>NW_023494786.1:24832029-25279529 GCF_904425465.1 Colossoma macropomum
AGATAGAGATCAACACGCCTGGGATGACTGGATAGAATGCAATGGTGGTGAATACTTTTTTCCAGACATTGCACCCTGCCAAGATATGATGATACTGATGTTTATGAAGGGCATTGGTTCAGATCTCTTGTTCAGTCTACACTGATGTAGACCATAGATTTTCCCTACACTCTTAAAAATCAAGGAAAGGACTCTTCGCAGTTTTGTGATAGAAGCACCACTTTTGGTTCCTTTCAGTTCAGTAGTTATTTAAAAACAACTTAATTGAAAGGTTTTATGGGGAAACAAAGGTAAATCTTCTATTGTATTGCTTTAAGGCACATTTATTTATAAAATAGTAAATTCACAGGAGAGGGCAAAAATGTTCTTTACTTTCAATGTAAGTTGATGGAAAGAGATTTTATTCTAAGCAATTTTGGAGCATTTCTATTGGTCTGATCATCATGAAATTTTCATACAATATAAGTGCTTCTCTAATTTGTTGATAAAGCTTTCATGGAAAAAGGAAAATGACACAAGGACTATTTTATTCAATTTTATTTAAAAAAAGGAAGAAAAAACATTGAGCACAACAATTAAACAGATTCTGTGTGGTAGAACTTGCACCAATGTCTAAGAGGTCAGGGGAACAAATCAGTGCAGAAGAGAAGGCAGTGAAAACTGGGAAACTGAATGCTTGTTACAGGTGGAGTAAATGACAGAACCATGAAAGTCTGAAGAACATTTGTGCAAACATCCTTTTGTCTTTAAACATTAAAGATAAGGGCAAGAATCCCACACAGACGTCACACAAACTCAGGAAATGAGAGGGAATGCCAAGCATACTAACACCACAATGCCACAGGCCAACATCAATAACACCATACTTAATATAAGTATAGCATCTATTCTCACGATCTCTCTAATATCTTAATAGGGCACATGGTCAATTGATGTCAAAGCTTTGGATAGATAATGTAGGTATCTAAGCTTTCCCAAATGGAAATCCTTTGCTCCTTGTGCATTGTGTAGATCAGCAAGGGTTGTGTAGAAACAGCATTTAACAATTCTTAAACACATATTGTGGTCCTATGGAGTTTTGGTATATCTGTGAGGAAATTGCTGGTTTATGGAATGTGCTCATGAGGTAACAGTCACACCACAGAAAATAAGAAATCACCAAAAAATGTATAAGGCAAGTCTTATCTACAGCTAAAAACTACAATTCATCTCTCATTTTGTCACCCTTGGGCCTAACCATTCTACCAATGTAAAGGATGGAGTTGGTCTGGTTGTCCTTCACCAGGAAGATAAATGGATGGTCAGCGTAGAAGAGCTTGGGGTTCCGGAGCTTCTCTGAGCCAAAGATGCTGGTATCAAAGGGGTTGCCCTCTGTGTCCCATTCCCAGGCAGATGCATGGAAGACACTGGAGAGGTAGAGATCTTTCTTGCCAGAGATGTTTGACAAATCTGCCTTGGACTTGTCCACTGCCTCAGTGAGACCGAGCTCTGCAAGATGTTTCTAGGAAAAGAAAAAGAGAGTATTTTACATCACATACAGCAATTACTCAATTAAACCACAATAAGATCAATGCAAGTTTAGGTTGTATCTACCTGGAGGTCATGGCTGACTTCTATGCTGACTTTAGGCAGAGAAATGGCCACCGCTCTCTCCTCCAGTTTGCTCAACCAGGTGTCCAGCTGCTTGCGGGTTAGAAGCTTCTCTAGCCTTTCCAGGGGCTCCACGTGGTAGGGCATGATGAAGATCACACTGGACTTTTTGTGGGCCAGGGGCATGTCGAGCACAAAAAGCCTGTTCTCTGTGTCCTCATAGAAGCCATAGAGACCTGTGGAGATTAGTTTAGTAGAGACATGAACAAATTGGGTTGGCATTATAATGGAAAAAGGGTAACAAACTTTGCTGTAAGGCAGTGTTTATAAGACTACATGAAATCTACATATGCTTGTCGTGACAAATCACATAAACCTACATTAACATTTATCAAAGGCTTATTCAAATAGTTGTACACAAGTTCTTCATAGGTTGTTGATCTCACCTGTACGATGCATCATTGGCACTGACACGGTGTAAGACCGGGTCACAAGGAATCCACGGTCATCAACCATCTTGTGATGGAACTTCTCATGCCAGTGAGCTGTGAAAACATAATTTAGTAAAAGAAGTTAGAAAAGTGAGTGATACTGAAAGCTTAATGAAAAAAAAAATCCCTCTCTTAGGGGTACACTTACGTTTGAAGAACATGGCATTGATGATCATGGCACCATCGGTGTTCTTCACGTCCTTTGTGACCTCTGGCAGCTTGCCATCGGTGGACTTGGCGGCCCACTCGTTGATGGAGTTGATGGCGCTTCTCTTGTCGCGGAAGTTGATCTTGGAATGCTCATAGTTGTAGTGCTTCTTGCTGGACTTCACAAAATCATCAGCAAAGCTGACAGAGCTGGGGCCGTACAGCCTGTTGCTGATCTTCCAGGTGACGTTGCGGGCATTTGGGTCACTGACCTCGTTCAGGAGCTCAGACAGGCCTGTGTGCAGGTGCTCGTCTTTCAGGGCGTCGGCCTTCAGGACGGTTTTGACCTGGGAGGCGGTAGAAGACTTTCCACCAAGGGCCACCAGACCCAAGGAGGAGGCCACCACCACTGGAGAAACCAGGATGTTCTCCTGGTTCTTCTCTTTAGCCAAAGTGTGATAGAGGTTGAAAGCGAGGTTGGTGCTAGTGTCTGCCAGTGACGTCGCATGGCTGCTCAACTTCTTCGCCTCCTTCACCTCAGCACATGAGGCCACAGCCAAAAGGCACAGAGTAACGAGGTTGGTCACCCACATCCTTGCTTTGTGTTTGGGCAACAATGGAAGACTGGAGGAACAGAAGGTGACAGGAAGTTTTATAACATGCCATTTATAGTAAAAACAGAAAGAATAACATCTATACATCTGTGCTGAGAGTGGAGAATGTGTTTGAGTGTTGTTTGCCTTTTTTTGTCTTGGTTTGATGTAATCTCAATGCAAAAAATGAAATCTTGGCAAGTGAAGTCTTCTACAATCTAATCAATGTGAAGAAAAACTTCATTTTAAGCTTGTAAGAATATTATAGGATTATTTAACTTGAAAGTTGTGATCTTATAATTTCCAACAAGCTTAAACTGAGAAATACTAGATATAAATTGACTAGATTTAAGATGTTTTCAATTGCTAAGATACAATTTTTCAGTGCTCCTTTTGTATTTGAAAAAATAGAGTAACTTGTGCAAGAGTAACTTTACACACTATTATCAGTGTTTTGTAAAGAAGCCTTTCTTGAGCCTTTCTTTCTAGACCATTTGTTTCTAGGCCAGCTGTGTTACATGAAAAACCTCAGCAACTCCAAATAAGAAAGGCCTTTTGTTTGTTAACAGGTTAACTTCTCAGGCCAGGAAAGTATGTCAAATCACTGAGGCAGTCTTAAAATGTTAAAGCCCTTTAGCGGCATGAGCCCGCATGTTCTAGAAAACAAAAGGAGCTGCCTGGGGCTACAGCTGGAGCCAAGTTAGAAGACTGTGATTTTCCATTTTCATCTGCTACGGCTTTTTCTGTATGTTGCTTTTTTTTTCTCCATCATCTGGAATACCTTCAAAGGTTTTCATAGTGTTGTCAACGATTGCGATTTTCATTCTGAAAGACAAGAGGTGCATTTGGGTGATCTACAGAGCAAAAAGTTAAACAAGTAGTTATTTTCTTTTCTTCAGATGCTAAATTGCCATTAAATCAGTGACTTCCCATTTTTACTTGCTATGCGAGTTTGATTTCTAAATAAAGATGATTTAAGTCTTATAAACTTAAATACATTGGCTCTGCATGCACACACAGGCAAGGACACGCAGACTTTTCTTATTGGCTAGAGAGTCTCAGGGGAAAACCTTCTGACCAATCAGAGATGCCATAGTGGACATAGAGGAACAGTTACAGGATTCCAGAGGAAGCACTGTGATTTCAATGGCAATCCCTCCCTAGAAATGCCTTTAAAAACCACTTTTGCACTTTAGTTCAGAGGTTTTTAAGAACACAGATCATCTCTAAAGTACAAGACTTTACCTATTTAACAGTTTTGTTGTAGCTGAACAAATCTGTGCTGTCCATTGATGTAAACATGCACCAGAAAGAAACAAACTGCTTTTTTCTTCAATGGACTGTTATCATCAAGAAGAACACTGTAGACGGCTTGTTTCTCAGATTTTTCTCTCTGCTGCTTAGATATTATCTTCTACCAACTATGCATGAAAAAAGAAAGTTCAACTATGCATGAAAAAAGAAAGGTCCTGCATGCAGAAGCAGTTAAGGCATGCAAAACAAAGCAAAACTAAACCAAAAGAAGTCTTTTCTATCCTTTCTGAGCCAATTTAATGCAAAGATTCTGATGGGTCTTACCTTGTACAGCTGCTCTTGATGCTCTGCTCTTCTCGTCTTTGCTGCTGACCTGCTGCAGACTGGTAGATCCTGGAGGTCTATATAGTGCAGGAAAGAAAGTTCTGGAAGTTGGAAGAGGAATATTCAAATGAGGATGTCTGGTTCTCCTTGGAAAGCAGGGCCAGAGCCCTCCCACTGGATCAAGTGACAACGGTTCGGAAGAGATCCTGTCTCTGCAAGGTCCTAAAGCCTCTTTCAATTCACAACACATTTAACAGAGTACTGAGAATTAGAATGACACTGTTTATTCTATCAGTAAAACTGTCAACAAATGTCACATATTACCTTTGCAAAAAAAGCAATGCTCTGTATTAATGTATCATATACACTAGAAAACAAAATCCTGACAAATGTTGTCTTTTTAAAGCTTTTGTGGGGGCAGAAGTGTAAATTACTGTGCATTTTACATCCTATAAAACATGGAGAATATGTTTTTGTTAAAATGTCAAAATTGTAGGATTCAGGTTTCAGGGGTTTTAGACTGTCTCTTATGTAACTTTTGATGTTTCTTTTCGCATGTCCAGACACGTGAGTCCTCCCACTCCCACTGCCACGTCTCATGGCTGATTGCAGGCTCTCACAGCTTGCGGGTGCGGGGTGCAGGAGCAATTACTATTGAAAACTGTGCAGGCACAGCTTTTTTGCAGTAGTACAGTGGATAGATTTTAGTGCTCTGTAATCAAACCATCACTGTCATAAGAAAACTTTTTTTATACACTTTTGCATAATTTGACTCCTGATATCCTTTGTCTTGTGTTGAAATTTCACGATGAATGGACCAATCAAAATAGCCCATAATTACTTGGAAAAAAACTTCTATTACAAGTTATGCATGGTTTTTTCTTCTCCTGTAAAGTCACCAGTATGGATATTCTATACTGCAACCTAAAAAAGTAAGTAACCAGTCTGCCTTCAGATTTGAGCTAACTGAACTCAATACTAAGTTAAAGGGACAATAATCAGTGTTTTACATTCTGTTATCTTATTATTTAAAGTTCAATACACTCAGAATTTAAAGTCAGCCTGGTTACTTTTTTACTGTTCTTTTTTTGTACAGTTAGACTTCAGCTGTTATCTAAGACATCATGTTCTTACATGATGGTAGACAAATCAGTCTGTTCTAGGGAAGAGATCTTTGCAAGAAGAACATTATCCAACAACAAAACAAGCAGCGTCCTGCAGTTTGTTGAGGCATGTTGTGACTGTACTTGACTATAAATGCTAAAATAATGAAAGCGCTGCTGATGTTAATCTGTACTGTTACCAAGTGTTATTAAATATTGGTGATTAATATGACACTGTCAAATTTGATGACATAAAGCACAAGTCTACATTGCACTAAATGGAGTGACTTTATAGCACAGTCATAAATGCCCTACAATAAAATGGGTAACTTTGCCTTCTCTTGGTTCCAGTTGCCTGAGCCCCTGAGGCTTAAACAAACAGTGACCAAACAGTGGGCTAATCACAACCCCCACTTCTACATAAACAGTAGTGAATCTCACCCTCATTGTAGTGTTAATTTCCAGTGGATGAGTTAAACATTGAAATTCCACATCTTCCCTACAACAGTGCCACGTGGCCTTCTAGCAAACCCCCTCAAAGCTAGAGGTCTAGGCATTTTAGGTCTCCTTGATGCAGATGTAGTGGACCGCGAGAGAAAACACTAGAAAAACACGTGCAGTCAGAAATTCTTGCTGAATTTCATCAGTTAGCCACACCCACCACTGAAGCTTTCAGAGAAACGTAGCCTTGAGGCAAGAGTTCCAGCTCTGCCCCAGCAGAGAGTGAAAAATAGCTGACAGACGATTAACTGAAGAAGATGGTTGATGTCAAGATCTTCTCCTTTTCTTTGTGGAACAATTCCAGAAACTATCTGACAATGACAAGGGTTTTATAACAAGTGTTTTATACCAACATTTTATGTTTATGTTTTTTCATTCTTACAAGCAGAAATCTCACTGTTTTTTCTAGCTCGTTCTATCAGCCTGCCATTCTGATCACTGTCTGTGGAGTGTTCTTCTAAAACACCACCTGTGTGTGGTATGTGCTGTATAAACATGTGGCAGTGCTGTTGACGAATCTCACTAAAAAAAAGCTTTCCAAACAACATCCGTCCTCCGGAGTCTCTCTTTGTTTCTCCTTGATAAGCTCTCTCCAGCTACCGCTGGTGAAAAACTCTGCTGCTCTGATCTTTTACTGAGATTATTTCATGAAACTGTCTTTATGAGAGTGTACTTCTCTAAGGCAGCGTTGCCCTGCAGTAATGCTCTATTTAACACAGTCTGTATGATTCTATAAGGTCCTTGTTCACGTACACGTATGAGCTGCACAGGCGATAGGACAAAAACCTCTTTCAGTGAAGGGGGAGTTGCAAGACTAGAGGGGCTGTGCAGAGAACATGATGTAAGACACAAGCAAAGTTACACTGACCGATGTGATGATGAAACTTTCTGCTAGATTACATATTTTTTGGAAAGACTTATAAGGCCAAACGTCTCACATGGATAGTGCCACTGAAAACATTAAGGCTTGGTTGTGTTAATTATTGTGCATACATTATAATTGTGTATGATCATGTACGTTTCTATAAACACAGATAGGCTTAAGTCTATATTTATGTAAATGTGTTGTTACTTTTATTTAATAATAACTCAAGTAGAAGTATCTTTCCAAAAAAAAAACAAGTTGAGTAGGACAAGAGTAGCAGCTTTAAAACTGCTTAAGTACTGAGAAATGTATAGAACTGCAGTGGAACGTCTTAGTACATACAGCATCTATCAGCACAGGAAGCCCTGCTGATAGGAAACTTCAAAGGTCAGATGTCTGACCAAAGCTGTATAAATGCTGAACCAATGTAACAGAATAAATGTGAACACACAAAAAGGAATTAGAACTACATTTTAATGACTAAAGTGTAACTAAATAAAAAGTAGATTATGTACTTCACAAGTATCTGTAGTACTCAAGTATGATTAAAGCATAT
This sequence comes from Colossoma macropomum, assembly GCF_904425465.1. Taxonomy (NCBI): domain Eukaryota; kingdom Metazoa; phylum Chordata; class Actinopteri; order Characiformes; family Serrasalmidae; genus Colossoma; species Colossoma macropomum. The sequence goes on from NW_023494786.1 coordinate 24,839,454, forward strand.
TCAGACTCACTTTCATTTTTTTTAAGAAATCTGCAGGAATATTTTAACTCCTGTTTTGGAGACTTACATTTTTTCACTTGTTTTTCTTTAACTTTGTTTTCCTTACTAATTTCGTTTCTTTATACAAGTGTATTATCTTACAGTGCTGTGAAAAAGTATTTGCCCCTCCCCAAATTTTTCTATTTTTGCATATTTGCCACACTTCAATGTTTCTGATGATCAAACTTTTAATATTAAAATAACCCAAGTAAACATAAAATGCTTTTAAAATTATGATTTAATTCATTGAAGGAAAAATGCTGTTCAGCATTTCAGGGGCTGTGCCCCTATGTGAAAAAGTAGGTGCGATCTTAGCTACCAAATCAACCAGTTAACCATTTTTACTAGCCACACCCAGGCATGATTACTGCCAGACCTGTTGAATCTAAACATCACTTAAATAGAACCTGTCTGGCGATGTGCAGCAGGCTAGAAGGCCTCAAAAAGCAGCACATGATGCCAAATTCTAAAGAGATTCAAATACAGATGTAAAACAAAGTCTATCAGTCTGGAAAGGGTTACAAAGCCATTGCTAAAGCTCTGGAACTCCAGCGAACCACAGTGACCGCCATTATCCACAAATGGAGAAAACTTAGAACAGTGGTGAACCATCCCACCAAAAGCCTACCAAAATTTCCCCAAGAGCGCATCAACGACTCATCCAAAGGGTCACAAAAGAACCAAGATGAACATCTAAAGAACTGCAGGCCTCACTTGCCTCAGTTAAGGTCAGTGTACATGATTCCACAATAAGAAAGACACCGGGCAAAAATGATATTCCTGGGAAAGCTGCAAGGCACAGACCAATAAGATTAAAAAAAAAAGTACAAAGGCTCATCTCACATCTAGATGAACATCGAGATGACCCCCAAGACCTCTGGGATAATATTCTTTGGACTGATAAGTCAAAACAACATTTTGGAAGAGTCTCGAGACATCTGGCATTCCATCATAAGAACATCATACCAACAGTCAAACATGGTGGGGGTAGTATGATGGTCTGGGGCTGCTTTGCTTCTGTAGGATCTATTATGACTTATCATAACTGATGGAACCATGAATTCTGCTTTCTATCAGAAAATCCTGATGGAGACTCTCTGCTCATTAGTTTGTGACCTAAAGCTCAAGCACAGTTGAGTTATGCAGCAGAACAGTGATCCAAAGCACACAAGCAGGTCTACCCCTGAATGGCTCAAAAGAAACAAAATTAAGGTTTTGAGGTGGCCAAGTCCAAGTCTTGACTTGAATGCCACTGAAATGCTGTGGCAAGACCTTTTACAGGCAGTTCATGCCTGAAACACTTCAATGAAGCCATATTAAAACAATTCTGCAAAGAAGAGTGGACCAAAATTCCTCCACAGCAAAACACTCATCGCAAGTTAGTGCAAACGTTTGATTGCAGTTGTTACTGCACAACCAGTAGATTTAGGGGGCAATTACTTTTATACATGGGTGATATAGGTTTTGAATAAATCTTCATCTTCAATTGATGGAATGAAGGAATGTTGTCTTTATCTTACATTAAAATTGGTTGGATCAACTGAAACATTTAGATGTCACAAATCACTAAACGTGGAAGAGATCAGGTGAGGGGTGAATACGTTTTTTCCACAGCACTGGGTATCTAATCTTCTCAAAAATATCTCCTTAAAAGTGAATAACATGGAGTTAGTGGCTGTTTTGACTGAATATTAAATAAGTGAAGGGTGGTCTCTGACTTTTGCGCAGTACAGTACTTAAAAATATTATACTTTAAAAATACTCAGTAAAGCAGAAATCCTTCAAAACTGTTCTTGAGTGCATATGACAGAGTTAATATAGCTAGAGTGAATATTACCCACATTTATTTGTAAATGCAAACAACTTTAATCTACATAAGTCTCTTTATTTCTGCATCTCTAAATACTGTGATAGTTTATTGTAGCTACAATCTGACAGTTTCTTTTATTTTTGCAGTATTTAGTAAAAAATGTTATTTGAAAATATGTGCTCGAACCAACAGCCACAAAGAGTTACGTTGGTATGCAATGCCCTGCACCCATAGTCAAAACACATATTCTGTTGATTTTCTAAGTGAAAATAAGTTACCAAATCAAATCAAATCAGATTTATTGTCACATCACAAGAGTACAGGGACACAGGTGAGTGAAAAACTTGAGTGCGAGTTCCACAAATTATGCAGAGAACAGTATTTACACATAGATAAACAAAACTATAGATAGGATAGAAGAATAGATAAAACCAATTTAACTAAAATATATACATATAATCTTACACAATAACTTAAAAATAATAATATTGCACCGAGACATATAATATTGCACTGGGAATGTAGAGTGAGTGTAATCAACTATATACTATATATAGTAATGGATATTACAATGCTATGTAGATGTGCAAGTAATCACACTAGGTGTGGAGGTAGAAGATGGTACAGTAGGTGGCAGAGTATTTAGTAAAGTGCAAGGTACAGGAAGTTAAGTGGAAGCGCAGGGGGAGAGTATTGTCTTTGGATAGGTATTCAAAGTCCAGCTATGCAAGTAAAGTGCGGGAGTACAGTGGGTGCACGTACGTGTAATGGGAAGGGTTGGGCTGGGCAGAGCAGTGATTACTGGCTGTTCAATAGCCTGGTTGCATGGGGGAAGAAGCTGTCTTTGAGCCGACTGGTTCTGGCTTTTAAGCTTCTGAGCCTCCTACCACTCGGCAGCTGAGAGAACAGACAGTGACTAGGATGGGAGGGGTCCTTCATAATCCTTCTGGATTTCCTCAGGCAGCGACTGGTGTATAAATCCAATAGGTTAGGGAGCTGAACCCCGGTGATGGACTGTGCTGTCCGCACCACCCTCTGCAGAGATTTCCTCTCACGAACAGTACAGTTCCCGTACCAGGTGGTGATGCTGCCCGTCAGGATGCTTTCCACAGTGCAGGTGTAGAAGGTCTTAAGGATGCAACCATATCCTGTTAACATAACATATCCTCCACAGAGAACACACTTCTGCACATTTTAATGCACAATAACTGTTTGCTGAAATTACATATTTGGAAAAAAATAATAAAGCACTAAATGTGCCCTGTGCAAAGTTAGCTTCCAATACTGTAAACTCCAATATGATTGGCACAAAGATTGTGCACTAAAATTTGCATAAAAATATCATATTTAATTTTGTTCTCTGTAAAGGACTTTCACTTAGAAAATCAACAAAGTGTAATTTGACCAGGAGGTGTTCAAACTTTGGCATACAAACTGTATATAAACATTCTGAGTCAAGTTAACCAACATAGATACTCATATTCATGTGTTCCTTTATAGGAAATAGAAAATGAAAGTTAATGATAATGAAGAAGTTCAGGATGCTGTTAATGTAGGCTTGTGCCTTTGTTAGTCCATTTCAGTTAAAATAAGCTGCATATAACTGCATATATTTCTGATAAGTGAATGAAAGATTTGAGGACAGCTCATCATTTAGTTAGTGGAGCACAATGCCCTCCAGTGGTCTGGTGTTTCGGGCAAAATTGCTTGGCTGAGATCTTCTGCAGAGTACCTAAGACCTATTTGAGTTGACCTAGAGTTATAAACCTGTTAATTGAGGTCTCTGGTGTCAGGCTGAAAGATCACTTTTAATTTCAAAGTAATTTATTTAGATAACCTCTAATACTAGGTTTATCAGCACAATTCGGAGTCCTAGAACTTTTTTTCTGTGTTTTCCTGCCACTAGATGGCGACACTGGAACATGTCATCATGATTTAAATTGTAAACTAGACATAAAAAACATTAAAATAGTTTTGTCATGTAAATGTCAGCACAAATTACCAGGAGAGCCCAGAATGGATTGAGGCTGTACTTTACTTTTCATATTTCATCCATTTGCATCTCTAAAACAGTATGCTGGTGTCACTTGCTGTTTATGAGTAAAGCAGTGAAGGATTCAGAGCAGCCTCGTTTTGCATGTAAATGTCAGACAGACATTGTTTCTGTGCTCTATCCCTTGGGCTAAGTCAAGCTACACTCATAATGCCACACTGACAGCGCTTCTGAATGTTACATAACTGTGTGGAAGTCCTGTCCCCCACCTCCCCCAACCCCAAATGTTCTATCAGCCACAGTGACACCCCTCTGGGGTCCCCCTACTGTTAATCATTACTCAGAGGGGAAGTTCAGAGTTGACAGAGCAGCTTTGTGCTGATATTAAGCACTGACTGTGGAGGTAGGGGTCCTCTTTATCTCAACAGAAGCTGAAATGTCAGAGGATAGCTGCTGAAAGGGGGTGCAATATCCATTTATTATTTGATTTCATTCAACATTAAATGAATTATCATGAACATAAATGTAGCCTATATGGTTCACCTCAAGTGTGAAGCCTTTGCAGAATGTAATTTATTGTTTTCTGTTTTTTTTTTTCGGGGGGGGGTGTTGTAACTTGCTTGCATTCTTTTTATACATCTAATGAGCATCACTGTTAATTCTGATTCTAGCTAAATTAATTTACAGTACTGCAAGTAAAACAGTACAGTAAGTAAAGTAAAAGTTCAGACGTAGGAAGTGACTTGTCATAGTTGCAGGTACTAAAATGGGGAATTCCACAGATTTTCACCAGCATTTCTGTGGACATCAGTGTTATTCAACTCGTCCAGAGTGATTTGATATGAAATGGTGCATTATTTACTTAGATTTCTTTACAGGTGTAGTGACAGGACCAAGGGTCGTGATATCACCATTTTATTTACAATCCAAAAGCACAAGTCAGCCTACACTCTCAGAAATAAAGGTATGAAACTGTCACTGGGGCAGTACCCCTCTTGTCACTGGGGTGGTCCCCTTAAGGCTACATCTTAGTATCTTTAGTCATGATACATATTTCTACTATAATCCATTGAACTCATTGTTTTAAAACATTAGGTTATGAAAAGGTACAAATACATGCTTTACACCTGGAAAAACACATTTAAGGTACACAACTGGACGATAAAACCACTGTTGTACCTTTGAGGAAACATTTACATTGCTTGTACCTTGATGAGTGAAAAATGTACCTGCACAGAACCTTTATTTCTATAAGTGAACACATGTCCTCTGAGTCCTTATATGTTTTATATAACGTTGATGATGGTAAAATAAAGATAAATCTATAAGAAATATGTTTTCTTTGGGTACTGCTTATGTTTATATTTTAAAAAGTAAGTCTTAGGCCAAAACTTTATCTCAAAACATTTATAAAACAATGTCTCAGACATCAGGCTGTTTATTCATATCCATTTGATATCATACCCTTCTGTGATGTAGAACCATTAAACACTTCAGACATCTGGTTCCCATCACTACCACTCTGAAACATTTTAACTTGGTAAGTTTCTCTAGAACTGCACATTCTCATCAAACCACTCTGAATGACTTTGTGTACATAGTAAATAATTAATTATGCATATTTCACAAAATTAGTGGAATTTCCCTTTAAGAGGTTGATAGATTTGTAAATTTTTGAATATTTTCAAATGGCTTTTGTTTGGGTAGGCTAGGCCCACTCTACCCTGGTTTACTCTGGTTTAGTTTCAGTAATGTCAGTACAGTTCATAGGCCCAGAGGTGGGTAGTAGCTCGTTATGTAGCTAGGGGAGAATGGGGTTGGCTGGCACATGAGTTCTGGTCAGGCAGGGGGACCTCCCACAAAAATGTAAAATAAAAAAATGACTGCCCTCTTGTCCAACATTTAAAATGACATAACTTTCAACCCAAACTATGTATGTATTACTTTTTATTTGGAAATATTTAACTTTTATTGTCACTGATATTTTAGACGTTTGATTCACTAAATAAAGAAAATAAGATTGTTTTAATATAGGCTAACAAAAAAACAATAAGTTTTAAATTGGTGAAGTTGCCCAAGCTTATTTTTCTTATCATTGTCATCATTGTTGTTCTTATTTTTCTTTAATATAAGTCAATGATAAATAAAAACATTCATGTTTGATTGGTTCATTTAGTTGTCACTGAATGTCATCCAAGTAACATTATTTCTGATATTTCCATTTGTTGCTTCATTCTTAGCCCTTTAACATTGTGCTAATCATCTCCATGATGAATTTAGTCATGAATGCACTAATTCCGGGAAGTATTTTCTAATGCTGAAAGTGCCTGTTTTTAGCTAGATTTAATTTCCTGCTAGTTGGGTTATTGTAACATATTGTGTGCCTGGGATATATGGCAGAGAGCGAAAACTGGGCCAGCCAACCCCTCTGTCTCCTACACTCTTAAAAAACATGGTTCTTTAAGGGAATAGTGCTATTTAGAACCATGAGTTCTAGGTTCTGCTATGGTTGTGATGTCAAGCTTGTAACAATAGAAGGACCCTTTTTGGTGGTATTTAGAGCTATTTTCAAAAAGGATCTATATAGAACCATGTACAGCACATTCTCCATCAATCCAAAGAACTGTGTCACCATGCAAAGAACCACATTTTTTAAGATTACATTTACTTAAGACCAATTTTGGAATAATGCACATTTTGGAGTAGTTTCTTACAATAAAAATTTAATGTTTTCTTTAATTTCATTCCTCCTATTCAAATTGTTGCGGCAAATATATTTTATTTCAACTGAAAGGACCCATATAATGGAAAACCAAATGGTCCTCTTTTTTTGATATTGTGATGTACTATGTAAACAGTGTTAAAGTTTTAAATGGATACAAAGTGGTTGGAAAATGGTCATGAAAAATTGAATTACTTCTGTACATTCATGTTGCTGCTATAAGGAATGTTTCAGCCCAGACTCCTTTCTGAATGAGGCACAGTCCAGGGTAGGCCAATCAGAACATTGCTCATTTACATAAATCAGTCTTAATGACACAGTGATAGAAAAAGCCTGTTTAATTCTAATAGACACAGCGAGGTTGGAAAATGGTCATGAAAAATTAAATTACTTCATTCTAATTATGGAAACAAATGTTGTTAGTGGACCTCTGTGGAAAAAAAATCAAAGCAAAATGTAGGATCTGGGCCCTTTAGGTCGTTATTTGATTAAAGCAGCAATGCTTTTACTTCAGCATGATTCCAGATCACTCCACTCGTCCTCATTACAGTAATGTATGTGAGCCTACAGCTGTACTGATGCTCCATGTAAATGAACGGCAGAGAGCACCATTGGACAGCACAGTGTTCGGCTCCGCCCACTCATCTCTGCTCTACTATCACAGGTTACTCCACGGAGACGCTCCGGGCTGTGGTGCCTTTACTAGCCCAACACTACTGACAGCACGAAAGCAAGGCAAACAAGGTGAAACCGGGACGCAGGAGAAGAAGAAAAACAGCGTAGTTTTAGATTAAACCCGAGATAGTTCACACACGAAATACCCTCACGAACAAAAGACTAGGTCTGCTCCAGCTTTCCTGCGTGTGTGGAGCGTTTGGGGAGGTTTTCTTTGGCAGAGCAGCGGTGTCTCCTTCAGGCGTGTAAAGAGTTCATTGAGGAAACACGGCGGTTCACCTGGTTTAGGGACGGAAAGCAACCGAGTCTGGAAAAGGTAAGAAAATTTAAGCACGCTCTCAACTTTTCACTGAATTTTAAGTGTTGGGGAAACAGGGCGGTTTAATGTTTAATTGATTAGGCTCTCTCAGGCAGGCTAGGGCTAATCTAGTCTTTAGCGTTGTAAGCTTGACTGTCAATACATATGGCTTTAATTCTGTTTTTGACGAACCTCTGGGTTGGGTTGCTCCATTAATCAGTTTCTTCTGCTTCTTTTGACTGAAAGTTTCTGAATAAAACCGACCGCTGTATCACTATTTGGACTCTTTGGGATGTTCTAGTGGTGACAGTCTATAGGCTTGTAAAGGCTGCAAGTGTTGGACGAAGAGGAGAACCTTTAGTATCGCGATATTTCCTCAGTATATCACGGTAGCAGACGGTATTTTAGTTAGGATTGCTGAAGTTTCAATGAAGTCATGTTTCCTTAGTAGCCAGCTGTCAGTGTGTGCTGTTTTGGTCCTTTTTCCTTAAAACTAATTCAAAAGGGAGCTTTATAAAGTATTATGAACATTTAGAAAGGAAAAGATACATGATATTTTAAAAATATTTTGATTGTATTTTATGCTGTTCTTTCAAAACACTTTGAAGCACTCAGAAAATGACGGCGCAGTTCGGTCCTGGATACCATGAAAATATAAAAATAAGAAAAATAAACTGCTTGGCAACAGAAGCCCTGTTATTTTATGGTTGTTATGTCCTATGTTACATGCTCATTATCTGTCATATTACTAAAAATATCGCTAAAACTAAAAGGCCTTTTCATGGTAGGGATGGGCGCTATGCCATAAATGTCACATTGCAATACTTAAAGACTTTTTCATATACGATATATGTTATGCATCGCAATATTTTGTCACACATACACAATGCACAGGTGGTGCCACATTTAAAAACAGCCATCCAAAGTTCGGGGTACAATAGTGTTTATTCAGCTTTTCACATCCTGTTCTGCACTAAAGCCAATTAAACAGGTCTATGCTATCTTTTAATGAATAATACAGTTGGGCAGTGTTCTTTATATATGGACAATGCTCATAAAAGCATTACAGTAACCATAAAATATCATAATATTACCCACCTCCATATAATTGTATAGCAGTGTAGGTGATATTTCTAACAGTACTAGCTGATACTGACGTAAACCTTTTTTTCCTTGAGATTTATTCTCTGAAGTACTGGATAAGGAAACATTAAGTGCTCCTACAAGACACCATTGTTCCATTGTTCCGTCCGTATGTATTCTTTCAACCTGTCTGTCTGCACAGTGTAACACATAATGGCACACTGTAGCAGACTCCTCACCTTGTCTCGATGACTCTGGAGTCCAAATACTCGATTACAGATCACAGATTAAATGGCACAACTTACAGCAGCCATAAACTGGCATTCTGATTACACGTGTCGTTCAAGGACAGACTCCGTACAGCCAGGGTTACTGGTGCTTATTCACCCTGTTCCATCTCCTCTTACATGGGTTAATCAGCCTTGGAGTGTCTCGTTTTGCAAGGCACGTATACACTTTGACCTGATAGATTTCCATATGATTAATCTGAAGATCAAACCCATTGCTTATCATTCTCTTCAAATAACTCAGTCATTATTCATTGACATTTACCGATAAGGGGGAAAAACAACGCTAAATCAGTTTTTCTCTGTTGATAACAATGGAAAGCTCTCAGCTGTTAGCAACTCAAACCCACGTTCCCTCTACACTTTATTAGAAATACCCTCCTACTGTGTACTTTCACCCACTAGCCACTTTATGAAGTCCACTGTATGGGTTGTATTATTACAGACTGAAGCCCTTCTGTTGTAATGCACAATTTAGCAAACCTCATTTACCACTGACCAGATTTTATGTAGGCATTGACATGTTAGTGGTATGGTAGTGTGTTTGGTGCAGGTATAAGTGTGTCAGGCACAACAGCGTTGTTGGGGTTTTTACACATCTCAGGAAATCTGCTAGGCTGAGAGAGATCATCACCCAAAAATATCCAGCCAAGAGCAGCTCTGTGGTCAGAAAGTGACCACTGGTGAAGAGTTACAGGTTGACTAACACAGATGCTAACACAACTGCTTGGCTGAGAATGGATCACTACCCAAAAATATCCAGCCAAGAGCAGCTCTGTGGTCCGAAATTGACCACTGATGAGAAGCTGCAGGTTGACTAACACAAATTGTGCATTGAAAAAGACAAGCAGTAGGGTTGCCAGTGGTGCCTGGGCGGTGCTGTGCTGGTGATGCTGTGCTGCTTTCAGGCATAATTAGGCAGCAAAATTACACATTTCTCCTGTGGTTTCAATAAAGTATAGCATTTACAAAGTAGGGGTTTGTAATAAAGTTACCACTGAGTGTATGTAAGTCTAAATTGCTCTGCCCATTTCAGATATAACACATTTGTCACTGTCTGTTTAGGTTTTAGTTCTGCACCAACAAAACCATTATTATTATTATTATTATTATTATTATTATTATTATTATTATTATTATTATTATTAATGCTGGTGCTTCTTATCAACATCATTGCTGTTTCTGGTGATGCTCACTGAGAAAAAGGCATACTCCCATTTTTAGTGCCTATAAAAAGAATCACTATCTATCACTAAGGAAACTGAGAGTGTTCATTTATCTGGCACGGAAAACACAGCATGGTATTGTCTCTGTTAGCATACGTGTGATGGGTGATACTGGGAAATTGCCTGCTATTACTGTCAGTCCTAGAGGGAGTGTAGATTTGCTCTGTCTTTGATTAGGTAGTACCCCCCACGCACGTGTCCAGTAATTACGTACTGTGCGTTTTGTCTCAGAGCCCACTGACTATATACCGAAAAAAAAAAGAAATCGACAGGGAGCTTCACCTACATCCAGTTACATATTTAAAATGTGAGATTGAGTTATAATGAAACTGGAGGACTTTTCTTCCTATCATTCCTAGACGAAGTCTGTTTTTAGCTGCTGAGTTTGCGAGAGAGTCTCAGATGATTAGATCAGTAAGAATTTTCTTCAGTAATTGGCAGAAATTAAAGCAATTATGATCCCCCACTGGCATCGGCATCTTATCTGTATTGTCTTAAGTTTGATAAGATTGAAGTGCATGAAGACACAGGCTTATTGTTGTCCTTCTATACATCTAAGCACTCAGTGTTTTAGCCCAATCACACTTAAAGAAAAGAAAGTTTATGCTATAGTAACTGCAGGTGTCAAATCCAACAGAGCGGCCTAAACAAAACCCCATGTTCTGCTGCAAATTTACAGCATTTCTGGGTTTTTCCCTCATAAAACAAACATCCCTTCTCGTTTTATGTTTTCTCAATCACTGAAATGGAAGGTTTAACCAGAAGGTGAAGACAAAGTAGAATGTGGTCTAGTGTTCACTAAGAATGCTAAGGACACTCTCTAGCATCAGTGTCTTATCGTTCAGCCTGGGGAAAAGTATAAGTTAAAACTGGTATATCTCCACTATTCCATGACTAAATTAAATGATCATGATAAATGAGTATGATTGTTGAGAGTTTAGGGGGTTTTCAATAATGTTTCTCTTTTGCTTCAGCAGTCAGGATGCAGTGCTTTTGAGAATATTGATAGCAGGCGGGTTACTTATTCATATTCACAGTTTGCTGCATGCTAGAGGTGACAGCACAACTAAGAGCTGGGATTTTGGAGCTATAACAAAAATGGGTTATTATACAAATTTGGCACATTTTAACATTTTGACAGGTTGTGCCAAGTTAAACAAGGTGAGGCAAGAGGCCTAGGCATGAGATTTTTCATGGGGCACAGAATTGCTACCCACTAGTACCCTTCACACAGTTGTGCTCATCTCCTTTCCTGTCCATTCTGAAAATAATGTATATATAAATTATATAATTTAACAGTATAAATCAGCACAACCTTAATTATGTTGAATGGTGGGCTTGATAAAAATGATGTAAGAAACTAGTAGGTTTGTGCATTATGCACTCTTGCAACCTTAATTAGAGTTGAATTTAGGGCAGCTTGTTCTGCGGAGCATGTTGGGCAGAACCCTACTGAGTAGCAGCCAATACAGATGGCTACCTGATATCTTGCTCCTTCTGACAGATGGCACTGATGTGCTATTTGCTCTGGGATAATTAGAAGCTTAGACAGAGTTATAGAGAAATCAGAATTTTTGGAGTTTGACGTAGTTCATAAACATTAAGGATTCCAAACCTACCATTATTTCCCCAGTCCATATATGGAAATTAAGCTGCAAAACATTAAGCGGTTTAAAATTCATTGTTTTTTTATGGTGTCACAAAAACCAATGCATTTACATCTATGTGCCTCTTCAGTCTACAAAGGTTTAGCCCCACCTATTCACTATACAAAGTTATATAGTGTTTCACCCCAAAACGGTTTTGGAATGAGGTACAATACAGGGAGCCAATTAGAACAGAGCTTGTTTACATATCAGTCTTAAAAACACAGCATGTTTAATCCTAAAGGATAAAGAGAGGTTAGAAAATGAATGACTGACTGGTCATTTGGGTACACAAAACCCACATAAATGTGGCCCCTTTAAAAAGTTTGATGTCCTCCTTTTTCACCAGAACAATGTTCCCCCTGTGACTGCATGCCTTGCATGCCTTTGTCATCTGCAGGCTTTCCAGGCAACCATATCAGCACCTACTGTATGATTAAGGGCTGAGCCAGAATTACCTTCTCCTCCACAGCAAGCCAGGCACGTTAACTGTGAGAACCAGACTTCTCTCTCTGGCCATTGTTCTAATGCACTTTCACATCAGGACCCAGACAGGGCATCGGGTTCAGTTTGGGTTCAGGTAGTGTGCTGGGCGCAGATGTCTGCTCTCAGAGCGAGGAGAGCCGGCTGAATAGATTTGGACATATTCGTGCATGGGTGACAAAGCAAGGTTTCCATTTGTCTCAGTTAACTGAGAATGAGTGGCCTGTTTCCACAGGAAGCACTTGAGTAAAACCTAGAAAAGTCTGTTTTAAAGAAATTTTTCATGTAACTTTTCCAAAACCATTAATTGGGGCTGCTGCAATTAATTGATGTACAGTAAGAAACATCCCGATAGAGATACTTCTTTAAACATATGTTTAAAATAGACATTTAATGAATCACTTGATTATCAATTAATCACTTAATTACCATTAAATATCAATAATCAGTAGGTTGGTCAATTACTAACCCTACCATTAGTGCAAAAAAGTTCAATCATATGAATAAACAGGTCTCAAGTACACATACCATGTCTTAAAGGACCCATATCATGGAAAACTGAATTTTCCTTGCTTTGTTGAAATCAAAGACTTTGCTGTAGTATAAACATTGATAAAATTTCAAAACCGGTTATCCACAGTCCATTGATGGAAACTTTGCTGCAAAAAGCCTGATATGAATTCATTGGTTTTGTGATGTCACAGAAACCAGCGCCTATGCATATACCTTACAGCAGTTTAGCCCCACCCATTCACATTGAAGTTAGACGGACTGTTTCAGCCTGGACTGCTCTGGGAATGAAGCACAATACAGGTCAGTAAATCAGAAAAGAGCTAATTTACATGCCTCAGTCTTAAAGGTATAGTAACATAAACAATCTAAGGGATAAAGAGGGCCTGGAATATGGTCATTTTAATTTAAGCACTGAGTACATGAACATAAATGGACCTTAGGGAAAACAAAATACAAGAAAAACAGAGGATATAGGCCCTTTGACTTTTTTGGTGTGCATCAACTGTAGTTACAATTGCACATAGTTTCACTATAACAGAATATCTGTTTCCTGGGTCGTGGAAATCGTCTGCTCATCCTCAGTTAACAGACAAATTAAAACTTTCCTTTGTCACCCATGCAGAAAGTTCAGACTGCTATCCTCCTCTCACCTGAGAGCAGACCTCTGCGTCCAGCGCACTGAACCCTAAGTAATTGTGAATCTTAGAGGGCCCATATTCTCTATATTTCTTGTTGTTTTTTTCCCTGAGAAACTTATGTTTGTTTGGATTTTTTGTCACTATATATGTATAATGGCCTTTATCTCTATTCTATTCTAACTTCAGCATGAGTGGGAGGAGCTAAACTGTTGGGGGCTGAATACGTGGATGTATATGTCACAAAACTGATGAATTTAAAATAGGCTGTTTCTGTATATGGACTGTGTGGACTGTGGATTGAACGGTACACCTTTAAACATCAATAATGTTTACATGGCACATCAAAGTCATGATATGGACCCTTTAAATGAGCATCATAAAATCATAGTTTTATATATACATTCTTACTATAACTCACCCTGCCCCATAAGCCTATTGTGTAATGTGATACATTTATTGCCACACTGTTTGACCTAATGTCCAGTGTCTGCATGAGCATTTATATTATGCTGGACTTATCTTGAGATGCTGCATTGTGTGGGAGGCACATGGAGCACGCATTAGTCTCTGGAGTTCTTACTGTCTCTCGCTTTTTCTTCTGTCACTCCCCGCTGCTTTTAATTAGCACCAAAGAACAGTTAAACTTTCCACCCAGTGCTCCCACACCACCCTACTCGTCTCGGCTGCGTGTCTGTGGCATCTTAAATCGCACACTACTGTCACTGCTCCACAGAAGGAGGAGGTGTCTCTAACTGCTCATCAGCCCCTTACAATTACAGTGAGGACTGTTCAGCACTGTTGCGCCCAATCTCTAAGTAGTGTGTCTTTAGAGGAGGTAACCTCTTGTCTTAAGGCTGTTAATTTACAGCTTTTTTTTAACTGGTTCCTGTTCAGAGAGATAAAGCTGAATATCTGCCTGCTTCAGGCAATCTAATAAATCTAATAAACATACAGCTGGTGTACTAGCAGGTAGGGATGCACAATCATGTTGGAATCACATTGGTGTGGGCGGATAATTGCTTAAAAAATATATGGTATTGGACAGACATTTAGATTTGATTGTTATTTCAGATATTTGATGACGTATTTTTTGTGCTCCAGAAGAGGAGAATGTTAGGGTGGGCTACTTTGCTGAACTGCATTTGCAAACAGTGTTGAGATTAACATGGTACGAAGTAACATAGTAAGTAACATAATCATAAACTCTCTCTCTCTCTCTCTCTCTCTCTCTATATATATATATATATATATTCTCCGGGCCATCTAATCATGCTAGTATGAAATTGTTAGATAAAAATCCCTGTGCTGAAGAACAGAGATCCCCCAAATGCACCTGAACAGCTAATCAACTTTATCCTTATGAATAAATTACTGAAAAGATCTATTGAGTTTTCCATTGTATAGTTGGTACAAGTCAGTTTTACAGAATAATATTAAGGTAATGAGTAATGAGATCACTTTTTCCCAACAGGTAATAAGTAATATTATTCCATTACATTTTGACAGAAGTAAGTTACTAACTTGTTTTTTGAGTAAAATCAGTGTTGTATTTCTAATGCTAATCCATGCAATAGTAGTCCCAGTTTCTACATTTTATAAACGTTTATGTATCAGCATCCGCATCGACTTATAATGTACATGAAAATTATTGGATATCTGCATGGTCACTGATATTTGATATCTGCATGGACCCACAATTCCCATATTTTTCATGTACATAATGAGGCGATGCTGATACATAAACGTTTATGAAATGTAGAAATTGTGACTACTACTATGTGGATTAGCATTTAGCATTAGAAACACTGATTTCTGTATGCTTACAGTGTTTGTAAATATATAAATAAATATGAGCTAAATGGACTTCAGCTTCATGCAGTAGCAGATGATACCTCCATATCTCTAAAGGAAAGCCTATATTTAGCTAAAATCTATTACACCAGCTGAGAGTGATCAATCACTCCAAGGTCTGCCTCCAGATGCTCGCAACTCAGCCCTCTCGGACGTTCTGCTGACTCCTCCACTTTTTGCCCCTCTTGAGATGTCCTCTTCTTGGCCTTTCCTTAGCACTGTAGAGAGAACCAGACCCTCTGTGGATGAAAAATGGAGAACTGAAAGCTTGACCCAGTTTATTCTCCGACCGGTTCTCCAGGCATCACAGTTACTATGAGCAGTGATCTCTTGGCAGTTTGCTTTGGCTGTGTAATTTTTATTGAGGAGAAAAATGCGAAGATCATTCATCAAGGACCTTTGCAATGATGTAAATTTATTTATGGAAAGCATTTATGTTGCCACTGTTCTGTGGTGTTATTTTCCTGTAATCATATGTCACTATCTTTTTGTTAGCTCCTTGATGTTCCTCCATTTCTGTATGTATTAAAGCTTGCTTTGTCCCCTTTAGCTGTGGTGCGAACCATCTGTGTTCTTTCAAAATACTGTATTGAAGTCAAAGCAACAGCAAACAAAGCTTCAGCTTGAACTGTGAGCTATACACTTCACATTCATCTGCACTCCTTCTGCCTCTGGTGATGTGTTGGTGTCAGTTATAATGACAGTAAGACTACTTGTGTCAGTAAAATTATCATTGGCAGTCATTCATGTGGCACTAGTGTGGCTGTTATAAAAGGGCTGTTATGTAAAGTTTTTGTAGAGCTCTCCTCAACGGAAAGCCTAAAATTTTCTTTGCACTCATATTTCTTCACAAGTAGCTGTTGAAAAGTCAGTGCCTTCCACACCTTATGTAACTCAGAGAAAAGAACAAATGCAGCTAGAGACTGAAACCCCTTTTTCACTGATACTTAAGGTCCTCGCTTCTCTTCTGAGGACATTTTCCATCCAGTTTATATCATTAAGTGGATCATATCACTCGTGTTTTCTTCTAAAGGCCTGACATCACTGTAAAAGGCTGATTTATGTTCTTCTCTTTTTTTTATGTAAATACACTCTTCTCCTGTGTGTTAGACTACAGAATTTGTGTCTCTACAAAAGAAGACAATTGAAATACTGTAATGAAAATAAATCTGACCATTTCTAACAGTTGGTCTCCATGCAGGCTCAGAGATTTTTAGCAATGAAAGCAATCTTTAAAATCTTTCACTTATTCCTCATAAAAATACAGAGCACAACTCACTGTGTATCAAACGTAAAGAGCAATAAAAGCTGCTTTGTAAAGTCTGAAATCTTTGCAGTATCTTGATAGATTAAAGAATCAAATCATCAAAACACTAATCACTTAAAGCTTGACACTTGACCTCTAATCATTTAATGAACCAACAATATTTATGAGGCATGCCGTGTGCACTGCTTTAATCATTACAGAGTTGTCAGATTAATATTAATACAAAAATATAATATATCAAGCTGTTTCAAGAAATTTCCATGGCACACTGTGTCACAATGTTTATTTTTTTGGGACATCTATCAAGTTGGAATGGACAAAAACAAATAAGCAAACAAACCCATTGATGTCATACTGTCAAAAACTATGAGTACCAATGTTTTTATTCTGTGTTATACGTACTGCACTGAATTACAGTTAAACAGGACTGATTATGCTCCTTTTTTAATGAAACATGCAGTTGATCTTTTTTTTTAAGAAGTACTGACAGTATATATGATATGCTCAGAAGATTGTTACATAATTTATCACAATAATGATCAGTATAATCATATTGCCCAGCCCTATATATGGGGTGTATATGCCTTGTGTAGCATTGAATGAATATAGTTTTTATTGTGTGGATAATCATGTGGCGTTTTCCCTAATTCACATACCGCCCAACTTGGTTGAGATACAGACATTAGGATGTAACTGTCATGCTAACATTTGCTATTCCTAGCATTCTATTTTTATATGGTATTCACTTAATTTTGGACAAATAATCGATTTGCAAATTGTTTAGAATAAGCTATTTTCAAAATTTAGGATGCAAAAAAATTCAGATCCCACATACAGCGCGGATCTGTTCAGTGTGTAGCAGAGGCGAACTGGTTTGTGCCGAAGGAGCAGCATAGTCTTCTACCATTTAGTTACAGCAGGCCTCAATCACAAAATTTTATTAATTTTTTTTCTGCAATCTGAGAGATTAGTTTGTGGTGGTTTTGGGAATAATAAAAGAAATGGAACTAAAGTGTGATGTTTAACCTTGAAGGATATTTGTGGACAAAAGCAAATCAGCTTCCTGTAGCATTCTTCTCAAGGCCCTATAATCAAAGACAGATCTGTTTGGGCTTTCTTATTGATCTGACAGTCCAAACAGTGTTTAGTGTTGATACAAAAACAGGTTAAACTGTTTTTAAGACACTGTCCTTATACATTTCTACAGAAATATATTTAGATTATTCTTTAATGAACTGTAGTCACACATTCAGTCACACATGAACTGTTAGTATATGAATCACTGTTAAGCTTCTTGAAAATAATAATGTCAAGATGTATAACGAAGTGTACTACTTCAGAGTCCTTAGCATTTGGAGCTAACTGGTTATTAATTTTGAGGTGGCACCATGTTGTTAAACTAGAAAAGCTAGTCAGTGATAAACATTCATACATGCATCTCTTAGATCATCTTAGTTCCCGCTTCCACATCTGTATCATTACCAACAGTCTACAACAATTAGTAAACTTCAAACAATATCTGAAAAAAAAATGATTTTGTGTACTGGAAATGGGTTGTAACTCACTTACTCACTTAGGCCCAATCCCATTTCTTCTTTTTACCCCTACCCCTTTTTACCCCACTACCCCTTGGAACTCAGTGGTTGAATTCTTGCCCTACGAAATGGGACAACCCTAAAAAAAAACAAAAAAAAACGAAAAAAACATTGCTTTATTAACAGGCTACTAGCGGTGCTCTGTAGGCGACCTGGCGCGTCTTCAGTGATGGCAGAGAAGGGAAAAGTTCAGCAACCTCGCTGCTGGGCTTTAGTTACATTTAGGGCATCATATGCTGTCAAAGAGGGGTATAAGACAATAATATATTATCGCCCACCACTAATTCTTTGGTGATATGAAGCTGAAGTCAGTTAAGCACTTGCTTCTTGCTCAAATTTTCCCATTCCACCTTAAATCGTGCAGCAGTTACATTCTGGCGCTTCAGGCATCAGTACTGCTGGACTATTTAAGGTGGAACGGGAAAGTTAGCTAGCTAGCTACCGAAACATTAGCATGCTATTAGTGATTTTTTTTTTTATGCTTGTTATGAAGAAAACAACCATAATACATTGAAACGACATTAAACTAAGAGAACTCGATAGTTATTGTAATTTTTTAATGGAGAAAATGCTCACATTTGTCAGTTTCTTTGGTCGCTCGCGCAGCCGTCTTGTCAGTTTTTCTTTTTCTCCGTTTGGAGGGCCATGTAGCCCTAACACTTCACTCTCCCCCTCTGTCTCAACAAAAATTGGGACACCCCAACCCTAGACATGAACGCACAAAACAGAGGGCTAAGGGCTAAGTGGTAGCGGCAAGGGGTGAAAGGGGATTGGGCCTTACTCTCTCATGTTTAGCAGGGTAAGCATCCTCCACAAGGGGGAGCACTCTTAATTTCACTTCTTTAATAGAAGCAGTGCCTCCCATCAGTTACACTAAATGTCATTGTAATCAATCAACATATAGACACTAAAGAAAAAGGTGAGTTGGGGTCAAATTTTGCTGAGTTAACTTCATAACAGTCTGAGAGAGCAAACTAGAAATCTTTGCACAGATGTAGTTTTTCACTTCCACATTCATAATATTATATCTGAACTTGGTTTGAAAGATTTGTTTTTTACCTCATTGCCATTGATTCCTTTAACAAGCTGTATCGATCATGTCAAAATTCAATTAGGCTTTCTAAACTGTTGAGCCGAGAGGAGGCGTAATTTGGCTTGAAGTTGTGCATAGTTTTCCTTTTTCAGCAGGTTTTTCTTGTAAGATGGGCCCACACCACCCACGGTGATTGGCTTTGAAGTTCTATTAACACTGCTTTAATGTGTTGTCAGCAGATTTGTTTGGCTTTTATCCCTGTCTTAAATCTTGGGTTTCCTCATTATATCAAAGAGCTGTCTGTGAAGTGGGAAACGTTTCTTACAGCTGCATTTTTAAGACTAGCTAATTCTCATTCAGTCTAGGAGACCTCTGAACTTGCATACCTTACGTGACTGTTTGCACAGCAAAGGTTTTTAAATCTCCCTGGAATTTTCACTTGAAGGAAGATAACTACCCGGAATTCTTCTGCGCTGTGCCAGACTACTCCCTATGATTTAGTGCCAGACTCAGAGACACAGATAAACTCACTGCTGACTCTGACTCTACGCAGTTCTGTACTGAACGCTCACTGAAGTAACATGTTTTCTAAATGGAGGTTATTTAGCATTCAGCAGAGTGCTCATGTTAGGATTCACCCCATAAAAAAGCTCTCAAGTGTATTAGTAGCAATATGCTCAACACGCACTGCTTTGGGGTTACTCAGAGAAAGAGCGTTATGTAGTACTTTCACTTCCGTGTAAGCATATGCTAGTGCTGTTGAAATAGAAACTTGTTATGACAGTTTTTCAGGTTTGATACAGTTTTCGATTCCAGGGTTAAGATTCGGTTTGATTTTCCAGATTTTCTACATTACTGTATGTGATTCCTTAGAGCTTTAATGATATACTAAGCAGATTGGTTTGGTGTTGATAAAGAAAAGTTCTCAACCAGAACTATTTGATGCTTGCTGCTCCAGCTGTCTTCTAAAATAAACCCCACAAACCATGATACCTATAATTTATAAGCGACTTCAGAAAAAAAAGACAGTTATTTAAGCATGGGTGCGTGCGTAGCATAAGCCTGTCCCTCACTACTCTGCTAGGAGTTAGGATGCACTTAAGCTGTATTCCCATTACCAGACAAATGGCACAAATCTGATTTTTGGCCTTGTAGTGTCAGATATTTTCAGAGCTGTGTGGACACGCATCTGATTTTTTTCTGATCAAATCTGAGACACTTTGGCCAAGTTCACATTAGAAGCCTTTTTGCTCAATTTCGATTTCTTGCTCAGACCTGATCTTTGCTACTGCAGTGCTGCGAACACGGGAAGATGATGTTGGTATGTGCATGTGCAGTGGTAAAGAAAAATAAAAATGAATTCCGATCTGGTTGCATGGCCATGAAACAGACATCTAGGACCGCATATGAAAGTTACCTAGATCTGGTTTGAAAAGGTCAGATTTTGGATGTCCACATAGCTCTGAAAACATCAGATCTGTTTGATGTTAAGCCAAAAATTCAGTGCCAAATTTGTGCCAATTTAACTGAGTAATAAATCTGCTCAACTTGACACAGCAGTAAACACTGTGAAGGCAATGCATCTGACCATTTTTTTGCCCTTGTCTTGCTCTAATGAACAACAGAGAGCTGTTAAAAATCTCTTTTGTATGATACAGCTTATTCTGCTAATTAGTTGATTTCCGATTTATATGATCACTGATATGATCATTTATATGATCATGTGATGTTATTAATTAAGATGCATTCACATTAATGACAGATTTGAGTCACTTACCCATGCAAATGTGAATCATCAAATTAGAAAGATCAGATCAAAACAAAAATAGGAAGGCATATGGGAGATCCCCAGAAGAGGCCAAGAGATGCACAGTTTCAAAAAAGTGTTCACTTTTTTGTGTAGTAGGGGGGGGCGGGGGGTGGGGCGGGGGGGTTTGTCTGAATTTGTTTTTTTTTCATCTGGGCCATTGTCTGTTTGTCTGTCATAGGTGTTAAGCCATTGCTAAGTGTACATTTTCAAATTCAACCAAAGCCAAATCTGCCACCACACCCAAGACACATGCACACAGTTAGAATGAGAAGGTTCTCACTGAAAATGTCAGCCACCCCAAATATTTATTCAGTGTCAGCTGCAGAACACCTGATCTTGCCAGCTCACCCATCCTTAAACCTCTGATTTAGTGTGTTCCGGTGTAAAAAGAGGGCAAGCCTACAATAATGTTCAAAATGACTGTTGGTCTCAGATTGGTAGTTTTCAAATAACAGACTTTCCAGACACTCTAAAATTGAGGTTGCACTCACACTTGCTCCGATGGGGAGTATTTTAGCTTGGGCGTTGTGCAAGGTGGTGTTGAGCAAACAGATGGTCACTTGAAAACTGTATTCCTTGCTGGCGTGGGGAGGGTGAGTGGGAGGCTGGCTGAGTCAGTGCTGGAGGACGTTCAGTAAAAAGGGAGTCGAACACAAACAACCTGTTAATGAAATTCTGTTGCTTATGAGCCAGTGCATAGGTATTTCTGAACTCCCTGCCCTCAGTAACATCATTCTTAACATGATCATCAGGCTAATCATTGAGTCGTAAGTGTTAGGATATTTCATTTTAATTGAACAAAAACATTTATAATTGAAAATATTATATCTACAAGACTGTTTAAAAGTCAGAGACCACCATCATTTATTTAATTTCTCATCCTCATAAAAGATAGCAAGATGACAGACTGTAATAGATGAAAACGATGAATGAAAATTGCCGGATTCACAATATCATATGTTAAGCAGCTATTTCTTCAAAACATATTTAAAGCTCCTCTCAACTTGAATCAGGAAGTTTATTCCATTTAACTGCATTGGTATATCGTCGCTGTCCATTTTTGTTGATTTGTATTTTTCTACATCATTTTAACACACCGGCTGTCCTTTACATTCTTTTAAAATTTCATGTTGAATAGACCAATAGAAATGCTTTAAAATCACCTCTTTACATTGACTTACATTGAAAGGTAAGGGTGTTTTTTGCTTTCTCCTGTAAAATTACTGTTTTGGAGATGCTTGTTTTCTTTGGACAGCAAGACAAAAATTTAGTTTTACCAGTCAAGAAAATAAGTGAAACAACTGGGGTTTCCAACATAGGAGAAAATGAGACATCTGGTAGACCACCAAAACTGTCATTGTCAGATAAATGGTACTTAAAGCTTTTATCTTCAAGACTGAGGAGAAAGTCAAGCTCCACTCTTGCTTCAGATCTGAAAAAATCCACAGGTATTTCTGTCCATCCTTCAACGCTATGAATCTGAAAGGATGTGTAGCTGTCAAGAAGCTCTTACTGAGAAAAGAAAACCAAACAAAGAAGCTTCTGATGTTCTCAGAACAGTGGACTGACCACCCTAGAGTCCAGACCTCAACATCACTGAGTATTTTTGGGATTACTTAGATTGTGAGAGGCAGAAAATGCAACCAACTTCTAAGACTGAACTTTGGAGGTGTGGAAAAATATCTCTGCAGATTTCTTTGATAAACTGAAAACAAGTCTTCAAAAAGCATAGAAGCTGTAATAAAGGCAAAGAGTGGCCACACTCAATGCTGAAGATTCAATGTAGTATTAAATTGTTGAGGCTTTTTTGTAGTTTTCTGTTTTTTTCCTGATACTGAAATGAATAATTTGTGCTTAATGGATGTTTTAATGGGAAATGAAATAAATGAAGGTGATCTCTGACTTTTTTGCAGTACTGTGTGTATTTTTATGTTTGTTTACTGAGGAAGCTGCACTCTTATCAGAGCACTAATCACTCTCAGGACAAACAAGAACAAGCATTTCTTTTCCCAGTAATAATACATGACCCATCAACTGCTCCAGATTTTCAGGTTTGACATCATCCTGACAAATCAGAAAGTAATGGCAGTGTCCTTTCTGTTCCACACTGCATTGATTACAGGAGAATCTATCCAAGATTGGCCTCATTTTCTTCAACAGACAGCAGATATTGGTATGGTTGCAACAGAGCAAACAACAGTTCAATATGTACAACCCTTTGTTGTTCATACAGATGATTCCCCAAATGACAGTGGTCCCAAGATAGATTATGTCATGTGGTTTGTTTTATTGCATCCCCATGCCATACTGACAGGTTGAAGAGGTTTTGCTCCAATGTGTGACGCAGCAGGCTGACTTCTCTTTGTTAACATGTGACTCAGCAATGAAACTTTTCAAGGACTTTTGCAGTGTTGATAAGCGCTGTCCTTGTGAGAAAACCTGAGAGCAGTTATTCAGCTGCTTTAAGAGTAGTTAAATGTGAACTCCAGTGTTTTCAAATTAATTACTGTCTGGCTCATGTGTAGCGTAAGATTGATTGCCAAGGTTAATAATTTGGACGCATTTCCCTGTACTTGACTCAATGACTAACCAGCGCGTTTATAAAAGGAGCCATTAAACTAGTAAATGCTTTTTCAAACACCTTTATAAAATCCCGAGTTGAGGATTTTTATAAATTAAGATTTTGTAAATTATAAAATTTGTTCTTATACAGATGCAGCTACTTTTCCAGAGAGGGATTTCTGGTAACATGTAACTTTAGTCGTTGTGTGGGTGGAGTTTCACAGACTCTGCCTGATCGTACATACACTATATGCCCAGGCCGGAGTGGGGCTTGTTTTTAGGCCGGGAGTTACATGATGTAGACCAGCCCACACCAAACTCTATACACACACACACACACACACACACACACACACACACAAAAAAAAAGTGCATTTACCAACCTCATAGATACAATTTCCAAACCCTATAAGACTGTTGGCTGTTCCTAACAGCAGTGCAGTCATAACCCTATATATTCCAACACATTCACTCTGGTACAAAACAACAGAAATCAGTTAGAAAGCTGGAGTCCCATAAACACAACAAACTCTGCAGCACCACTATAAAGCATGAGACACTTCTGCCCAGAGAAGACAACAAATTAGACAGCAAAGATGTATAAAGACGAGGAAAAAACACAACAAAACTTAAAAACCTAAACCCAATCATCAAAGCAAAAAATTTCTTATGGTCCATTTATATCTTACCTGTAATGATTTGATGCACTGAAGTAACATTAGACCTTTGCTTTGACATTTTCTCAAAGCCCATGCCAGATTTTGTAGGAAAACAGTATTTTGAGAGAGCAGAAAACCAATGACAATGTTTTTATTTACATTTGTTTTTTTTGTTTGTTTTAAGGGACAGCGAGCCTTTCAAACGTCCCCAGTTACATCTTTTAACCGCAGCAGGAGTTTCAAATTCAAAACCTGGCGAATGATAACGAACTGATGGCTTGAAGCAATGGTGGACAGCAACAGTTGCTAAGCAGGGTTGAGGGCTGAGAAAGTAAGGTGGAGCTTGGCGGAGAACATAATGATTTGACTGGCCATAATTCAACAACAGCACATGCAGAAAACAAATTTTATCCTCATTAAATATTCCGCTTAATAAATATTCTTCCTCCATTTGATTGGGTAGGTTTGTGATCAACCTGTGCCTACATCCCTGCAGTAATGTAAAAAATGTAATAAAATCTGTAGAGCAATGCCTGTCATGTCAACCAGTTCCAGATATGATGATATTGTGGCTAGATTGACAGAGTCATGCTGAATTAGAAATGATAATCTCTCTAAACTGAAGCTTCTTATTCAAATTTCTACTCCACCTTAAATATTGCAGCAGTTGCACTCAAGCGCCCATACATGCATCTGAATGTAACTGCTGCATCATTTAAGGTGGAATGGGAAATAAGAATAAGAAGCTTCAGCTTCATCTTATCACTGTCCACTGTACAAGCCTCAGTTACAGTTAACAAACCGGTGCCGTATCACCTGAGACAGGCGCTGCTGATTTAACCCCTAAAATACTACAGATATACACTTGGAACTAACATTTATATTTAGAGCAATCATGAGCTTATGTGTATGAGTTCATACATGAGCTTACAGTAACTGGCCCAGAATGCCCAGTGAAGGGTAATGTTAATGCTGCAGCATACAAAGACATTTTAGTTAATTATATGCTTCCAGCTTTGTGGTAACAGTTTAGGGAAGGCTCTTTGTTGGTCCACTGTTCTGAAGTTTCTCTTGTAAAACATCACAAGTTTTAACAAGACATTCTCTCATGTCTGTCTCACTCAGTGCCCTGTATTAGAGTTTGAATGTTTTTTGAATTTGTATTGTATATTACAAATGTTATATACTCATGTATTTCAAACATTTTGGTGGATTTCAGCAACTGCTCATGGCTTCTATTATAGATCAACAGGTTTTAAATTCTTTTCTAATTATATCGATGACCTATAGCAATCAATAATGCAATATAGAGGAAGAAATGGAGATTAGGTTGAAAATGTCAGAATATTCCTTTAAGGTTGAGTATTTTAGTAGAGAGGACCTGAGATTATGTGCAATTTTCACATGGAGCTGCTTGCCTGGTGTCTGTGGTCTCTGGCTACATAGCAAGTGCCTGTGTGTCAGCCTTTCACTTAATTTTTGTCTAAATGTCCTGCACAGCATAGTCCAAAGTGCTGAACCATTTCCCTGACTGGAGACTGTTATTCTCCTTTTTCTGGTGATAGGAAATGAGGCAGCGGAAAAAGAGACTGCTCCTTTAGACCCCTCCTCACACATGTTGCACTCTTCCTTGGGGTATTTTGGAGCAAGGGGTCAACAAGTTTGTTAAACTGTCCAGAGAATATGTTAAGCCTGGAGCTCATTAAGATAAAGATTTTTTTTCATCTCAGTCATAATTAGTTCGACCCCTCTTTTATTAAGGTACTTAAAGTTGATCCAAACTTTTAAGAAGGCTTTGGGCGAAAGGTGGATGACATGGCAAAAATAAGACATCACAATACTTGAAGATATTTTCATAATACACAATGTGTAACACAATATTTTATATTATGTAATTAATTATTTTTTGTTTAGATTTGTAAAAAAAGATCAAACAAACAGTAACAATATGCCAGCAAAACAGTATTATAGTAGTAACATATTTCAGAAATGCTTTGACAAACTAAAATATACCAACTAGTGAAAATAAAATTAGATAAAATAAGATAATGCTGTAATGGTTTTTAATCCAGTCAGCTACTTGTTACTATGCATCTTAAGTAGGTACTACACTGGTGGTTGTTGTTTTGGGTGGTTTTTACAGGCTGTCTATAACTAGATCTAGAATTGAGTCTCTCTTTTTATAATATGCACACAAAAATGTTGTTCTGACAATTCCCCATGATGTACTCAGAAAACTGCATTGTGGTGTAATTTATCACGATGATGATAAAATGTCATCATAGTGCTCATCCCCACTTGAGACATTTGTATGTGAAAACATGGGCAGGTATAGCTGCATAATGCTCAGATTGTCACTTTGATTATCCTTAGTTTCCTGCATGCTGGGCTAATTTAAAAAGGCTTCCCTGTGACATGAAAACTGCTGAAAGTGGTGACAAGTAAAACACCCTGACAGTTGTGGGTCTGTATCATTACGGCTGAGGAAGGTCTTAAGACGAATGCTTTTTCACCCAGCAGAACACTGAAGTTATTTTGGTTTGATATTAGATAATCTCTTGTTTTCACTTGCTCAGGGTTATGTGTACATAGTCAGATAAGGAGATGATAACAGCGTTTCATCACAAGATCATATCAACAGCAGCTAATCCTAAGCATTGGTTGACCTGCTTCTGTCAACTGTGCAGGCTGACCAGCAGAATACAGAGATGAATGTTGTTCTAGTATGGTCAGCATGTCATATTATTCTAAATGTTATTATTAAAATCCATAAAATCATTAAAAAAAAAGTACCTAGCCTACTGTACGGGAACAGTTCTCCTTGTTTATCACCATATCTCACTTCTTGACTGTGATTTGTTGGGTTTATCCTCTGATTTAGCCTCTGATCTGTGCTATATGTGCAGTCTTCATATGGAAACTGGAAAACTTCATCTGATATTGCAATGAAATTTACACAGAAAACGCATCTGAAATTGCCATTGAAAACTCTATAGTAAAAAGCTTGTCAGACAAAGCAACAATAACCAAGAGAGGCAAGACTTGGGTCATTTTAAGATAAATGCACAGTGCATGACTTGAGTACGTTATCCTGCTACATGTATTCAGTAACACAGCTTCACTACTAAAAAACCACTTATATTTGAAAATAGTGATGTTACCCTCATGCTAGTCTTGTTAGCCAGGCTTCTGCCAAGTACCGCCTACTCTGACAGGAAGAGGCTGCTTGACTGACATGCCAAACCACTAATCACAGCCTACTATTTTGGCACCACATGTAGGGAGAGACGATTATGAAAATCCCACTGACATACATTTCCGTGGTTCCGAGGTTCATGTTTTGTCACAGTGCCCGTTGCAAGCAGCTGTTTGCTATTCCTGACCAGAACTGAAAAAACAAAACTTTATTTACCATGTGAACGATAAAAATCACTATGTGGAAGTGCGTGTACATTGTCGTGCTCATAGCCAATCACAATCTAACAGACACAATTCTGATATTTGTGGCCAACTTTGTGAGCAAAATATAAGTTGCTCCATTTTCGTGTGGGTGGAGCATCTGAGGCTGAGGCTGCCATCACGCTAGATAGTAGTTACAGCGATGCTACTGCTCAAACTGTCATGAAAGCTACCACGTTGAAGGCCATTTGTACATTATTTTCTACCAATGTATAAGCTGCTATCACTCTGTATTGTATTAGAAAAATGTGTTCACTCATATACATATATATATATATATTTACTTGTCAAATGAGATGCTTAGCTCCTGTATAGCAAAATCAGTCATGTAGCCTAGTCATGAAATGATCATATCCATGGATTAACCTCATCTCTTCCTGACTCTTTAGCCAGCCAGAAATAGAAACAGGAAATGCTTAATTATTCAGCAGGCCTCCTCTATGAATCTGTTCCACAGCATGAGGGTGCAAGTATAATTACTTTCTAAATATCTTCACCATAGAGCTGCATAATAGACTGTGCACTGCTTAATCGCATTGTTAAGCAAATTTCCATCTGACCTTGCAACAGTGTCCTTTCATATGAAAGACAGGAAGCACAATTTGATTATGTAACATAACCTTGAGGACTCAGATCCATAATTCTATCATTCCAGAAAACTTTGAATTTTTATACAGCTGTCTTTTTTGGACGCAAAAGACTAGAAGAACTTTTTTTTCACTAAATTGGTTTAGTTGCTGCTTTTACAACAGTGCTGTCTGACTTTTGAGGTGAAGATGAAGGGTTGGTAGACTGCTGTTCAAATGTAGCGCTGGTAAGAGATCTATAGCTTACACAGTATTTGATTCTATATCCTATTGCATTTTTTCATAGAGGGTTCACTTTGGAAGAGGTGAAGTTAGTCTTGCGTACTCTGCATTATGGCCCTCAGCATTTTGTGAATTAAACCAGCCCAAATGGTACACATGCTAATTACTGGAGATACAGCAGTTTCCTCCAGTGCAGTTCAAATGAAGGGCTCCGGGTGGTCTCTGCCTCCTGCTACTCAAATGCCTCTGATGGATTTGATAACCATTTCAGGCCCACTTAGAAACGCTACATTAAGCAGATATGTAGATGTAGTACTAACAGATAAGATGGAGTATGCTTTTAAGTGCAGTTGATGTTTTGACTAGCTCTTTAGAGAAGACTGAGCCCGTTTGACTGTAATGGCTATAATAGGTGATTTGCATTGGTTAGTTAGTGTCGACCCTATTGCACTGAGTAAAAAGGGTCTCTGAAAATTTTGTACTTGAAAGGGTCACATGCAAAGCATCATATTCACCATGCACTTTTGTATTCATTGGCCAGGTATTACTTTTCTGCCACTTTCAGCAGGTCTAATAAAAGAACACGGAACTCAATATCTCTATATTGCTATAGTGTCATGCAATGAGAAATTGCTAACCTCCAGACTTGGTATTGTTTATAGCAGTGTTTCCCAACCTGGTCCTCAGGGCCTCCCAGACGGTCCACATTTTTCCTCCGTTCCTATGTGCTGTGAGTCAGGTTGGCGCAAAAATGCGGACCATTGGAGGGGGTAGGGTGCTTTGGATGTTACTGCCTAACTGATTGTCTCTTGATTTTGTTAAGAGCCATACATTTTAAATGGACACTCAAAATATAATAAAAATAAATGCAACCATCGCTACACCTGTGGCAAACATGCCTACTTGCCTCCTGCAGTGGTGCTGCAGTAGTGTCTAGAGTGACGTTTTCTGGTTTAAAGACTAGGGAAACCTCCTTCTGATGATGTTGTCTTGAAAACTACAACTGCTTTGGGGTGGATTTTTGGGGGCAGGCTTATTGATTTCTCTTTTTTCTGGCTGTGTAATTGTTTGTCTGTGCCAGTGACACAGCTTACTAATTTTTCTAGTAGGCTAGTGTTCTGATTTGAAGTGCTGCACATTCCTGATTAAAATGTGAATTTTGTCTAACTGTTCAGGCTGAGAGATACTGTTCTGTGCTACAGAATACTACATAAAACAACAGGTATGTTAGTTGTCGTAGTTACAAATGCACACAGACTGTGTAGTCTTTCTTAATTTATAGATGTTTTTCTTACTCTTTTACTAAGTTTTTTTTTCCATTTTATATATTTCTGTGTTTGTATTGTAACTTCTATGTCTCATTTAAAACGGCTATGAAATTGTGCATGCAGTTACATTTTTTTCAATTATCTGTAAGTTAACTATCTTCAACTATTTAAGAATGAAAAATAACTGTTGTTGTTGACAGGTTGTCTATTAGTATTCATATTTATAGAAGTGTTGATAATACCTGCAGTATACTTAGAAAAGTGTTGCTAATTATCGATTTATAGCGAAAATGATAACATATCGTCATGTTACTGACCTATGTTGGAAGCTAGCACATTCGTTAAAATTACATGATCAGAATGTAACTTCAAATGCCTGTGTTTGAATATACAGTGGTATGAAAAAGTGTTTGCCCCCTTCCTGATTTCTTATTCTTTTGCATGTTTGTCCCACTTAAATGTTTCAGATCACCAAACAAATTTAAATATTAGACAAAGATAACAAGTAAACACAAAATGCAGTTTATAAATGAAGGTCTTTATTATTAAGGGAAAAAGAAATCCAAACCTACAGGTCTCTGTGTGAAAAAGTGATTGCCCCCTAAACCTAATAACTGGTTGGGCCACCCTTAGCAGCAACAACTGCAATTAAGCGTTTTCGATAACTGGCAATGAGTCTTTTACAGCGCTGTGGAGGAATTTTGGCCCACTCATCTTTGCAGAATTGATGTAATTCAGCCACATTGGAGGGTTTCCAAGCATGAACCGCCTTTTTAAGGTCATGCCACAGCATCTCAGTCGGATTCAGGTCAGGTCTTTGACTAGGCCACTCCAAAGTCTTAATTTTGTTTTTCTTAAGCCATTCAGAGGTGGACTTGCTGGTGTGTTTTGGATCATTGTCCTGCTGCAGAACCCAAGTGCGCTTCAGCTTGAGGTCACGAACAGATGGCCGGACATTCTCTTTCAGGATTTTTTGGTAGACAGGAGAATTCATGGTTCCGTTTACCACAGCAAGTCTTCCAGGTCCTGAAGCAGCAAAACAGCCCCAGACCATCACACTACCACCATGGTATGATGTTCCTTTTCTGAAATGCTGTGTTACTTCTACGCCAAATGTAAAGGGACATACACCTTCCAAAAAGTTCAACTTTTGTCTCGTCAGTCCACAGAATATTCTCCCAAAAGTCTTGGGGATCATCAAAACATCAAGGCAAAACTGAGACGAGCCTTTATGTTCTTTTTGCTCAGCAGTAGTTTTCATCTTGGAACTCTGCCATGCAGGCCATTTTTGCCCAGTCTCTTTCTTATGGTGGAGTCATGAACACTGACCTTAACTGAGGCAAGTGAGGCCTGCAGTTCTTTGGATGTTGTTGTGGGGTCTTTTGTGACCTCTTGGATGAGCCATCGCTGCGCTCTTGGGGTAATTTTGGTCGGCCGGCCACTCCTGGGAAGGTTCACCACTGTTCCATGTTTTCGCCATTTGTGGATAATGGCTCTCACTGTGGTTCGCTGGTATCCCAAAGCTTTAGAAATGGCTTTATAACCTTTTCCAGACTGATAGATCTCAATTACTTTGTTTCTCATTTGTTCCTGAATGTCGTTGCATCGCAGCATGATGTCTAGCTTTTGAGGATCGCTTGGTCTACTTCACTTTGTCAGGCAGGTCCTACTTAAGTGATTTCTTGATTGAGAACAGATGTGGCAGTAATCAAGCCTGGGTGTGACTAGGGAACTTTTTCACACAGGGCCCTGTAGGTTTGAATTTCTTTTTCCCTTAATAATAAAGACCTTCATTTATAAACTGCATTTTGTGTTTTTACTTGTGTTATCTTTGTCTAATATTTACATTTGTTTGGTGATCTGAAACATTTAAGTGGGACAAACTTGCAAAAGAATAAGAAATCAGGAAGGGGGCAGGCACTTTTTCACACCACTGTAAATATGAAGATGTTCTGGGCTGGTTGATTCCAGCATAGTCTCAGCTCCTCTGATAAGAAGCCCAGAGGCTTAGTGCTCCTCTTGTGTTGGCTGATAAGCAATGGAAGTCAGTTTGCTGAGACAGCAGCTGCAGAAATGAGAATTTGAGTATATTTTGTGTGAATTTACTTGTGATTTGCCAGGGCTGGGGGGAAATCTGATTGCTGTTGGGCATTTAGTGGGAGCAGAGCTCAGAATTCACTTCATAGACAGGATGATGGATATGTCTAGTTGCTGTGGTTTTTAGGCACCAGTGTCAGTGTTCTTGGGAAATGGACTCATTGCAGCAGCACCAGTAAGTCTTTGCTAGACTATAATGAACCACAGACATGAGCTGTTTCTCCTGATTGTAAGCACATCCTTAAAAATAGCTCTTCCTCTGAGGTCACTTTCTTCTCTTTATAATCAACAGATTAGAAGGTTCAATGTGTTATGTGGGCTTCTTCTCACGTTTCTTCTCATGTTTTGTTTATTACTTTGAATGACTGCCCTTGGGCCAGCGTTTGAGGTGTCCGAAAGTGAAAACAAATTGCTGGATGTCCACTTTTGTAGCTGTTTAATTCAAAGGCCAAAAATACTTCAGTAAACAAATAAACATCCTCTCCAGTTTGACTGGCACCCAGTTTAGAGCTTTGGTGTTTGGGTTTGTGGTTAATATTGTTAATGTTAAATTACACTGTATTTGCAAAAATAGACACCTTTCTATCCATTATTTCATCTGGAATCAAGGGATTATTGGGGAGCTTTTTCCCTCTTTTGCTGCAGTAACAGCCTCTAGTGTTCTAGAAAGGTCTTTCACTAGATGTTGGAACATTGCCGTGATGATTTGATTGCATTCAGCCACTAGAGCATTAGTGAGTTCAGGTTCTAATGTTAGATGATTAGTTCTGGATCACAACCTCTACTCCAACTGGAGCTCCATCACTCCAGAGAGCGCAGTGCAACTGCTCAACAGCCCAGTGCTCAAGCTTTATACCCTTAAAGCTGATGTTTGGCATTGGGCATGTTGACCTTTGGATACTTTTGGACGTATAGTGAATGTCTGTTGATGTGGTTGCCTTTCTAGGACAAGTAAAGTTTGATTGATCTGTAATGTTTAGAATACTGTAGCATCTTGGCGAGGAAGAAGAATCAGATGACGCCATGATTCTCCTCTTTTTATTTAAAGCAGTCAGAAAAGGCACATACATCACGTGGAACTCACAGGGGCAGGGATCACCATTAGCCACAGCCTTGTCCTCTTGTCCGCTCCACCCCAGAAACTGGCCCCAGGCCCCAACACAATAACACATAAACAAGGCGGATAACACAAACTAATGAACAACACAACAATAAACAGTTCCTTTTTAAAGGAGTATGTCCCTCCCATTAGCCTTTTCATATGGCCCTTTGTATGGTCATACCTGAGAGCTTCTGAGAGGCAGCCTGCCCACAATATCATAGAAGTTTATGAAAGCTAGATGAGTGTTACTATTCCAAGGACACTGATGCAGCACAATATATGCAATTGCTTCAGTTTTCTGTTCCCTAACACTGCCTCTCTCTTTCTCGCTCTGTCTCTCTCTCTCTCTGTCTCTCTCTTTCTCTCTCTCTCCCTCCAGGGTCCTGTGCTGTCAGTGGGATGGTAGAAGGGTGGGGTGGAGTCCAGTTTGAAGGAGCATGGTGAAGCACCAACCCTTGCAGGTCTATGAGAGACAGCTGTGTTTGTCATGTCTGACAGGGATCTACGGCTGCCGCTGGAAACGCTACCAGCGGTCACATGATGACACCACAAAGGTGAGCCTCGCCAATTATATAGTATTTAACATGCTGTTCAGTGGTTTGCTGATTATTACTTGTGCTTCAGTACAGTATCTCTGGAAAATATCTGCTATATGTGGAAAATATATTCCCAGTCATTTGATAAGAGAATGCAGGTCAGTTTTTAAAATGATTACATTGGATTGTTTTTGTGCTGCACATTATGAATAGAGTGGCAAAAAGAGTAAATTATAATCATTCATATACATAAATGACAGCTAGGGCAGCTAGAGACAGTTTTCCAGACATAGATTATGGATTAATCTTAGACAAGGATTAAACTACTCCATAAATTGCAGTGAGGATTCTGTAACTGGGGGAAAAACAGGAAAGAACTAGGCATAATCTTTGCTATTTCAGGAACAGTGTTTGCTAATGTGAGTTTTTATGAACACATACACTACCATTCACATTTTTCAGTCATATAAAACCAGTTTGGTTCCAGATGAATGTATCAAATGATACCTATGTGATACTAATATGTGAGTCCTATACAACTTCAAATGTCTTACATTATTAGTAGGGCACTAAAAAAATAAATACTTATAGAAGCTTTAGTTGTCTGAGCAAAGCTGTTGAAGATTCTAAAATGAAGAAAGTAGCGGAACATCAGGAATGAAGTTATAATAAAATAATATCTAGAATTGATCATATTTCAAAAGTGGAGATCAAATCTCAAAGCAGAAACCTTGACAGGGTAAGTGTAAATATATTACAACCCACAGTTACTATTATTATATTATTTATCATTTCATTCACTTCTTGTCCATAGTATTCTTGAAATATAATATTGAATAAAATTGAATAAAACATCTAATATACCTGTAACCATTTAATCATGTTCTTGTCCTAAGAGACATTTTAGCAAACCATTTGTAATATTTAAATTCACATTATTATTATTATTGCATATAAACTATAACAAAATTGTTAACATAGCCTGTGTTTCCAAACCTTTGAAAGGTAATGTGATATTAGTCATATATGGAAATGTATCTGGTTCACAGGGCACAGGATACAAATTCACCAAGTCATAGATATTTGTCAGATCTTTTATACAAGAGCGTCACTCAGAGTGCACTGGACCTGCAGTGGATGTACAGAAGTCAGGCTAGAGGTCATACTTAGTCCATCAAAGCCTGGACTGTGTGTGAGATTGCATGTTCTCATGAAAGCCCTTTATGTTTGTCCCTTGATAGCACCTCTTTAACCTCCTCCAATGTATGTCGGTTGTTAAGGTAATTAAATCTTCATGTTGCCTTTAGCAGGGTTTTTGTTTATGTGAGCTCAATATCTGTTTTCCTGGCCAAGCAAATTAAATGGGCCAAAATGAAAAATGTAACCATCTCTGCATCTATTGCTAAAATACTTTCTTGCCTTGTACGAAGCCACAGTAGTCTCCAGAGTGAGATTTTAGAGTGAGACTAAAAAACTCTGTTCTGATGATGTATCTTGAATGTGGGACAAACTTTTGGAAAACTACAAGCACTTTGGAGTGGATACTTAAGGTGGTCTGTGTGAAATGTTGACTGGCTGGCTAATGCAGAAGCCAAATAGCTATCTTACAGCTAGGAAGCTGAATATGACGTCTGTATTTATTAGCCTCTACCTCATTGGCTACACTAGCAGTCAGGATATCTTTATCGCTGCACTGGGGATGCCCAGTGGTTGTAAGACTATTTATATGTATTTACATAATGCATGCTGATAACTGTAGTGGGAGAACAGTGATAGACGGAAACACAATAAAGGAAACAAAACTGTGTATTAAGTCAGGCTGAGATGCTGTGCTGCACCACAGAATGTTACATAAC
The DNA here is from genome assembly GCF_904425465.1 of Colossoma macropomum. Taxonomy (NCBI): domain Eukaryota; kingdom Metazoa; phylum Chordata; class Actinopteri; order Characiformes; family Serrasalmidae; genus Colossoma; species Colossoma macropomum. The sequence goes on from NW_023494786.1 coordinate 24,874,771, forward strand.
ATATCAAATAATATATTAAATGCCAGTTTTAGGCTGGAATGCCCCTTTAAAGAGACTGTAGCCTGTCTTACAAAAATCCACTCCAGTTGCCCGTAATCACCACATGGACATCTGTCTCAGATTGCATTAGGAAAAAAAAGCAGCCTTTCCTGCGTATCATGTTTGTACTGCTTCTCTTCTTGTTTATCTGTTGTGTCAGATAAGCAAAAGCATCTGTGATGGCTTTTTTTTAGCTGAATTTTTGTAGCATACATTAGAGTTACATTTCCTACTCTAGGAAACTAATGAGTCACCTTTATCTCGATTTGGCTTAATGCGTTTAATGTTGCTGGCATCCTTAGTGAAAACTTCAAAGTCAAGTGACTAATTTAATTGGCTTTGATGTCAAAATGCATTTTTACCCACAATGAAGCTTTCATGGAGTTAATTAAAGCACGTGCAGTTCTAGTGTGATGAGTTCCTGCATTATTTATGTGAGAAAGAGATTTCGAGCTGTGCTAAGAGACTGCCAACAAATGGTATTATCCTCATTACCTAATGTAGTAGGAGAGGCCAAGAGTCCACCAGAGGATGTTCTACTTTTGGTCAGAAGGCTTAGTATTAAAATACTGTTGGGAGTATTTTTTCAGTCTTTTTTTTTTCTTTTTTTTCCCCAGCCATCACAATAAACACTTGTATATTTCTCTCATAAAAAGGAATCTCACTGAAAGGAATTTGTTGGGGACCCAAGTGGTGTGTCCCTTGGTGTTTGTTGTGTAAACAACATGAACTGTCACACCATTTATTTTCCTCCCCCACTGTCAGTTCAGTAGGCATGAAGTGTGAAACATGCTGAGCTGTTAATCTGTAAACTTGCAATGCTATTACATATTGCATATATTGTTACAGATATTCACTATTTCATTGCTGAAGAGCTCTGTTGTTGAGTGGAACGATATAGATATTTTAGGAAACGATACAGTTTTCAATTCTGAGGTCAAGATTTGATTCACAATAATCCAATTAAAATTGACTGAGCTCTAACTATTTGTTACACAGATTGTTTTGGCTCTGATAATTAAGCTCTCAAATATTGTTGATGCTTGGATCATGCGTGTGCCAGCACTCAAAACAAGCCCCAAAGCCCTAGTCTTTATCAGTGAAATATTGGTGAAAAATTTAATTTACACAGTCTTCCAAATGTGGTCAGTCTGCCAAAACAGGTTTGGTGTATAAACTTTAGTGTTTGAGCAACAAGGCCAATGTTGGTCTGGCTTGCTGGTTGGCTTGCTGTTTAGCAGGACTTTCCCTGTAAACATGTTGGGTGTTTTTAGGTTCTCTCCCATTCATTTTTCAACCAGTGAACTGTCTCCTCCTCCTTTATAATGTCTCCACCAACTCTTATGTAGTCAACCAACCAAAAAATGTCTGGCATCCAAATTTGGCTTTAGTTTAACACTGGAGCTCTAAGGCTAATGCTGCTAATGAACATTAGAGGTCAATTGTCACTCAAATCTTTTCTTTGAAAACATCCCCAAAACGTCTCTTAACCCACTCAGACCTTACCCATGTCTTAATTAAGGTTGTGCTGACTTGCTGATCTGGTTAAGGATACAGTATGACTTACTGAGAGCTAAAATGGACAAAACTTTACCGTATAGCCACTTCAGACAGCAAGAGTTGTTAAATTAAAAAAGTGTTAAATTCGACTGCCCATTGCGTACACAGACGTTGTACAGGCATATGGACGCTACAGATAGTGTTTGTGTTAATCCAGCATCCATGTGCATGTGTGAAAAGAGCCAGATTCTTTAGAGGCGTCAGAATTTAGTGCAACACCATTGTCTATAATGGCTGACAGATCAGCTACACTGTGAAGTTTTTCCATTGTTATAGTTCACAGTAAGAGATACTGTGTCCTAAACCACATTAACACCACCTTAATATAGACTTGGATGATGTTTAAATGGGTTGAAAGAAGTTGTGGGGGTGTATTTATGTAAAATATTAAGGTGTCTGTAGACTTCTAGTGTTTGTTAGCAAAATTAGCCTCAAATCTCCAGTGATAAACTACACTAAAAATGGCTCATCAGATCTGCCTAAAAAAAGACTTCATGTAGTAACAAGTAAATGAACTAGTTTTATTCAACCTAAATAAATATTTTGAATGAACGATTCTTTCAATCAACATAGTTTTTTTAAGTTGAATAAAACTAGGTCAGTTGCTTGGTACCACATGGAGTAATCTTTTTTAGGTAGATCTGATGAGCCACTTTTTACAGTGCAAAGAAGCAAATTTGGACACCAAACATGTCTTGGGGGGGCGACCACATCTGGGGTAAGTAGAAAGTTTTTGTAAATCTGATTTTTCATGGAACCATTCCTTTAACGAAAAATTGATTTGAGCGAGGGTGCCTGCATAGTATGAGCCCCTCCCCCATCCTTCCACTACTCAAGATGATATTACGAAAGATGATAAATCAAAGACCCCATAGAGAGAAAATTGGTGTAAGGCAACTGGTTCACACTTAAGTTAGTAGATGGCATTTATTTTTTGTAACATTCACAACTATTTGAATGGTTTTATTTAGAATCCGCTCTGCTACAATAAGGAGTAGAGTCATACACCCCTGTCTTTCTAAAGAATGTCTCTTGCCCACACTTTTGCATGGAAAAATCTCAACAAGCTTCGCTCTGTTAGGCGACCTCGTGTCAGATAAATGCACATCATGAGCCAGGTTTTCAAAAAGGCTCTTCCTTGGCCTGACATGAGTGGGTGTCTCGGCCTTGTCTCTAGCCTGTAGTGGTGCTCCTGTTTTTATGCGCTAACCTTGGACTGACTTTGTTCAGTCAGTGGTGATTTGAAACCTCTCAGGCTCTGTATAGCAATGCATTTACATTTTGGTCATTTAATAACATTCAGTGAAAACTCCCTAGAGGCTCTTTCAGTGGATGATTAGTTTTGTTCAGTAGTGCTTTGCATGAAGTAGCATTATTGTGGATATTTAAGGAGGGAGGTTATAATATCCCTCCTGGGTGAGAGTGGCTGGGCAGAATTGTCTCTAAAAACACCAACTGGAAAGATGGTGCAGTAGCCATGAGAGCAGCCATGGTTTAGAACAGCAGCGGCAGTGTTGAGTGGATGTGACTGAGCCTAATTCATACTAAGTATGTGAATTTTGGAGGGGCAGCAACTAGGGGTGAGCGATATGGCAAAAATATTTAGTAGTTTTTGATCATTTTATAAGATAAAATTACTTAAAACTTGCAAAGAATATCTAAAAAAAAAGGTTGAATAATCTTGAGTAATAATCTTTTCTTAATAAGAAATATTAGATACTCTTACACCAGAGATGTATGATAAATTTAAAGTTTAGCTAACCTTAAGTATGTTGTACTGTTTGTGCTTTTTACTGATGATTTTACTTTTTCCTAATGATCAGCATTTCAAAGACTAAGCAGTCGCGTCCTCCAAAGTGTAGGAGACCTGTTCTAGCAGCATCTGACTAGATCAGTGAATGAGGAAATGCGTTAAGCTAAAAGGAGAAAGTTATGGCTATGGTTTCCATTCAAATTCCACAGAAGGAAAAAGAAGCAGTGTCCAGGTTTCCTGTTGTGCTCTGGCTCTCTGCTGCTGATATAGTGTCGTCAGCGATTTCAGCTCCACGTGGGTCACTGACTGGCAAGTCCACCTCAGCCCCAGCCCGCAGAAACGACCAGTTCAGCTGTCTGAGAGACACGCTCTGCTTTATGTCCTGAATACACTGTTGTTCAAAGAAAGAAAAGAGAGAATTACACAAAGCAGTGATGTAGAATGAATTTAGTAAACTTTCTCTGAAATTCAAATCGCATTTTAAGTCACATGTAATGATCTTTGTTTCTAGTCAGCCAGTTTTTAACACTGTGACAGCGAAGCTTTTCAAACAAACACATTTTTATATGTACTGTACACTTTTTTTTAGTAAAAGCAGTTTTAGTAAAAGCATTTAACTAAACTTAATTTATATTTAGCTTTAGCTTTCTTTTTTTGCTTACTGTAAGCTTTCCTGTAATTGGAATTTTGATTCTTAAGATCTTTTCAATCCACACTGTAAATGAAATTTATGTACTGAAAAGGTTTATGTTTATAGGCAGTTAATAAAGAAAAATGCAGCCATTGCCTCTGAAATCAGTGGCAAGCCCGTGCCACCCCTGAAAAATCACTGTAAAATGAAAACCTTGTAACACAGTTTTGATTCCTGCTGACCCAAATGTAAACTTTCATAATGAATGGACCACAACAGATGGTCTAAAATTACTTGGAATAAAATCTTGTTACATTAAAGCTGCACTATGTAACATTTAAGCCAGGGTTACGCTACACAACTTTTAGCCCCGATTCTCAGTCTGTGTTAGTCTGCAGATTTTTGGGTCAGTCGAAGTCGACAGTTGGCGAGAAAATCGAGTAGTGTGTGAGGGGCGCAGACTCAGATTTTTGGCCTCCCAATCACGTTTCAGACCAGTCGGAGTATATAAAAACGTTTGATTTTTTTCGACCCGACTGTGTGTGGTCTAGTAGTGTAAACCGGTCAAAGACTCAATCTGAAAGACTCCTTTAACAGCCAATGAAAACAGAAAATGTGAAAGAAAAAATACAGCAAATAAACAAAGAAAAATTGTGAAAAATGTCACTCGTGTGGAGCGCAGCTTTTTAATGAGCTGAGTTTAAGGCACGAGCACAATCGAGTTTATGTACATTTAAAACTCAAAAAGTGGTCACATTTTTAAATCAGTGAGCCTCACTTAAGCATGTTTACCTACTGCTTTTTTACTGTGTCAGCGTAAACAGCAGAGAAAACAGCAGCAGCAGCAAGTCGCTCCACGTTTGTTTATTTGCGTCTCCTAGTAATGGGAGAACGCGAGAGTTAGTGTGAGTTTGCATGACTTTACGCAAGTTTCATTCGTTTCAGCAGCAGCTTAAAATTTGAGCAGTGTGTGATCTCTAATCGTTTAGTGTCTGATCCCAATATTATAGTTTCCCAAAAAATCTGTACAGTAAAAATGTACCATCATTATTTCATTCATGTAAGGCATGTACAGACAAAGTAACTTACAGCAACTATTACAGTAAAGTTTACAAATAAGTTAAATCTGATTACAAAACAATGTGCACAAATTGAGTAGTTGCTCTTGTTCAAGGGCTTTTTAACAGCATTGCATTCAAAACTCAATAAATAAAACCAGTCGGATATTGTGAGATGCTCAGTCTTTTTGTAATCTGTTAAGACTTTAAAAGTCATGTAGTGAACCCAATGCTTAAGGGATTTTGTGACCGCTCTGATGTAAATGTGTAATTGAACGCAGAAGAATGTTTTGTAGTTGTGGCTGTGCTTTGGACCTCTACGAGTGGTCGATTCTGATGTTCATGCGTGCATTGAAAGAGTATTCAAAGAGAACTCTATTAAAACTTGGTGAAAGACGTTTGATGTGGTCTGTAAAACTCCTACGAAATCCAACCCAACATCTCAGACTTTTAAATGATTATTTCAGGCTTTACAGGGTGACTCTTAGCAGCTCATGCATGCCATATTTTAGCATGTTTTAGTCCTCCTGTCTTAGTAATGCTGTTTCTTTCAATTCTTACAACAAAAAAATGACACAGTGCAGCTTTAACTTATATTAAACATTAAGAAAGTGCTGGCCGTTCTGGGAATGTTCTATGTTTGTTTTTTTTTCTGATAGCGACCATATATATGTATGTGTGCTTGTATGTGCGTGTGCATGTGATCAGATCTAGATTTGTAAGCCTGAGAACTGGGGTCCTGCCCCTAGGGCCTCCTTAAACTCTGGCCTTGTGTGGCCCTGTCTGTGAGACCGTTGGTGATGCAATGACCATCCATTTTTAAGCATCCAAGGCACAATCTGTAGCAGCAATCGGAAACTGGGATAGACATACGGGATGGCATTTTTCACATATTCACCTGGTATATGGCTTTACAAATGCACTGCAGATAAAGATCGGCTTTTGCTGTGGCCTTTTTTTTTATGCTAACTATTGAGCTTGCCTCTATGAGGCCTGCTTTTGTGTGGGCATCTCTGTCCTGCTCCACTGAAAACTGATCCTTCCTCAGTAATAATTGAGAGATTTTCCATTTACCTAGTCCTTTACCATGAGCACAAAGGGCCTGTAAATAGGACTGCACTGTTTTCCTGGGGCCTACGGACCGTAAAAGCCAGGATACCGGAACAGTAATAGTATATGGTGGTAGTAGACTTTATGTGGGTGTTCGCAACATGTAGCCTTCATAACCTTTCAGCGTCTCTAGCTGACATAAAGGTCAATTCTTCTCTCGTTTTCCTTGCTGCGGATGCATATACAGTATATTATGTCATCACTTTATGATTTCGTGTTGTATTCAGTGAAGGTTAAGGGCAGAGTGTCTTCTCAGAAGTAATGTGGAATGACAGGTGGTAACGGTGCCCTCTGGTCCATCTGCAGAGCTTCAGACTGAGCCAAAGGGAACAGATCTGCTCAGCCAGTCAATACAGGGTGATGTTGAAGTGCTTGCAGACATTGTGTGTACTAACAAGGAATGCGTGTGTATGTTTTCTAAGATATTTTGACTATAAATAAAGACTGAAATATGATAACTTTGATCATATCACATTTCTCAAGAATGCAGGAAGCCAAGATCTATAACTGAAATTGCCCAACTGTCCTTTCTTTTTTTTTCCTCATAGAGGTCTAGGAGAAACTGCGAGTATCAGCGGATACAGACACCAAGCCCATATAAGCTATTTTTAAGTGCTAGGCAATATTATCTATTTTTAACATGGATGCGTCAATGTAAGAATTGTGGGTGCCCGTATTCAACATTTTTTCATGTATATATCTGCCAATTCCAGTGCTGATACATAAATATTTATAAAATAGAAAAATAGAAATTGGGAGCACATCTACTCAAATTAGAATTATGGACAAATGTAACATGTATTTGCAGAGGGTAACAAATGCAGTAAAATAAATAAAATGAGATTTAGCTCTTTGGATTTAGCTCTTTAGCCAGAGTGCAAAGAATACATCATCAAATATCGATTTGAAATAATGGTCAAATCTAAACGTCTGTCCACTGCTGATGTTGTGTTGTTTTGTTTTGTTTTTTTTTTTGGTTTTGTTTTTTTTAAAGCAAATATCTATCTTGTTTTATTTGGAGCAGTTTACTTACACTCTTAGCAATAAGGGTTCTACATAGTACCAAAACAGGGTTCTTTGGCTTTTAACAATAGTGGAACCCTTTTTGGTGCTATAAAGAACCCTTTTCAAAAAGGTTCTATATAAAACCATCTACAGCACATTCTCCATCGATCTGATGAACTTTTAATGATGCAAAGAACCCTTAAATCATGCAAAGCGTTCTTTTGAGTGTTCATGGTTATATATAAAACCATTTTCTTTACTAAAGAACCTTTGAAGAACCATCTTTTTAAGAGTATACAGTGCATACCTACAGTGCACGTGTGTGCAGTATTCAGCTATTTTAATTGTATACAGGTTAGCTAATTAGTTATGTTGCATTACAAGCAATTCTGTGATATTTTATGATATGGAATGTCATCAGATTTGTTGTTTTTTTTCATTGGAAATCCGATTCTTCATTTATAGATCAGTGCCATTTGAGCTTTTTAGTTATTAAAAGGAGAATGTGTTGTCCAAGGTCAGCTTAACACATCCCAAACATTCCAGAGTGTAAAATTGAAGACATTGATGAAGACGTGAGATAAATGAATGCAGCCTGGTGAATATGGAAGCCTCTTTAAGGGCAAACTTCCAGTATCAGCACCTTTCTTTTTGCAAGGGGAGCTGAATGTGCCCTGTCAGACTTAATCCCCTCCGTCTGTCACCACAATAATTATACGGTGTGCATGCACTCCCTCTGCAGGAGGAGCATGTTTACATACTGCAACTGTGGGCTGTTTTCTTCTGAATCTGGCTCATTTACTGCAGTAATATGCAAAGTTAGCACTTCTATTAGCTTTCACTAAAAGACTGAATTCATGTTTACAGTGCTTTACAGTACTGAGACCACCCTTCATTTACTTAATTTTCAGTCCAAGTGGCCATTAAGTACACGTTCTTCATTTTTCAGCATCAGAAAAAAAGTAGAAAACATACAGTACTTTGCAAAAGCTTCTAATATTAGAATAAATACAAACAATATTAATACAGTATGTAGTGATTTTATATATGTCAGTGTGTTCATTTGACTATTTCCATACCTCTTCTCATGGCAGTTTAGTATTATTTGTAGTTATTTATACCTAGTTTGACTAATCAGTCCTTCATTAAATTTAATCAGTGTGCTGCTCATGGAATTCAACAAATCCATGCAGTGGCTTTGTTGATATATATATATATATATCTTTACCGAGATAATGGTAAATCTGGAATCAAACGTGTGTTCTTATAGCCAGCTCACAAGATAATATGTTTTTAATTAAACATATTTTAAACATAATTTAACAAAATTAAACATAATTTAACAAAAATTGTTACATTTTACTTATACTGTATTTATGTGTGTTTATTTTGATGTTATATGGTGTTTTACAGCACCATATCTGTAATGTAATTACACAGAAGTCCCAACAACAATTTTTTCCAGTATTTAGTGTTTCCATCCTTAACCTTTATTACAGCTCCCATGCTTTTCAGGAGTCTTGCCTTCAGCTTTTTTGAAGAAATCTGCAGGGATATGTTTTCACACCTCCAAATTCTAATGATTCAAATAATCCCACATTGAATGATAAGTTCTGGACTCTGGAATGGTCAGTCCAGAGAGCACCAGAACACTTCTTTTTTAATGACTTCTTGACAGCTACACATCCTTTCAGACTCATAGTGTTGAGTTGTCTTCTCACAGTGGAAGGATGGACAGAAAGACCTGTGGATTTTTTCAGATCTGAAGCAACAGTGGAGCTTGATTTTCTCCTCTCTCTCAAAGATGAAAGTTAAGATTTTTTTAAATTCCAGTTTTGGAATTATCCTGTCTACTATCCTTTTTACCTACTTTCCCCTCCCTAATTCAAATGGATTGTTTTATATTTAATCTCCTCAGAAATATCTCCTGAGGATCTCTGTCTCTATCTGAAAAATGAATCGTTTGTACTTTAAGCCATTTTGACTGGACATTGACATTTCTCTTGGTCTACGTTTGACCTTAATGCTCTTGAGCAAGGCATGCACCTCTGCCTGCTCTAGGAAAAGAGAGGTGCCCCCTATACTCTAACTGCTCTCTTTCTGAATGTGTGTAGCGCAGGGCTGCACAAAATAGCAAAAAAATCATATCACAGTACTTATCAACTTATTCATCATACGCAATACGTGTCACGACATTTCGACTTACAGGCACAGTGCACTAGTAGTGCTACATTTGAAAACATTCTTGTGTACAATTTCTGTTCAACATTTCACACATTGTACTACAGTAAATCCAACTAAACAGCATTAATTGCACTTTTTTTTAATGAAACAGTGGTCTGTGTTCTTTAATCATGCGCAGTATCCACATATGAGGAGTGTGTTACCACGACAACACGATTTATCATGACAGTGATACAATATTGCAATATTGATCACCTTTAAACTGGAGTATTTTTATATGCATATTTGAAATGCGAGATTAAAGTACATTCTGAATAAATAGCAGTATGGACCTTCTTTTCAAAGGCAGATGAAGTGGCCTGTATGTATGAAATATGTAGCCTATTGATGTTTTCTTCATAGTTTTCTTTAGGGTTGTGCTTGCCCCTATGCAAGTGCATGATTATTGTGCACTGTAGTGATTAACTCTTTATTTTCTCCTGCTTGGGAGACCAGAGTCATAAATGGATAAACACACACAAGAAGTACTCAGCATTTCTTTTTAGCATTCTTTTTAGTCATGTTGCAGAGCTTTACTCTCTGGAATGTGTAGCTATGTGCTAAGTGAGCTGCATTTCTAGACTGCTATGTAACTGGCTGCTCCAATCACAAGGATTCTTCAAATGCCTCAGAGATGTGCAGTCTCCACTTGGACCATGTTTAAGAATGCTATCAGAGTATCAGTGTAATCCTTTGCGCATACATCTGACCTGAAATATGTTTTAATGGTGGTAGAACTAACCTCCACATCTACAGAAATTGTGTTCAAATGTAAATGGTTGATATAAACTTTGTACACATTGAGATTAGTTCAGTTTATGCGGTAGCTTTTTAAAATCTATAAATATGAGCTATTACATATCAATCTGTGGCTATACTGAGCCTGTTGGATGGTCAATACAAACGGTAAAATGTTACTCAAATTGTACTGCCTGTTGAAAAAAGCCAGTAAGATATACAGGAGAATACAATATACTGCTTCATTAGGTGTGTGTCTGTGTAAGAGGATGTAAACTGAATACAGGAGGGAAATGTACCTGCTTCTGATTAGTTGAACTGTCAGCACTGACAGCATTTAATTACTGACAAATTAATGTTTTCCATCTGACCCTCTCTCTCTCTCTGTGTGTGTGACTATATCTAGTGTGATATTATATGATAGTGTGAGTGATATATATATATATATATATATATATATATATATATATATATGTAGCAGACTTTTTGCGACTCTGTAGCTTATGTTTATTTTATTAAAAGAAATTATTGAACATTCCAGTTTATCACTACAAAAACAATAGTAACACTATCAAATGTTTCAGTAGTGACTGTTTTGGTATTTACAATTTTAGCTTATTTGTATCATAACTCAAAAACAGCAGCCAGCACATGACTAGCACCTTGCCAAAACAGTTGCTCACAAATAAAATAATTATATTTTTCAACAAAACACAAAAAAGGTGACATAATTGCAGAAAATATGTTTCAGTAGTGACATTATTAATGTTCCGCTCTGATTTTCAGACTTTGAGATACATTACTTCAAAACAGTGGGATCTAACTGCTCACCATGTGGCAATGAGGGACAGGGATGCAGCCTCACTTCCTGCTCTAAAATGCAGGGGTGTGGCTAAAATAGGGCTCTGCCCATGGACTAAAAGTCATTGTGTTTTGGTAGTGACATGAAAACTTGGGACAGCATTTTTGATAATTTAATAAATTTTAAAAATAAAGAAATAAAAATAAACAAATAAGAACTCAAACACTTTACTACCCTACAGGAAGAAATGCACAGCAACGTTACATCACACAGAGTGAGTGAGTCTTATTTCAGGATAGATTCTGTAATTAATGAAAGCAAAGATATCCGATCCAGCATTTACTGCTGATATCAGTCTGATACTATTACTAAATTACTCAACTAGCGTTATGGAATAGCATAGTAGAGAAACGTTGACGTAGTAAGTAATAGTAAAGAAATACTAAAGAAATGTACCTGTATCAGTGATCACTGTAATATTAGGATTGGTGAAGAACACAGTCTCATTGTATTGCATTTCATTTTAAACAGGTCGGCTATAACATTAGTGCACTCAGGTATAGTTTGAGGAAGTGGTTCAATCCCTAGGGGTGGCGATATTTAGAAAGGAGAGAGGCGGCACTAATGGCATGCAATCCTATCAGCTTTTCACAAGAAAGAAAAACAGAGATTCAGTGAGGTCGTGGAAGAGGAGAGGGGGTCCAAACGAGTCCTTGGGGTCCCCCACCCAGTCCAGTATTGTACTGTTCCAGTGCCAGTCACACCTGAGCCAACTACAGAGAGCTGAACACCTGGATCCAGCTGTGTTAACAGCTAGAAGGGAAATGTGGTCTAAAGGGAGCTGCTTTCTGCTCTCTGTCACTGAAAGCGTGACAGTAGTTTAATCAAATCAGGGTTTAAAAGGAGAAAAAAATGACTCATTCTGTAAGCATTGTTGTCTCTTCAGTTGATTAATCTAAACAGCATTGCTTTCAGATGTTCATCACTCGTTCTAATGTGCTGTGACACCTTCTTTCACACCTGTGTCAAACAGAAGCTCACTGTTACATTAGTTAACAGCTATGGTCTTGTTCAGAGCTGTCTGCATGGCTGATGAAGAAGTATGAAATGATATGAAATAGCACAGCTGATTGCTCATCGGGGGCCTCCTACTCTCCTGTGTCCGACAGAACGGATTAAATCAAATTAATCTTCATAATGGGAGAGTGATGAAAGGGAAATCTCGTTTCTGGAGGAGCTTGATGGAACCAGACTTATTGTATTTCATAGTTTCATAGTGAATATATCTTAGAAACCTTTTTGTGTTGATTTTTCTTTTCTGTTTTCAGAAGATCTCTAAACTCGACTGATCATTTTGAAGGTGTAAACCTAGTTTGGTTCATAGCCACAGGGTGGATCAGTCTGTTTCTCATTCACTGATAATGCAGCTGAATGTTAAGCCAGCATAATTGTTGCAAAATATGTCCAAACCTCTGTAGACACCAATGTTTTTGTGAAAACAAAGGCATTAATAGGGAGTTTGTCCCCTTTTTGCTGCAGTAACAGCCTCTACTATTCTGGGAAGGCTTTACACAAGATGTTGAAACATTGCTGTGAGGATTTGATTGCGCTCAACCACAAGAGAATTAGTGAGCTCAGGTACTGGTGATTAGTTAGGCTCATGTGGGGCTGCATCATAGCAAGTTATTTCATTAATTAGATGCTTTTGGGCAACATAGTGTAGTTATGGTGAGAAGATGAACATGCGATGTACAACAAAAGGTTGCTATTTTCCAAATTCACTGACTGCGTATGTGTTTTTCTCTGTTTTCAATTGCAGTGGGAGTGTTTGTGGTCCTTCATTCTCTTTGGGACGTTTTTTCTGCTGTTGGTGTGGTTTTACTTTTGGTGGGAAGCACACAATGACTATAATGAATTCAATTGGTGAGTACAAGGTCATTATGTCATTATTTGGCCTTAATTATTTAAATATTACATTTTTGTGATGTAAAAGCAACATGGTAGGTTGAGTATTGTCTATGGAATTATGTTGTATACAACACTATTCTCTTCTTTTTTTAGAAAATATTAATGGCCTTTTAGTGGCTTTCATGGGTGAACAGATATTTTGGCACACTGCGCATGGTTCCCCAAACAGAATTCAGATAATCCTTCTTTTGCCTTAATCTGGACATGGATGGGCCTCTGTCAGAGGGGATTACGTGCAACTCTATTTCAAGACATGCTGAGTTGTTTTTTCTCTCTGTCTCTGCAGACTGTCTGCAAATCATAAGCACATATGTATGTATATATACAATTTTGATCTGAAGGTTTATGATTCAAAGTTGTTTCTAAAACTAACATAAATATTCAAATTGATGTCCAATATGACCAATATGTCTAAAAAATGTAACTACATAAACTACTATATTTAACTATATAAACAACTAGTTTTCCTTTAGGACACATTTATGGAAAAATGTAGTGTTGGACTTACTGTCAGCATATCATCATGATTACTATATGTTTCTCATTAAAAGTTAATTGAAGTGGAATGTCTGTCATCATTAATGCATTTCAGCCAGTCAGTTGCATTATAATGAGGCAGGGCAGTGTCTAAACATCTAAACATTTTGTGACTGTAGTGTTTCCATATGAAGTATTTCATAGTTTTGCTGATTTCATTATAATTCTAAAATGCCGAAAATAATAAAAAAAACTATTATAAAATAATAAATAAATAAATAAATAAAACGTTTTTGATGAGGTGTGTCCGAACTTATGACTTGTATTATGTATGTTGTCGCTGTCCAAAGAAGAACATGTATCTCCATTTTTGTTAGTTTTCTGCATCATTTGAGTATGGTGGCTATCCTTTACATTGTGTGAAAATTTCATGAAGAATAGACCAATAGCAGTGCTCTAAAATTACTTGGAATAAAATATCTTTACATTCATGTACAATAAAAGTGAAGAATGTTTTTGCCCTCTCCTGTAAAGTTTCCATTTTGGAGATACTTGTTTTTTCTTTGGACAGTGACCATACATAGTTTTAAAGCTCATGAGCTTATAAGACAAAATGAGTAAAATATTATATTTATTTGTTGTTTCTTCATTTAAATTACAGATGTTGGCTCACATTCACATACATAAAGAACAACCCTGATACACCAGCAATAAAATGTGCCCTCCTTCTTTACGCCAAGGTCTCCTCTTCAGGGTCACCCCTCTCTCTCTCTCTCTCTCTCTCTCTCTCTCTCTCTCTCTCTCTCTCTCTCTCTCTCTCTCACCCTCCCTCTCGCTCGCTCGCTCGCTCGCTCACTCACTCACTCACTCACTCACACTACATTTGGTATGTGACTGTGTCTTAAAGGGAGTCTTGACCTACAGTTAATGCCTGCAAGACCGTGCCATGGAATAAGTGATAATGTAAAAGAATGCAATTAGCAGGCAGGGCCTCAGTATGGCCTTCTCCTGCTGGGTTACAGCTGGGCTGCTCAAGGCCCAGAGATACTTAGAGACTTGTTTCACTTTTTGCGTTTCTCAGAGTGCAGTGATGACTCAGCTTTTCAGTTCCCACCAGAGTGTATAATCATCAAACAAATGCTGTTTAGGTAACTCTCTTGTGCTCTTACAGGTTTTTATATAACCGGTCAGGGGAGTGGAGTGACGGAACGGTTCCGATACTTGCCACAACAGCTGCAGGGTTTACATATATTGCATTTTTAATGGTGAGTTGTCATGTCATCTAATATTCACACCTCTGAGGCACTGATACTGTGCCATGGCTTTGGTAGGGTGGGGCTGCTTTTCTATAAGCTAGATGTAACATATAGACATCCATTCGCATGTTAAAAGGAACATATCATGGAAAAACAAACTTTCCTTGCTTTTTTTAATGTGAGTTTGATGCACATGTATGTGTTTGATGTACATGTTTTTAAAGTTTCAACATGTACTGTTCAGTCCCCAGTCCATACAGTCCATGTATGGAAGCAAACCTGCAAAACAGCCTGTTTTGAACTCACTGTTTTTGTGATGTCACAAAAACCTACCCATTTGCATGTTTCTGCTTATTCATGGCAGTTTAGCCCCTCCCATTCACATTAAAGTTGTAGGGTAACTAAGCTGCAGAACAGCCCATTCAATACAGGGCAGAACAGAGATCGATCAGAACAGATATCATTTACATATATCAGTCTCGAAGGCCTGGTACCAAAACAGCCTGCGGAATTCTAAGGGATAAAGAGAGGTCAGAAAATGGTCATGTAAAAATGAATTTTTGTAAATAAAAACACACAAACATCAAAAATTGACCTTGGGGAACAAAATAAAATAAAAGAGAAATGTAGGACACGGGCCTGTTAGAATATCTGTAGTTCAGAATGTGTTAAATTAGCTTTGTGCCGTCACAATATGTTTATTTACACATGTGAATATGTGCTAACACCATGAGTTCTAGTAGTTGGTGGTTCACTTGTTTGCCTTTGCTTTTTTATGTGTGTTGCAGGTTTTAGCACTGTGTCACATAGCGGTTGGACAGCAGCTGAACTTGCACTGGCTCCATAAGGTACCTGTCAGCCTCTTCGCTGTGTTCAGCCAAACATAGCCCTGTCAGGGCGTGCACACAGACCAAGACCAGTCAGCCTTCACACACTAGCACACACAAGGTCTTTTCCCAGAGGCTCAATGACTTGACATGTCCTGTCAAATCATAGATAAGACAGACAGTTGTCTTTTTTTCTTTGTATTGCTGTCGTTTAAATTATTATACTGATCCCTTTGATTTTGTGACCTGACTGCTCTCTCTATCACTTTGATGTCTTAGATTGGAGTGACTGCAGCTCTGTTGACTACAATCATCGGAGTGATATCAGTCAGTCAGATGTGGGGAGAGGAATGGGATGTCATCTCAATTTCTCTCCAAGTATGTACTATATCTTAAGCCCTTTAGTTCAGCATTATCCATAAAAGGGAATTCCACTGATTTTTCATAATTTCTGCATAATTCAGTTGTTGAGATGAAAACAAAGTTGTTCAGAATTTTTTTTTATGTGAAACGGTTCATTATAGTGAAACTGACCAACTCTGTTTTCTTTACATTAGTGATGATAGGAACCAGTCAACGACTTCTTTATTATCCAAAACATCCAGTGAATCTATGTGTTTTCTGAGTTTTTATCTGTAATATCTTTCTATGAAGGAGCTTTTAGAGGCATTACATTCTTTGGATGTCTTGTTCCTGTCAACCCCACTGTGATAATTTCACACTGACGTGAATTGTTTGCGTCTTAGCATTTTAATTGTGCAGAAAGGTTAATATGTTGCCCTTTATTGACTAAAAGGCATCGGAAGCATTGGATTGATTTTCTGGGTACATATTACTCCTGGTTTTTAGCTAAATTACATTAAATATCAATGGGATACCATATGCTACAATTTCAAGATACAAACAGTGTCAATGGCATGATACTCTCAAGGATACGTCTTCATTGCTTTCATTTATGGAACATAATTCCTTAATCAATTTCAGGTATACTTTTTTAAGTTGCATTGACTCTGTGTACCCTGTTCTGACTCCAGGCTTTTTCTCTATTTAAAAAAATAATTAAAAGATACAGACACCCTTCTATAGAAAATTGAATGTAGTATGCCTTTAAAACTTATTTAAGGTACAGGATTGGACCATAAGGACCATGTTGTACATTTAAGGGTACATTTACACTATTTAGACCTTGGGGAACTGAAATTTACCCAGACAGTGCCCTTCTCCAGAAAGTGTTGAAAGATCAGTGTGTCTGAAACTATGGTATCCGTAAAATATAATACATAAGTATCCAGGTAATGTTACTACATCTGGTAAAAATCTGAACTGAATTAAGTCCCATAATAATTCCTGCAGAAAATTGTAAAAATTCTTACTAACAGAAAATATTAGATTTTGAAACTTGTCAACCAGTAAATAAAATGCATACAAAATATGAGACACTGAAAATGCTAGACGCTCCATCTTCAAACGTTTAGAGGGTTCACAGGAGATTAGCTGTGACCTTGCAGTCTGTCTGCAGAGCTATACGCTCCAAGCAATGCCAATTAAATCAGACAAATACAATGAACTGCAGGTGTAATGATAAATATATTTTCAAGATTGATATAATTTTAGGTTCTTGGGTAAAGATTTTGATATTTTGTGTGTTTAAAAAAAGGTTTCTACTCTGTTTCAGATAAGTTAATGATCTCCAAAAAGTTTCAGTGCCTGCTATTCTAGCTCTCTAACAAAATAAGCCCCAACAATCACGACCCTTAAAACTTATAAATGTCTTAAAAAAGAAATCCCAGTCATTTGCATATGGGTGTGTGCATAGCAAAGCCCAACACTGTCAATAAATATGTACACTCACATGCAAAAAAATGGGCCAAGACCAAAATGGCAAAACAGTAAACTTTTATTGGTCTTAATAACAAATCATTAGTCAGTAAATTAACAAGAATTAAACGAATAGATAAAGTGAGTTATTATGGGATAGCTTTTCCTTTTTATTTTTTTTTTAAATGTCAAAGTTTTGTGGGTAAACTTGCAGGCAGCCTTTTACAGAAAGAAGTCAGTGTTGTTCCACTCAGCATTGATGGCTTCAAAGAGCTGAAGAACATTGCCAAGTTAGTTTGTGTTTAAAATGAGACCAACGATTCTCTGTATGGTGTAAATCTGGACAGGTCTAAGCCATTAGTATGCACAGAAGTGTAGTATGTAGCACTCTACCTTGGAGATAACAGAGGTCTAAGCTTAGGCTGTGTCTGGAAGACCAGCCACTAGTGTTCAATTTAATTCACCACAGGGCTTCTGGGGTTTTATAACAAATTATAATGCTGTAAATCTGATTCAGCCAACCTCAATTTCCAGGCAATTGTGTGGTCTGCGCTCACATGACCACCAGACTGCATTTTACATTTGTATGTGTGTTTGTGTGTGATTCAGGCCACAGGACCGTTCCTGCACATAGGCGCACTGGCTGCAGTTACAGCTCTGGCCTGGCTGGTGGCTGGACAGGTGGCTCGAGCTGAGAAGACCAGTAAGCCAGTTTATTTCTCACCAGTCAGAACACTGACCTCTCACCAGTGTTGAATAAAGCACCTAACAGTCATATAACAGTAAAAGTAATAGTACTTTTAGGTAGAAGTTAGTACATTGCATGTATTTCACATGCACTAAAGCAACAAACGTACAAATAAATATAAATGCCATAAATAACAAAAAAGAGTAAGATCTGTATATCTGTATATCGTCGCTTTCCAAAGAAAAACTCAGAAATGGAGTTTACAAGAAAGAGCAAAAACAGTCTTTACTTTTTATGTAAGTTAAGATAAAGAGATTTTATTCCAAGCAACTTTGGAACATTCTTTTGGTTAGTTCATCATGAATTTTTTACTGAATGTAAAAGTCAGCTTCTGTGCTCAATGTAGAAAACTAAAAATTGAAAAAAAAACGACTTTTTTTTTTTTTATTTGTAGTCAATAGGCATTATTTAAAAACTATTAAAGGGCCTGTATCATGGAAACCCATGATATCTTTTAAATGAAAGAGTTTGATACTGCAAGTAAACATTGTTAGTGTATTTAAAACCATTGTGTTTTAAATACAGTTATGGAATTTAAGTTGGAAAATAGCCCATTTTGAATTCTTTGTTTCTGTGATGTCACAAAAACCAATATATTTACATATATGCACCCATCCAGCGTACAGCAGTTTAGCCCCGCCCACTCACACTGAAGTTGTGAGGAGTGTTTTAGCCCGATACAAGTTTGAACAAGACACAGTACAGGACAGAGCTCATTTACATATCAGTCTTAAATGCACAGTAGCAAAAAATATATTATTATGTGAATTATGATTGTTTTTGGTACAAATGCTCACACAAGCATAAGTTGGTACCAGAGAAACAAATAAAATACAAGACAAAAACGTGGCCCCTTTAGCAAAAATAATCCAGTCTGCCATCTTCTTTGCACAGAACAAAAATGTGTTATGGGAGTAGCTAAAGTCTGTGGTAGGAGAGATGGGTAACTGACTCATTTGTGCTGCTCTGCCATTTTATTTTTTATTTTTTTTGTTTACTGCTGTTGCAAAATCAGTGCAAGGGTTTGAGGAACTGTATTGAAATAAAAATGGTCAGTTGCTTTTCAAATGTACAAGAGTTCTTTAGTAAAGATGATGGTTCTATATAGAACCATGAACACCCTAAGAGTAACATTGTTTCTGCTATGTTACTGTACAGCACTGCCTGTCATTAATCAACCTCCACTGACAAGGTGTTAATTATTAATGAGGCTTTGCAGAAGAGGAGCCCCTTTTTCTGAACCAGGGCATTCTTGTGTTCTGTTATCACACTGAGGGACATTGTGTAGCTTCACCTGCTAAATGAGTGATGTGGTTAATGTAAAATGTTCTAGAATGTTCTCTTTACATCAGTGACACTTTCCCAGTGTCGTCCTTGTTCATTTTTAACCAAGAACTAACATCTCTGCTATGGTTCAGAGGCATCTCTGTTGGCACCTGGAATGGGACATTCTATGGCAATTTATAGCACATCTGTCTCAGCTGTAGAATTCCTGGTATAAACTGCAAAATACTGCTTTTGATGCTCAACCAATTTAAGACATGAAGCCTCTAAAGAAATATACCATACACAAACTTTGATATCACAAGTTTGGAGTCATATTGGTAATTGTCTGTGTCTTATGTAATATTTACTTAAATAATGGAGATTTAAATATATTTAACTAGACACCAGATGGTAGGTGTTTTATTCAGAGTTTCAAGAAGTACATTGTAATTATCTTTTTGTAGCCATTTTTTTGTCATATTATTTGCTTTGAGATTTGATTGCTGCTTATCAAATGCAAGGCATTCTGGGTGTTCATTTCTTATATTAATTCTTTATATTATTCTTTCTTATAGTAATTTCTAGTTGTATACAAATTTGTCAGTTTAATAATAATAATAAATAAAAATATATAATTTCTTATTTTTACAGCTCATTTACAAAATATAAATAAAAATAAAGATACCAAAAGGGTTCTTTGGGCATTGCCATAGAGGCACAACTTTTGGTTTCCTAAGGAACCCTTAAATGGATGGTTCTTTGGAGAACCACTTTTTGTAAACGATGTGTTTAGTTTAATGGACCTCCACATACTGTAAAGGTTCAAGGAAGAAACCTTTAATTGGTACAGAACATGGTGTGAAGGTTCTTTAAAGCTTTAAAAGGTTCTGCACACTTGCAAACCTTTTTTTTATGTTTTCTCAGGTTCTATGGCATCGCTCAAAAAAAAAAAAAGTGTAGAGTACCTGCGTCATGTTAGAAAAATTTTATTCATGCATTTTTATTTCATGTTTTTATATTTTTTATGTTATTGAAAGCAGTTTATAGGTTTAAACCTGTGTTGGGCTCTTAAATGTAACTCTGTACATGTGGCTTAGGTTTTTAATATTGTTTTACTGTAAGTGGTGTACTGAGTGTAAGGCTGTCCTCTGTTCTGCAGGGTTTCAGATAATAGTTCTGCTGATCTACCTTGCTGTGCTCCTGAGCCTCTATCTGACCCCTCTGTCCATCTCCTCACCCTGCATCATGGAACGGGACAGCCTAAAAGCACGTCCAGATGTTATTGGTCACCAAGGAGCTCCTATGGTAAGTTTTGGGCACCCCGTGATTGACATTTTCATCATAATTTATTTTCAAAGCCAGTTTTTTTTTCCATATAACACTCATCAAATATTAAATTTAATAAGTAACTAAATAATTCAAACATGGCCTCATTCAACATTCAGCATCTAAAAGGAGGATTAACAGTGTGATGGGGATATACAGCTTCTACAGCTTAACATTCATCACATAAATAGGAAGTGAGCTATACCTTATGTTGATTGTTTTTAGGAGCATAAAGTCACAAATCCTTCTTGTCAGAACAAAAATTTCCATTTTTGTGGTTTTATTTATTTATTTATTGCATAATTTAAAAATGGCAGCTGCCCTTTACATGGTGTGAAAATTGAATAATGAATGAATCAATAGAAATGGTCTAAAATTCTGAAATATTACAATAAAATCATGCTACATTAACTTGCATTAAAAATTAACAGGTTTTTTTCCATCTCCTGTAAAGTGATGAGGTTTTTGTCTGACAGTGACTCCATGCATAAAAGCTGTATATCTTAGATATGCTGATGAATGAGCCCTTGCTTGCCTGAGTCAGTTTAGCATGCACGGTATGATTCATCCATAGAATGCAACAGTATGCAATGTCAGCATAGTGAAAGTCTATTTCACTATGCTGACAATGCGTTTGACTCTTCAAATAAAGAATCAAAAATATTGAAAGTTAGGTGATTTGCGTTGTTCACCACACTGTAGACGTGACAAAGCATTGCACTTTCAATACATCTTGCAACACTACTCCTTTAATGTGTGCACAACAAAGATCTTTCTTTATTTAGTTTGATGTGTAAAGAATGTGGCCTATCAAAGCTGAAAAAATTCACAGATTTCAGATCACAGATTTCTATTTTGTGTCACAAACTACCTTCATGAGTAAGCAAATATATTAATAGGAATATATTTCTTATTTTACCTTTTATTGTTACTCTGATGAAGAAAATTAAAAATAAGCATTTACATAATGTCAATTGCATTCTGCAAGTGTGGGCACATTGGTTCAGAAAGTATTCCAGCTAATTTTTAGGGTGTTGCTTGGTGGTTGTTAAGTGGTTGCTAAGGTGTTTCTAGGCTGTTGCTATGCTGTCTCAGGTGGGTATGAAGGTATTGTTGGGTTGCTGCTAATCTATCCCACATAGGGATAAGGTGCTGTAGGTTGTTGCTAGGCTATCCCAGGTGGTTGCTAAAGTGTTGCTTGGCTCTAGCTATGCTATCACTAGTGGTTGCTAAGTTGTTGCCAGGCCATTGCTGTAGTATCCCAGGTGGTTGCTTAGGTGTTGCCAGGCTGTAGCTATGCTGTCCAGGAGGCTGCTAAGGTGTTGGTAGGCCATTGCTATGCTATCCCAGTTGGCTGCTAATGAACTGTGTATTGTGTTTGTATGAACCCTGTATATACACTGTAAATGGAATTGATTAAAAAATCTCAAACAACCTATTCCAATAATGACAGCATGGTGCTTTTTAATATAGAGATAGCACATAAACTGCCATAGAAGAATCTGTTTTTACAACCCACATAATGAAACTGATAATGGGACCCCACTAGAAAAGGCAAGAAAACTTATAATGAAAAAAAAGTAAAAATAACATTATTAATACATTAAAGATAAACAGTAATAATAATAACCATTGCCTATACATGATAGATATTCTGTGTAAATCCCCTGATTATCATTTTATGTTTATATATTACAGTGTAATTTCACTCTCCTCTGTTTTCTCTCATGGTGGACTATTCCCTAATCCACAATGTTCACAATGTTCCCGCCAAATTTGGCTAGTTTGGAAATGCACTTGTGGGTGACTTGGCATTGGGACTGATGACCTTAGACTCATGCATCGCTGATGCATCAGAGTGTCCCATTCTATAATCAGTGCTTTTGTATGGAAATTATACAAGCTGTGGGTGTACAATTACAGCTTGTGTTTGCAATGGGTGCAACTTAAAGTAGCTGAATTCACTAATTAGAAGCGAAATCTAAATACTTTTGGCTCTACAGTGTATATTGTAAATAGGCAGGTTAGGGTGCCCTTGATTTAAAACATACTTAGTAGAACAAAATGACGCTCCTGGTGAAAGAAAACATGGTAGCATCCAAAAAGCTTCAATTCCACAATTATCTATTTTACTATGCCACAGCATCAGCAAACATTCATTTCAGCTTCTTTGCCAACAGATTTTAATGAATTAAATGGGACAAACCCAGAGTTTCTGAATGGGTCACTGGCGAGACACTTTTTAAAGTTTTTTCAAGTCACTACGTTCGATTAAGTATGTTTTTAAATTATATAATCAATTATTATTTATTAATAATTATTTATTAGTAAATGAAAAAGGACAAAATGTGCATAGAACCAGCAATCGGAGCCAATACACTAAAGCAGTGAACACTGCTGTAACACACAGCTGAAGCGCAAGATTCATTCTTCTCTCTCCACTCTACTGCTTATTCCCCTTCATACATATTAACATGCCAGCTTCCTATAGCTATGAATAACACAACAGTGTGCACAGGCATATAGTGTAGGTGTCCGTTAGCTGCCTACAGCTGGAAACAGTAAGTCAGGCAAAGCTGACATGCAGGTGCAGGTCAGGGCATGTTTCTGTTATATTGATCACCATGCCAGTAAGTGCTGGTAATAGACTACAGATATGGGTTTCCCCCATCCGCAGATTGCAGAGGCTACAGACTGTGCTGGAGTTGTTTTTTCCATGCACTTGTGTTTGTCCTGATCTGATGTTTGTGTCTACACAAGCTACCAAGACTTTATAACCTACTTTTCAGAAATGTGCACAAAAACAAAATGCATGTTTTATGAAATTTTTGCACTTTGAAGAAAAGATCAGATGGATAAGTATGAAATATTTGAGATCATATGGCTCTCCCTGCCTGTGTGCACCTAAATATGTTTTTGTCTTTTTAAAATCTCCATACTCTTGCGTCACGCTTGCTTACTTTTCTTACCTGTCACAGACAGGATGTTGTTTACTGCTCAGTCAATAATTTCTATCGCCAGCACTTGAGGGGCCTTATTGTTGATCCTGTTGTTGCTTGCATAGCGTTGCATAAGCTTGAACTGTTTTGCACATGAAGTTGCATAGCTATGTTGCCTCAGCTTTGAAAGAACTCCTTGCTCTGAGTTATTGATTTAAAGCAGAATAATTGAAAGAGGTTTAGGCACTGGTAATCTCTCGGGGGAGGAAAAGGCCTTAAAGGCTGAACTGAACTCTAAGCCCAACCCTTCCCCCATCCATCTATAGATCTCTCTCATGCTCACCCTCTCTCTCTACCTAATATCACTAAGGATGCACTAAGATAGAATATATGGGCTGATAATGATAACCTGTACTTAACACTTTGCTGTGGCTGATACTGATACAAGTAACTGATTGTTATTATTTTATTTTTAATGGATTTTAAAACACAATAAAATTAAAAAGTAAGTGTAAGACAGTCCACGATTCAATTTGATTAATGATAGTGGGGTCACAGTTTGATGTTCTCATGATGAGATTTGAAATAAAAAAATATGATTTTATTCTTGTTGCTCAGCTCACTAATGACTTTAGTGCTAGGGCGGCAGGAGGAGTGCTGGAGTGAGTTGTTGATTAGTGATGTTTGCAAACTTTGGTGTTTAAACAATGCATTAACATTAGATGGCATTATTATTATAATGAACATTCTCCATGATGCATTGTCACATTTTTGCATTGTGATATCACAGTGTCACTAGGCCTGTATGATAGAGCAATGTAACGAGAAGACGGACAAGTCACCTGATGCCGATTCTTCAAAGGTGATAATGGCTGTTTTAGGAAAGAACTGATGGAGAACTTGAGAGGACTAATTTAATATCTTAGCAACCACCTGGGATAGCATAGCAATGGCCTAGCAGCATTTTAGCAGTCATCTGGCAACACCATAGTAGCCACCTGGAATAGCAGAACAACAGCCTAGCAACACTTTAGCAACTACCAAGCAACACCCTAACAACAAGCTGTCACTGGAACTCATAGCAACACCACAGCAATTGGAGGGAATTACAATATAAACCCAATTAAGTTATCAAAAACAATCAACAGTGTTCTGCAGCTGCTTTAACTTGAAGTGTTATTAGCCAACTTAAAGTTCACATCCCCTTTCTAGTTAATATGTGATTCTCATTAAAAACTTTTCATTAATGCTAAAAAACATAAGCTAAAGTGGGCTGCAGCAGGCAGTATGTGTGTTGTAGGGGGCTAGGGAAAGGGAATTAAACATCTGATGTTTGTGTGTGGGTTTGTGCTCCATTTGAGTTAAAAGCAATGGAAAACCCAGCTCTAGTGACCAATGTAGGGTTAATAATTACGTTTCAACTGATTGGCGAATAATATATCATATATATATATATATATATATATATAATTGATATTGTGCACCCCAGAAAATTCACTCTTGCAAGAAAAGAAACTTTTTTCTTTTACTTTTTTTGTACCTTTTTATTTCCTTCTTTTTCTCTGTTTTGTCTAAGTGCACCCAGCGCGTGATGTTCCTTCATCTGGATGAATGACTGAAGGTTAATGTTCCTCTGTGTCTTTTTTTGCTTCCTGTCATCAGCTGGCTCCAGAGAACACGCTGCTCTCATTCCGGAAGGCATTGCAGATGAATGTGAGCGGGCTGGAGGCTGAGGTGGCCATCAGGTATTTATTCATTTGTTCTTTCACTTATTCACTCCCTCTTCCCGGCTTTAAGGACAGATCAATACAGTATGCAGACTCGCCGGGGTGGGGTGAGTAGGTGTGCATAGGTTTGTGTCTGTGAGCTCATTGTCCGTCACTGGGAGGTGGGTTAGTCATGCCTAGATGATGGATCAGAGGATGAGGAGGGAGGAGCTGAATCTTAAGAAGCTACAGAGAGAGTATGAGTGCACCCAAGAGAGTGTGGGTTCTTGTTCTTATGTCGATGGACTATGGATAGAAAACTAACATTGTGATTATATTGCTACATACTGCAAGCTAATAAGCCAATCTGGCCACTTGTGGTTTATGCTTTAATGTTTGCATACAATTAACAACAACAAAAAAGGACATTTTTAATCACAGTTATTTACAGCGGTTACTTATCATGAGAGGCCTACTTGCAAATATAGTGAATGTGCAGTGATGAATTAATAGCACGACATGGTTAAAGACCTGCATTATTTTATGTTGTAATTGACTTTTGTTGAATTACGTTACATCCCAAAAATGCTCGTTTAGAACTGGGATTGGTCAGGGTGATCAAAGCACGCACTGAAAAGCTTTTTCATTGTTTTTTTTTGCTCTTTTATTGTAGCTTCAACAATAGCAGTACTGCAAGGGCACAATATCACAGTATAGCACAGTAATGATTAGTAAACAATGTATTATGCAGCTCTGGTATGCACAAAATCATGCACATCCTTTATGTGCATATGTGCAGACACGCCCTAAGCCATGATGAATGAGTGGGGGAGATGAGAGTGGTGGTGACATGTTGGCCTGACTGCTCCATGCCCTCCTCTGGGCTGAATAATTAAGCATGATGACAAACAGGACCCTTTTGGCCAGCAAGTACGGACCCAGGACGCACCCTGTAGGCCTCTGTATAAGGGTGAACAAAAGGCATTAATGTTATTCAGTGGGTTGGCTTTTCTGAACATATTGGAGAACACTAATTCATATTTGCACTATTTTTAATAATATGTTAATTCAGATAATGCAATGTGTTATTTCTAGGGCTGTAAAATGATAGTGAGTTTGACAGTTAAATGCAATTAATCACATTCTTTTTTGTAGATAATCAGGGGTGATTATATTTGTCTTATTTGCCCAAATGTGACCCTAAAACAGTGTTTTGTCACAGTCAGAATAAGCTTCATTAAAATGTCAATAACTCAGTGACATTATGTTCATATGATAAAAAAAAAATGTTACTAAATTATCAAAAGTACTTTCAGTAACCTGATGACAGGCTAAACATGATAATCATGTGAACATATTTTTCAGTTTTCATCAACGTTCCGGTGAAAAGAACAGTGGCTAGACTCCTCTGGGATTGTAGCATCTTGCTCTCAAACCGTGACCTATATCTTGTTTTAAGGGAAGCTGTAGCTTTCAGCTTTGCTGTTGCTTTAGTTAGTTTGCAGTGCAGTCTGCCAAAGATGCTGATAAACAAATTCACTACATGGCAGGAGCTGGAAATAACTTTTTTCATCAAGAGAGCCGTCAGTGGAACTTAGCATTCAAAAGCTGTATTTGAACAAGAGGATTACAGACACAGAATCACAGCAACAGCGTGCCAAACAAAAAAGAGCAGCTGGACTTTAGGAAAGAGCAGCTGGACTCCATGGTAGAACTAGCAGTAGGCTGAAGGGTTAAACTGTGAAGAAAAAGAAAAAAGCCATTGTGTTAACTCATTATTAACACATGAACTTTTAAAAGTAATCCCTGCATTACTGATTTTATTGAAATCATTCATATCGCACATAATGTCTCTTCACTGGCCTTTTAATATAGTGTATGTTCCTATGTTAATGTCAGGATGAGATACATAATACCATGCAGGTCAGTTTAATTGTGCATTGGCTCTAGCCTAGATGGAGTGCCCTTCCTGATGAAGGACCGCACCCTGCGGAGGACTACGGACGTTAGTAGAGCCTTTCCAGAGAGGCAGTATGAGGACGCCTCATTTTTCAACTGGACTGATCTGCGTTCTCTCAATGCTGGCCTGTGGTTTCTGAAGGTACAGCATAAAACCTGATGAGTAACATCAACTCAAATAGTTTAAGAAAGCTGATTGCCTTTAAACAATTCTCCAGGGTATATTTTGGTATGTCCATCTGAATTTACATGACCAAATCGTAAGGCAAATTATTCAGTAACTGTGTGAAATAAATGTAAATTTTTATTTCATTTATTTTTTGTAAAAGCTTCCCTCAAATTAACAGAACATGTGTTTTATGATCACACATATTGCTATATGCTTACAGTTTATTGCTGAAAGCCAAAAATCTTAGACACTCTGTATTATTTTATAAAAATTTATAATAGTTTTTACAGAGTACATCACTGAAGAGACACCGTCTGTTCATAGTTTATACCCCACTCTGATCATTGAGCATTAATAATTCTCTGAACTTAAAACAAGTTACTTAACCCTTTTATGGTGTTCAGGTCTGTGGGACTCATTTTCAGTGTTTACCAAAATAAGAAATGATGTGATTTATTATTATTTCAACCTCAGATTCCTTGACCTTTGCTCATTTTCTGTGAAGAACATATAAAATAACACATTTTCAATAACTTCACACCGTTCAACCCCTACACATTTATATTACACATGTGGTGATGGGGTGAACCCAGGGGAAAAAAGTGTGGAGGTGCTGTGTCCCTTCACTCTGTCCATTGACCTTGTTGACGGTGCTGGATTTGATGACATTGGTTTGTGCTGAATGCAGGATGACCCGTACTGGACAGTGCAGTACATGTCAGAGCGGGAGCGCTGGCTGGTGGGGAATCAGACCGTGTGCAGTCTGGAGCAGATGCTACAGCTAGCCGCCCACACAAACCTCTCAGCCCTGTTCACCTTACGCAGACCTCCACCTGATCATCCCCACCACCTGAGCTGGGTCAACCTTACACTGGCCACCGTGCTGAGCTCAGGCATTCCTCAGCACCTGGTGAGTGGGGATAGAAAACCTCATCATTTTAGATGTTACTAGATGCTAGACGTTTCAGGCATCCATCTTAATACGTCTGGTAATTGAATAGTTAAGATGAAAGTCATTCTGATTGGTTTGATGTGAAGTGCTTCATTCTTGAGAAACTTACTGAGTCAGAAATGTTTACAGTGGTGGTGATGGGAACCAGACATGCAAAGAGTTTAATGCCTCTAAATGAACCCTCACCGAAAGATAATGCATGAAACGGTTATGAAAATGCTGCCTGATTCATGATGAGACATTGTTTTGCAATAGTTTTTAAAATAAGGTTTTGACCTAAAACTTAGTTTACAAAACATTCAAGACAGAGTGTAATACATGCAGGGCGTTTTAAGTCCAAATAGTCCCCAAGGATTTTTTTTTCCACTAGGAGACATACGCAGTTTGGCTAGATGTTTGGGATAGTAAAAAATGCCTATATTTGCGCTGTAGACAGTGACCTTGGTTACCATCGCCACCAATGTAAAGAAACCTAAGTCAGTACATTTCTCTGCAATTAACCATTTTACACCGAACCACTCTGAATTGATTTGTTTAAGTGTCTGCAATTGAATTACACAGCAATTTGGAAAAAATGGTGTGTTTTTTTTTTTTCTCAAAAGTTTGTGAGATGTTCATGGAACAGATTTATAAGCTTGGCTTTGTACAACAGTGCCCCCTTGTGGTGAAAAGCATGTTAATATGAGAAATTTGCAGGTGGTGTGGAGTGTGGACTGGGATAGGGAGGTGGTCAGGCAGAAGGCACCAGGTTTCCAACAAATCTCCACAAAGAAGCAGCCACTGGAGACTCTCCGTCAGAAAGGCATCAGTAGACTCCTGCTGCGCTACAACCAGGCGACTGTTCGAGATGTGCAGTGAGCCACAGCCCTCTACATACATAATAGCAACGTGTTATAGAAGCCATATTAGGCACTGCTAATCAGATATTTTGTCCACTGCACAACATCTTTGACATTATATCACTGCATGCCTGTCTCAGCCTGACAGAACAAGAGTAACTCAATGACGCATTTCTGGTTCATGACAGAGATTTTGAATCTGTACTAGGCAGCACAGTTGCCTGCATGCAGCATACTGTTAGGAAGAAGATATTGAAGCCTCTCCAAGTAGGAACCTGATAATGAATATGCATTATAGCTAGGACTAGCTTCACAGACCAAAAAAAAACTTTAAATAAACAAGAAAAAAGGTTTCTTTCTGTAAGGGAGACCAATAGAAAAATCTAAACCATGCAGTGTCATTGTATAAGTTTGAAACCAATCATTGCCAGTTCATTTAGGGGGTATATTTTAGTAATTTTTCTAAATGGAAATGGTAGAACAGAATAGAAACCCATTTATATTCAGCCATAAGCTGTGCAACCCCCTTTATAACATTTAGTGCTCTATTTGAGTGTAGAAGCTGTTGTTTCCTGGCCCGTGCAGTGCACCAAATAGGGAGCAGAGAGCTGCTCGTGATTCTACCTGAGTAATAGTGACAGCCTTAGTTACAGCCTGTATGTTTTTATTAAGTTAAAAGGGATTTCCATTGATTTTTGATTCAAATTCTCTGCATAATTCCAACAATAAGATGTTTGCAAAGTCATTCAGAGTAGTTTAATGTAAAGTGCTCCATTTTAAAGATACTTGCCTAGACAAAACTATTCACGGAGTTAGTGATAGGAACCAGACATTTGAAGAGCTCAATGCCTCTAAAAGCTACAATGCATAAAGTTATTACATGAAATGGTCATAGATATGGTGCTGGATGCTTAAGACATTGTTTTCTGAAAAGCGTTTGACCAAAATTTTATGTAAAATTCATGGTGGAGATGTACGTGCAAAATAGAAAACTTAGTTTTCTAATTCACCACTATTTCACTCTTAGCTCAGAAGACATGCACTGACTAGCAAATAAAAATGACTACATTTGTGTCATAGGCATTGCGAGCCCTGCTTCCTCTCGCCAGCACTCTGAGAAATCTGAATTTGAGTTTCTGGATCTGTATTTCTCTACAATCAGCTATTTTACATTAATCTGCTCTGCCTTTGTTAACGTATCCACAATTGAATTAGGCAGAAATGTTGAAAAATCAAGGTAATTCCTCTTTAATGCAGTAGAATTCTTGTAGGAAGTGTAACAGTACAGCATATTGTATCAACATGAGCTTCTCAACACAGTTTGCATGGGCTCTGAACAATACATTCAACAGACTAGAGCAAACAATGTTCTCACTTTAATACTGCTTATATGACATGAAGTATAATAGACATTAAACAAGCAAACCCGTAATGAGGGTAGACCATGTCCTCTCTAAGAAATATGGCTTCGACTATACCTCATAATTGAGTCTGAGGAGAAAGCAGGCTGCTTGTAAGCATATATTATCTCGGGGCTAATAAATTAGCTTGTTGCTGATGCATTACTATCAAATACTGTACTTGTATAATGTTACATGCTCTAATAAACTTAAAATGGAAAGGTTAGTGTAATAACATAAGGCAGAATGTCAGGCACTCCTTATTTTTTCTGTATGGAAAATGTACTGTAGTGAGGCACCACAGCATCGTATTAAATCGAATTACTATCTTGGAGCTCTCTGTGTATAACGAGACGTTTATGCGTGCATATGTGTGTGTGTGTATTTTTCACAGGACGTACGCAGCTGGTAACGTGAGCATGACTCTGTACACTGTGAATGAGCCGTGGCTGTACTCTCTGCTGTGGTGCAGCGGAGTGCAGTCCGTCTCCTCTGAGGCCCCGCAGGTCCTCAAAAAAGTGCTGTCTCCCCTTTGGCTAATGGTGAGACACTGCATCTGCTCTCTACAGCTCATGTCTCCACACTGCTAGCGTCAGCAAATAGGCACAAGCTCAGAGGTGCACACTGAAGATTTTGTAGCCTTTTATTGTCAACATGAGTAAACACATTACTTTTTATTTACCCCTTGAACTCTAGGCTTATTGTTTAGTTATTGATCTTAAGACTTATTATTTAGTAACAACTACAAATGACTATTTGTTAATTCTATATACTAATATGAAATTTATATAGTTTTCAAAGGAGCATACGTGCCCTTATGGTTTAAGGGCTTAATTTGACAACAAAAAATACAGTTATAGTCAGGCTTTTGGTAAAATATCTCTATGATTAACAGTGCGCTTCCTCAAAAAATCACTTTAAAGAATCCAACTATCGGGACCAGTCCCATCTTCCAGTGAGAAATATTTCCTTCTTACTGTAGAAGTACTTAACTGTCAATGTTAAAATCATCTACATGCCACGATTGTTCTTTTGTGTTACAGTGACATCTAGTGTCTGGTCTTTAAAAATGCTGTTTTTGTTGTTGCAGAGTCCAGATGAGTACTGTCTGATTTGGGTGGCCACGGATCTTGTCTCCTTCGCTTTAGTGCTGGGGATTTTCATATTCCAGAAGTAAGAGCTTCCTCAGCTCGAATGTTTGTCTTATAATTTTATTGTGGGGACTATGTAATGGTCCCATAAGGAAGAGATACAGGTTGCGCTGGTTGGAGACAAAGAACTGTGCTGAGCTATGAGAATAAATAAATTATGAGCATCTGCTTGTCTTTTGCACCAAAACTCCTATGTGTGCCTCATCAGCAGTTTTACTGAACTAGGTGTTGTGAGTCAGTTGTATTGCTGTATCCCTCTCTTCCTCTGTCTGTTTGTCCATCATGTATGCACATGCACATAGACAATTTCTCTGATGCAGTGATGTGACAGCAACAGTAATGTAAGATTACAGATTTAAATCAGATTGGCTGCAGAGAGTGATGTTTATATATAGAGAAGTTATTAGATCTAATTGAATTGGCAAAGCCAACTTACTGTTTTTCATTTTATTACTCTATGCTTTTTTGTACAATGCAAATTTTGAGCTAGAACCACAAAACTTTGCGGCATCTTAGAAGCTATACGAGAATAATGCACTTGTACCTTTGGGACTGATCACATGTATGGTTTTTGTACATTGTTCTCTCAAACACATTTTTTCTATAGGAAGTGAATGAGAAAGTTGAGAAAATTCCAGTCTAACTTCTATAAGTGATGTCACATAGAACATCTTTCACACTGCCCTTCATAGACATTACATACAGACTCACATGCATACTAGCTCATAAATACATACACGTTAGCAAACCACGTGGGACACCATTGCATCAGCTTAGCAACTACCTGGGATACCATAGCAATGCCCTAGAAACACCATGGTGACCAGCTAGGATAAGATAGCATTGACCTAGCAACACCATAGCAACAGCCTAGCAGCACCTTAGCAACTACCCAGGATGCCATAGCAATGCCCTAGAAACACCTTGGTGACCAGCTAGGATAAGATAGCAACACCTTAGCAACTACCCGGGATGCCATAGCAATGCCCTAGAAACACCTTGGCGACCAGCTGGGATAAGATAGCATTGACCTAGCAACAATGTAGCAACAACCTAGCATCACCTTAGCAACTGCCTGAGATAACATAGCATATACATAACACCTTAGCAGTCACCTGGGATTTCATACCAAAGGCTTTGTCAAGCCAGATTAAAGTTCATTCACAGTCATTCCCCCTCTAGTCAGTTATTGCAAGTTTACAAAATTGCAAAATTTGTTGTTTTTTTGTTTATAATTTATATGGAAAACTAAGGTTTGTCTACAAACTGAAATCTAGTAACCTACAGGAAAAGCAGTCCTATTTACTTGTACAACTGAACTGAACTTACAACATATTAAGATGTAAACTCTAGAGATACAGTAATATATTATAAATAACACCCTCTTGGCCACTGAGGGCGACATTGAGTTCATTCCAAATGAATTGTAGTCCCTTAGCAACTGAAAATGTTATTATGCCTGTCTGTGGAGATGGATACTTTTGCTGGTTTCCTGTGGGCTAAATCATGATGACTCTTTTATTGTGGAATTCCCAGAAAAGGACTGTGGAAGGGATCTGTAATATACAGTTGCAGCCCTGACTGATAATTTTCAGTACAGAAATGTATTAACTCTGTGTGCACTGTATAATTAAATACTTTTAGTGCTGCTAAAGCATAGAAGAAGAAAAGTAAATGAGAAGAAGGAACACAATAAGGATTTGCAAGGGAAAGGGACACTCTGAGGAATGAAGTCAAACATTTTTTTTTATTTTAAAAATGAAAGAATGGGCAGGGAATGTGGCATTGTTTTCTCTGTGTCTGTTTCAAGAAGACCACCACCATCATGTGGGGGCTGTACTCTTGTGGGATTTTTTTAATACCTGCTCTCTGGTTAGTGCTAAGTTTGCTGCGCTTGCCATAGTGACCAGCTTCTGCTTCTGAACTGACCTCTTGATTCTCTCCCTTTTACTCTGTTATCTTTGTACCCTTTGTACCTTTCTTCCTCCTTCTGCCTGATGTGCATGCTCCTCTTCTCTGCTGCATTCTGGCATCTCTCAGCTATCACGTGATCAGGTAACTGGGTCACTTCTACAGACCCATTCTGCTATGCTAGTGCGCATCTTTTTCATCTGTTCTCCTACCTATGTTTATCTATCTATCTATCTGTCTGTCTGTCTGTCTGTCTGTCTATCTATAATTGTCTATCTCTGTCTGTCTGTCCATCTTTCTATCTGTCCATCTTTCTATCTATCTATCTATCTATCTATCTATCTATCTATCTGTCTGTCTGTCTGTCTGTCAATCTATCTATCTATAATTGTCTATCTGTCTGTCTGTCTATCTATCTGTCTGCCTGTCTGTCTGTCTGTCTGTCTATCTATCTATCTATCTATCTATCTATCTGTCTATTTATAATTGTCTGTTTCTGTCCGTCTGTCTGTCTGTCTATCTATCTGTCTATCTTTCTGTGTCTGATTTCCTCTACAAGACCACTTCATTTATTTAATTTCCAGTACAAGCTACTAATTTTTCAGTGTCATGTAAAAAGGAGAAAACATATATTTAACAGAAAACACAGAAGCCTCAACAACTGAATATATCATTTTTTTCAATATTTAATGTCCACCGTATTCTTTTATTACAGCTTCTTTCAAAGAAATCTGCAGCGATGTTTGTCCATCCTACCAAATTCAGTCTTAGTAGTTGGCTGCATTTTGTGTTTTTCACGATCCGAGTAATCTCAAACACATTCAGTGATGTTCAGGTCTGGACTCTGGAGTGGTCACTCTGTTGTGCAGTGAACACCAGAAGGTTCTTTGTTTCATTTGTAGATGTTTTTTGTCTGTTTTCTTTTCTCAGTAAGAGCTTCTTTACAGCTACACATCCTTTCAGACTCATAGTGTTGAGTTGTCTTCTCACGGTGGAAGGATGGACAGAAACACCTTTTTCAGATTTTTCAGATCTGAATCAAGAGTGATTTTCTCCTCTCTCTCAAAGATGAAAGCTTTGAGTGCTGTTTATCTGATTGGGACTGTTTTGGTGGTCTACTAGGTCTTGCACAGTTGTAAGGAGTCCCATCATCTTTCAATCATTTTTTGAACTCCAGTTTTTTTTTCCCCCATTTATTTTCCTTTGACTTTGTCCTTCATTATGCACATGGTCTATCTGAGGTTTAATCTCCTCAGAAGTATCTCCTGAAGAATGAATAACTTGTACTTACTGGCTGTTCTTACTGGAAATTAAATAAGTGAATGGTGGTCTTTGACTTTCGCACAGTACCTAAACTCTCTAGTAACACCCTGTAACTCTCTCTCTTTCACTACCAGTAATTGGAAATTCAGACCCCCTTATGTTTTAGATTTACTCTGCCTTAACATCACCTCTCAACATCACACCTGACGTATTAACTATGCGCTAAACCTTTGCTTAATAAATTCTTTGAGCAGAATTTTGTTAAAGAGAACTGGCAGCAAGTCTTGCCCAGCCCTGTCTTATGTCCTCTAGAAGGTGGTATTGAGCCTTTACAGCCTTTAACATAGTGACTGACAAGATTATTCACAGCTTCCTATACAGAGAGCTTTTTATTTTAGTAGCTCTTGCTTCAGTTGAGATGTAAATTTCTCATGGTAGAGAGACGGCATGTCTGAGATGAATGGTGACTGCGGATTATAAGCAGCGGAACCTGCAGTAGAAGACAGTTATTTATAGCACCAAGTCACAGCCCTGCCTGGCCTCCGCCCTGACTCTCCAGTGAAGGACGAATGGAGACTCAGCATGCTACCAATGATTTACTGTTAATATCAGCAGAACGTTTCAGTTAAACTGAGTGCTTTCCTGACCAGAACAGCAAAATGGGTGCAAGATCATTAATTAACCATTAGGCTATGATGTTTTAATATTATGAACTGTTAATTGCTTGTAGTAACAGGACTAATGTGAACAAATGCAGTGGTGAACAAAATGTAGAGGTGAGCTCTAATTACTGAGCAGTGTCTGTGTTGATCTCTACATTATGAATTTTAGCCTCAGTTTAAACCCTAACAGTAGGTTTGCCAGACCAAGATTAGTCCTAAACCTTAACAAAAAAAGGATTTTTAGTGGTGAAACACCACCGACGCAACAATCTAATCCAAGACTCAGCTTAATCAGAATCTATGGAACATCTACATTGCAAAACCTGCTTGAAAAGGTGCATTTAGATCCTTTGCTATTTTGCATTCAGTCTGAACTGTAAGCTTTGAAAAAAATGTTTTTTTTCTAAGAGATTTGTTTTGAAGTGTGCACACAATGAAGTTAATTCTGTGAACTCTCCACATAGCATATATAATGTTAACTGTGCAAAATACTTTATCTTTTGTAGTCTTACTCAGTTTTGTATGTGTGTGTCACTGTAGGTGGAGGATGAGTGGTATGCGCAGCTACAACCCGGAACAGATCATGCTAAGCGCTGCTGTCAGGAGGTCCAGCCGAGATGTCAACATCATGAAGGAGAAACTCATCTTCTCCGGTAAGAGTCTGACAGTGCTGCTTTTAGTACATTTTAAAGCCAGAGCACACTGAGCCAGCGAACACCAACAAGCATTAAAAAAATAAAAAAATTAAACACCAACAGTTCCAAACGTTTGGTTGATGTGCCGCGCCTGTGTGTGATTGATGGGAGACTTTAGAATGTTATCCTCTATTCATGCTGTTCTAGCACAGTCTCCCCCCACTCAGACTGTTCTAGAGCATTCTTCTTCATCCAGTGTACTAGAATGTTCTGCCCCATTCACAGCATCTAGAATGTCTACTAAATTCTCTTCACACAGCTCTTGAATCTTCTCTCAATTGCTTTGTTCTAGAATGTTCTCTGCCATTTATATGGTTCTAGAATGTTCTCCCCAGTTCACACCAGGGACGTGGCCAGCACATTTTCATTTGGGTGGCCAGGTGATTTTATGGGGGCTTAAAGAGCAGTTAATAATGTTCATCTGTATGCATATTAGGCCTGTGTTATTATTGTATTGTTATGTTGTTAATTGAATTTACTGTACATAATTTTGTGCATAATTTGCAGAGGAATAAACCATTGCACCCAGTTATTGCTGAAAAAAGATAAAACTTTGTTGATGTGATATTTGTATAGAACTGATGTGCATAGTAATGAAAAATAATACCATTACTTGGGTAACTGGTTAACCACATTTTAAATAGTTTTTACTCCAGAACAACTGAAAGTGATCCATTACATTCCATAACATTCCAAATCTATTTCCTGATTAACATTGTTTATCTTCAGTTACAGTAATGTGACCCCCAACAGAACCAAAAGAAAAAAAAGTAAAATGATGGATAGACTTATTTATGTGATTTTCCAACATAGGAACCCAAAGCTAGCTCAATAAACAAAGAAGCACGAGACTATTTTTAATATTTTGACCATTGTTGATTAGCCTGTTTGCTCAGGAAACAGTAGCCAACACACCAAGAAACACTAATTATCAGGTGCAGTTTGATCAGACTCTTACAGCTGGTTGGTGACTGCCCTCATGGCAGATTTTCACCGTAAAGTGTAACCAGTCACACACGGTAGGTAGGAGAACTTTACTCTCATGACGGCTTTATTTTATGATGGCTGACTGTCTCACCTTGTTAAACTGGGGTGTTCAGACTTATGGCCACTTATGGCGGCTTCATGTGAGGGTAGCACTGACCATCCCTGGCCACTGGTTGGCAATGTCCCTGGTTCATTTGGTTTATCTGTTCTTTTTAATATTCTGAAGTAACTTCTGACATTAGAATGTTGGTGTTTATTGGTGTTTGTTGGATCGATTTGCTTTGGCCTTTAAAATGTCTTATTTTTTTATTATTTATTCATATTTATCGTGTGTATTTTTGCTCCCCCACACAATTTCAGTGGCTGAATTGTGTGTATGTGTGTCTCATAATGTTTGCATGATTCTCTGAGTGGTTCTGACATGTTCTAAAGGTCAGCCGCAGTAGCAGCTTAACCCTGGGTGTGATCCTTCCACTGTCTCATGTCATCTCATCCCATTCCATCCCTCCCTCTCCCTGCCTCTCACTGCCTGCTGCCCTCCATCTCTCCTCCTCTCCATCCACCGCTGGCATCCTCCACCTTCAATCGTAGCTCATAAATGGCTTTCGTCTTGATAGACATGCTAACACTGGCTTGTTAATGGTGAGTATATGAAGTATTGTAAATATACTGTACCTTAGTACAGTGGTAGTGGTTTTCAGTCCATTTCTCAGGGACCTTCCAGCCAATCATGTTTTTATGAGTAGTCTGAGAGTCTTGTGGGTTTTGTCCCTCAACGTGGCCGAGAACCGCCTACTTTGACAGGAAGGAGCCGTTCGACTGACCTGCACAATGACCAACCACAGGTTGTAGTTTTTGCATTATGCACAGGGGCAGGCGATTGTCAAAAAAACAGACCCACGTGAAACATCATGAGCAGTAAACACGAGAATATCTCACTGAAAAACCTTTAAAATGCCATGAACAATTCAGTGGCTGCATCTTGTTCTTAAAGGCTTAGAGCAGACAGCTAATTGAAAAACTTAGTTTCCCATCGGACTGATTAAAAACTGAGGACAGAAGCATGTGCACACACACACGTAACTGACGGAATTTCGAAAGCACTCCTTTACGAGATCCACTCCAAATCTTTCCGTCCATTCCGTATCTTCCATAGTTTTGGCCATTTTAGCATCAGACAGCCCATGTACCACTGTGGCCTATATTTGTATAATAAGACTTTGTAACTGAACCATAAGGCCAGGATTCAAGGGATTAAAAACTGAAGTGCAATGAAAATGTGGACTGACCAGTGGTCCCTGAGGACTGGGCTGAAAACCTCCAATATGGAGCTCAGAGGGGAGTTCTAAGATATTGAGAATGTCATCAATGTTTAAGTATTAGAGACTGAAATCACTAAACTGAGTTTGATCTTGTTTGTTAATATGAATTTTTTTTATAAGAAGTGTTGTTTTTTTATACTTCATACAAGGTACACGCCATGATGGACAACAAATGTATAGGTGGTTTGTGTATTTAATGAAATGCATTAAAATAAAATAGCAAATAGTGAAATGAAAATGATTTACTACACACAGATCTGATATATGGCATTAAAAAATATTTAAAACAGAAATTATATATTAATGTTTCAACCCATTTCATTATTTGTATCTACAGAGGTAAGCAATGGGGTCAGCAATGAGGAAAATGGGTTTGACTACTACAATCAAGGCATTAACTGACCCCATGGACTCTCCAGAGTGTCTGCTTAAAAAAACAATACACAACTTGGATGAAATGTCCGACTTGTTTACTTTTGATTTTACTGCTTTTTCCTTTCTCTTCCGTGCACCCAGTTGCATTTTCGGTGTTATCCTGCGAGCTACTGAATTGTAATGTATTGCTTTAGCGATTCTACTGTATTGCTGAAGGAACATTTGTGTATATTCTGTATAGAGGTTTCTTTTTTAACTGTTAAATTGCTTGTAATGAAGTAGCTAGGTAAATGAGGAGTAAGCCTCAAATGTTTTACCAAATCTGTGGCCTCTGCCCCCCTCAGTGCTCAGGGTGGCTGGAACGTCCATTGTTTGCTTCTGACCGCAAGCGCATGCCTGTAATAAAACGGGGTATCTTAATGAACTCTCCCTTAAAGACAGTGTCCAATAGCCAGGAACCGAGGAGTATTTGTAGAGAAAACTGTGTCTGTAGGTTTTACTTGGGCATGATTTTAACAGTATACTGCCTTCTGTTAGGGCTGAAGCAACTAACAAATCTCTAAGCGTGTTTACAGAGTGCCTGCCTTTCTCCTTTGTGTGTACTATTTACATGACGTGACTATTCGTTGGACGTTTTCATATGTGCCCCTCTTGTCATTTTCCATTTTAAAGAATAAACCGACTTTTTATAGTGCTGTTTTATGCCTTTCAGAAATAAAAGAACAGCTTTTTTTTTAATATACAAGAAAAATAAAGCTGAGGATGTGAGAAGCATGCATGATACAATCTTCTCTTTACTGTAAATCGTAAATGGAGGGTTGCCGTAAAAAGAGTGTTTGCTTTAATGAGTAGTTAGACACTGAATGCAGTGAAACTGGAGTTGAGTTTCAGTGCTGTGTGCAATACTACTTGAACTCATGTACTGGCCTAGAATCAAAAATGATATTTATATATTGTATAGTGTGGAATATTGTCATGTGATCATTGTAATTCATGTGCTTTGAGGAGTCTATGAACTATGAAAGGTGTCCTGTGGGACTGACCAGTAGAGCAGTGGTCATAACCCTAGGACCAAGGTCATAATGTTATATGAAACAGTTCGTTAATAATATAAATGCTTTCAATGACACACAAGAGACTCTGAACAAACAGTGCTACGTCATGTTTTTATTTTGTATGTCGGATGTCAATCAATAAAAAATCTTGACAACTGTTTTTGTTGTTACAATTTCATGTGCAAAGCTGCAGAAAAAGGTGAAAAGGCCCCATTTAGTTATTTGGAAATGGTACATTAAGGAGACCTAGGCCCAGAAAGTATTCTTAATAGAAGAATATATTGTAGGTTCACAGATTTTATACTCCTTCAAACCTGGGCACATGTAATTAATATGCATAAGCTCTTAAGGGCACATATCATTTAAAAACAACTTTTCTTCATTTTTTTTTAAATAAAGGATTGCTGTAGTATGTCAATACTGTTAAAGTTTCTGTTCACTCAGCAGTCCTTTCACATATAAGCCTATTAATGCTAAAGTTTTAGGGACTGCTTTTTGAATGAGGCACAATATAGAACATCCAATCAGAACAGAATCACTTACAAACATTATATCTTAAAGGCACAGTATCAAAAACAGCCTGTTTAAATCTTAGGGATAAAGAGAGGATAGGAAACGGTCATGCAACACTTCCGACTGTTTTTGGTACATAAAACCCAAACAAACACTATAAGTCGGCCTCAGGGGGACAAATCAAAATCAAGGATAATGGGGCTCTTATATGTTTCTATACAAAAATATATATATGTTCCCATATTTTTTTTCATTTGCTGTAGATTTTGAAAACTTAAATAAACTTGCAGCATCGTATATCCCACTGTTCCTCTAACCAGTGTAACAAAGTAGAGCATTTTCTTTATTATTCTAAGTGTAATTCAGTTGAAAGTGGTAAATACATTACAAATAAGTGGGAATGGATGGCATGTATTGCAATACAGTAAACATGATCTATATAAAAAATATTATCCTACATCTCAGTATCAGTATGTTTACACTGACTGGAGTACTTAAGAATGCAAGAATTTACATAGTTCAGTTTCAACCTTTGATAGTTTGAAAATGCACTCACTTTCCCCGCATTTTTGTTTGAGTTTTCTTTTCAGGTTTAAAATTCATCGTATTTCAACAGTTGAGTGGATCAGTAGTTTGTCTGTTCTATGAATACAAGCGCTCACTGCACAGTTGGCAGGTGGAAATATTCCACAAATACAATAACTCCCTTTTAACTAATTAGCAAAAAGCCGTACCATCACTATTAGTCAGTTTTGTACAAATAAAACGACAACAGTTTCTAAAAGGCACAAGCAAAATTATAAAAAAAAAAAAGACAACACAGAAAAAATAAATAAATAAATAGCTGAAGAACAAATTGGTCACATTTCATTTGTACAGTTTCAGTCCAGCTAATATTAGCAGAAGGACATCAACAGGTCCCCTTCCAATTTACAAAAAAAGATTAGCCTTGGCAACACCGCGGGTGACGCTTTTACGCCTTGCTCCAGCGCTCTGAAAGCAAAATGCATCGCAACTTGCCACAGCATATAAGCGTGATCTGCAGAGGGTCTCCAGACTCCTTTTCCTGTAGGAAATGCCACATTTTTACCAAAGCAGTTGGTCCTTATAGCCAGAGGCTGGGCATCTCTTCCAGGGCCCTCCATGAGTCGTCAAGGTCCAATCATAGATTTTTAAAAAGTACAAATCCTACCAACAACATTGTGCAGCTCTTGTTCTCTCAAAACTACACCCCCCACTTCTGAAATCTGTCACTGCAATGTGATTTGCATGTTCAGCTGCACCGAAAAGTAAACAGACCATCTGACAGATCTGATAAACTGGGATTCAAAGCTTGCCAGGTTCTACTTTAAGTATGCTTTAATTGCTAGAGGAGGACTGTTTGCTGAGTAACCAGTACAACATTTTGTCAATGTACTTTGTAAGACTAGTGCAATATAAATGTCCACATAAACATGGGGGAAGTATTTTTGACTCAAATTCAGAATGTAGTAGTTTCAAGAGCCCAAACTGCTACATGCTACTGCCACATCCGCAATAATTTATAATTATAGCTGCATACTGCCACAGCTTTCGAGCACTTACCGCAAAACAAATGCATTTGAGGAAGCAAAACTAAGAAACGTATTTTAGCCATTTGCTAAGCTTGTTGCGTGGGCACAGGTATCTGACCAATGATCCAGTAACAACCACAGCTTCACTTTGTTCTCAGCTGAAGTTCGTCTTACGCAGATCCCTGTTTGGAATCTCAATGGCGCTGACCTGCAGCGGCCAGGCCCCTCCCATGATGCCCGCCTGGAGGGCCACTCCAGTCACCACAGCCAGGTCAGGGTCCACAGACGTGTTTGGCTCCTTGCCAAAGTACTGGCTGATAATCTGACGAATGCGGGGGATCCTCGTGGAGCCCCCTACTAGAACAATTTCATCAATCTCGTCCTTATCTAGACGTCCCTCTACCAGAACAGTCTCAATGGGAGCAAGAATCTTCTGGAAGAGGTCTGCATTAAGGTCTTCAAAGAGTTCGCGGGTCAGCTCGGCCTGGAACATAACCTGCTTCTCCTGCAGACCCTCGGCTCCTGTGATCTGCAGATGGAGAGGAACTTTGAGGGACACGTGGGGCTCCACAGTCAGTCTGAGCTTGGCTGTCTCCACGGCCTGTCGGAGCCGATGGACATCCTCCTTCAGCGTGGGGGCCACTCCGTACTGCTGGCGCACCCGCTCGCTGGTGTACTGGAACAAACGCTGGCTGAAGTCTTGTCCTCCCAACTTGTTATTACCTATAGATACGAGGACAGAGAGGTCAAGTTGTGTAGAAGAAAACATTTACAAGATGTTGCAGTGTTTTTAGAAGCTGTTAGGACAATGAGAGACGATGTGGTCATTTGTATATGCTGCATTCATGATCAATGTCAATTGTATAAAGAGGGTTAGAAGCGTTAGAGGACAGCGTTAGAAGAGCCATTACTAAGCATCAATCACTGCTGTCTTATCTTTAATTCAGAGGCAAAAAAGGCTATTTCTGTCTTTTATTCCTTTAAAAAACTTGATTTCTTCATGCTGTTGTTGCATTTATTT
This sequence comes from Colossoma macropomum, assembly GCF_904425465.1. Classification (NCBI taxonomy): domain Eukaryota; kingdom Metazoa; phylum Chordata; class Actinopteri; order Characiformes; family Serrasalmidae; genus Colossoma; species Colossoma macropomum. The sequence continues at coordinate 24,917,848 of NW_023494786.1, forward strand.
TGATATGTAAACCTTGACATCACTAAAACAAAAAATTCAAAGGGCTGTTTTGCAGATTACTTTCCATATATGGACCGTATGGACTGGTGAGTGAATTGTACAGTTTAGAACTAGTTTGCATATTATATCAAACGCTCTTATTTCAAATCTTCATAAAAAGTTCAGTTTTGCCTGATGTGGGACGTTTAATTTATTTAATTTGGTAGTTTGTGATATTAATCATAAGCTCTTGGCGAAATGAATTCTGTTCTGAATGTGTGTGCACACTTATTCAGAAACCACCACAGAGCATCCACAACAAAGACAGCATGATATTTCTTTTATGTAGTCATAGGAAACATGGTAGCACACAGAAATATCCAGTTCCACATACTAATCCATTTTACTATGACCAACATGGACACACCCACACACCAACTACTCTGGGGCAAATTTTAACGCGTTAAAGGGAACAACGACAAAGTCTGAATCTGTCTCCAAAAACAATGGTTCATAAGCAGAATACATATTTTTGTTTCTATATTCTTACCTGCCATGGCTCTGGTAAGAAACATGCCACCCTGCTTGTTAAGCAGAGATACATCCAGTGTCCCTCCTCCCAGGTCCACCACAAGTACATTAAACACATCCACTTTATGCAGCCCATAGGCCATCGCTGCCGCTGTGGGCTCATTGATAACCCTTAAGATGTCCAACCCTGTTTAAAGACAGAGATTAACTACTATTAAACAAAAACAGTCACAGGTATTTGAACTTCCATTTTGGTAATGACTCTACATTACTTACAGCATGTATCATTTAGATTTTACATGTTGAAATTGGAAAAAAATAAATACATAAAAAAACAATCAGGATCTGTCAGAACAGTAGCGCTGCAATCTTTGTGCCTAATAATAGCAAGTGTGGGATTTTAGTGGATCCCACTAAATAGCAAGTGTGGGATTTTAGTGGATCCCACAGCACCCAGTGGTTCTACAGCACTATTTTTTGCTGGAAATTCCTGATGTTGCATAAACAAAAACAGCCTACCAGCTACAGCAATTCCTGATTGAAAGCATTAAGGTCTAATCAATTGTTTTAAATAGCAAATGAATGAAGCAAGTGATTTATTGGCAGACTGACCAGCCAGGTTGGCAGCTCTGATCGTGTAGTTTCTCTGCATTTCATCAAACTCTGCAGGCACAGATATAACCGCCTTCTCAATGGAAACTCCCAGATGCTGCTCTGCCATCTTCTTCAATTTCAACAGAAGGCGAGATCCGATGAACTCTGGGCTCACTGTGAAAGTACCGTTCGTAGACACCAAAAACTCTGCACTTCCGTTGTTAAGCATTACCTGTAAAAAAAAAAAATACAAGTATAATAAAGAAGGCCTGCGTGAGTTCTCTTCATGTGTGCTTGAAAAAGAAAACAGAAAGCCAAGGAAAGTAGAGAGTGAGGTTTAAGACACATGCAGTTATTAAAGAACATTACCTTGAATGGGTAACGTGCACTCTCTTGGTCCAAAGTCTCCTGGTCAAAAGTCTTTCCTATAAATCTCTTGGCATCGTAAATCGTGTTTTGTGGATTGATGTCAGATAATTCCTGGCCTTCATGTCCAGCATAAATGCCAGTGGCAGTGAAGGACACCACGCTTGGGATGCTTTTTCGACCCCTATCGTCTGCGATGACCTCCACCTCTCCTGTTCCCGGCTGGAACGCTCCCACTGAGCAAAATGTGGTCCCGAGATCTAGCCCAATCACCCTGGGTTTAGGAGGAGGCAGATACTGTTGTCCGAGATAGCCAGCCAGGAATAAAGCCAGAATAACGGAGCCTGCACAGAAATCCAATCAATGAATTTGAAGAATTTGACTTGAAAAATGGTACCTTAATTAGCTCCAACCTATTACAAACAGGCCCTGTGATGGACTGGCGACCTGTCCAGGGTGTATCCTGCATTCTGCCCAATGACAGCTGGGATAGGCTCCAGCACCCCGCCGCGACCCAGAAGGATAAGCGGTTTGGATGTATGTATGTATGTATGTATGTATTACAAACAGTTGAAGACGTGATGGTGACTTGGCTAAACTAAGTTAAAACCAAGTAATGATGCTGATGGAATGTGGAGCTAGACTAAAACCAAGAAGAGTGACAGATGACAGTTGACGAACAAACACATAGCTGATAAAGTTAAAACAGATTAGTGTAGAACATGTGAAGTGGAGCTAAACTAAAACCATATTATGCAGAAGATGTGATGGTGTCTCACAAATACTTAGAACCAAGTAAAGTAGGGCCAGCTTCCCAGATTCAGATCAAAAGACTAAAAAGGATTTCCAATGATGAATCAGCATTGGCACTGCGGTTTAGTCCAAGTCTGGTGCATCTGTAGCAGATGTGATGTTGACTGAACTGTACTATTACCTAACCATAAAGGTGACTGTTGCACTTGTGTATTCACGAAGTCTACACTCCTAAAATATGGTTCTTCAAGGGTTCTTTACTAAAGACAATCACTCAAAGGACCATGGTTAAACGGTTCTTTGTATAGGCAAATGGTTCTCTAGACTGATGGAGAATGTGTTGTAACTATATGGTTATAACCTTTTTGAAAATCGTTCTATATACCACCAAAAAAGGTTCTTCTATTGTTACACGCTTGACATCGTAAGAACAGAAGAACCTTTTTGGTGCTAACGTTATACAGAATAAAAAAGGTTCTATATAAGCTAAGTTAGAAGACCTTCTCCATCAATCTGAAGAACCGTTTCACCATGCAAAGAGCCACTTAACCATGGTTCTTTGAGCGTTCGTGACTCTATATTGAACCACTGTCTTTAATAAAGAACCTTGAAGAACCATCCTTGTTCAAAGACTGTACCTTTAGACCACGTGAAGCTGTATTTGTGCCTTATAAACACTGCTGTGCTGCAATATTCAGTAACAGCTGTTATCAGGCTAGCCGGCTAACCGCGTTAGCTACAACGTACCAGGAAATTCGCAACCACCACTAAAGTGACCTGTTTGACCTGAGTTACCTCAGACGGTAGCCGACTAAAGTACTCACCGATTGCGGACATTTCCCCAGCCATTTCTTCACCTTGGTGTGATAACTATTCAGCAACTACGACTGAACCGGCAGACGGACATTTCTGTGTACATGTACACGTCCAACTAGCAGACGTGTACTGCGTGTATGGGAAATGTAGTCCATTTCAACAGTAGTGCTGATACGAGTGTCCAGCGCGCTAGTCTTTTTAAACAACATCTCCCAAAATGCTTTGCGTCGAACAGTGCAGCCGGGTCTTTCCCAGCGCTGTTGCGTCAAATCAACGCCCCCGGGAAAATAACGTTTGTTTCAGAAGCTACGAAGATGGGTTTCATTGGACAACGTCACTGCACGCTGTGCGCGAGGACTGGACCGTTAACGGCTTTCGCTACGTGTAAAGTCATTAAACAGGAGCGGCGGTGGAGGAGTGGCTGAGAGCTGTGTGTCCGTTTCCGCGGAGTGTGAGGACAGTAACTGTGGTGAAAGACGCTCATTGACAGATCGCGCGAGAGAGAGAGAGAGAGAGAGAGAGAGAGGAGAGAGAGAGAGAGAGAGAGAGAGAAGGCGGTTAATCAGGCATTAATCAGAGAGGACAGCTGACTCCCCTCCTCACTGACATGTACAGCTGCGAGTCAGTGAGTGAGTCACATCAATCGGCTCAGCCCCCCAGTAAGAGTCGACTCTTTCGGCTCCCAAACGGCTCTTAACTCGGTAGCGCTGTCATGTTTGGTTTTTGGTGCGTTTCCAAAATTAGGCAGCATAGCGATATTTCCTATCTTGTAATTTGAATCTATAGTATTGACACTAGTTTTTTTTTTGTTTTGTTTTTAAATCCAATAAGTCAAATGCATACATGTTCACTGGGTACATTTCAAGAGGATCACAAGATAGGCAGACAAAACTGAAGGCAAACCAACAACGAGTAACGTAGGCTAAACGTCAGGTTTAACGGTGGAGCATATTTTCCAAGGAGATCCAGGAGCGGCTCGGCTACAGCGTCATAAGATCTACCCATTTGTTTTGTCTTAACTTCCAAAAAAAGAAAATCAGCTCTTCGGTGCGAGTCGGCTCACAGCGTTCATCTCCGGCTCGAAGAGTCGACTCGTTTATGAACGACACACTGCTATGAGAGCACGTAACAGTGGTGATGTAGTTACATGTTTTTCTGTAGATTTATTCTATAAAATAGCCTCTTTTCAAAGTAGCACACAACAATACAGAGCTGATGTGTGCACCGAGATGCACATAAATGTACAACAAAGACATATTAAGCCAAAAGAGAGCTAAGGGTTGAAATGATTTACAATCAAGGAAATACTTTGAAAAATCTTGCTTAAATGTTTGTTGAATCAGAAATACTATGTAGATATTGCCCTAATTTTTTGGTTAAAAAAAAAAATAAAGAAAGGCAGTTATTGATAAATTGAAAATGAATAGGGAACTTTGAAAAAAGTATAAGATGCTGATCAGATATACTTATTTTCCCGTACTTTACAGATATTGTGAGAAACAAATAATAAATCTTTGTAAAATAAAGAGAAATCATTATAAATATTTTGGCAAAGAGAAATAAAAAAATATATTAACTGGAAGTGTGTGGACAATTCCAGTTAATGTAGCTACTGGCAGGTTTTGCTGTTATGATAACATGTCAAATAATCACAGTTGCCTGTAAGTGCTAATTACTGAGTCAAGTGAAGGAAAGTTTAAATTCTTAAAATTGTATTCATAATGATGTTTTGTATGTGTGTATTGGTCCACGTTTAAACTGCTGCAGCATTAAAAGTCTAGTATATAGATTATAAAAGCAAAACCTTACATAATGTTATAAAATATTATATATTATGAAATATATTGTCACGTTTTAAGATAATGATACATTGTCTTTGATTCAGTGGCAATGCTTGCTTCCTCTAGAGGTGTTTTAAGGATAAAATTTAAGTGTAAAATGAAAAACTGTCCTGTAAAAGAACCAGAAATGACGGGGTCAGTCATACATAAATAATTTATTAAATCTTAGATAAGGAGGCATTTATATACACACAGTAGGAATGTAGTAAAACACAACACATCGTTCCACAGAATGGAAGAAAGAAGTATAAATATGTAAGACAGCAGATATCCTGAAATTATGAACTATAGATTTATAGTTCTATGCATACAACTAGGTGCTATTGATAATAATAAACATTTGCTGATATTGGCTAATTGAGCTTTGCAGACTAAGTAGGTCTGTGTTGCTCAATACTCATTGCGACATGTTTCACAGGAAGCAGATGTTAGACAGCGGGCGAGTGATTTTCTGTGTCCTCTCTGCCAGTGTCTGCGCACTCTGCTGGGATGAAGCAACCTGAGTCTCTAGGACAGTCGTTACCCTCCTCGTCCTCCTCTTCGCCCTTCATCTCCACCAGGTCGTCTCCTGTGGGCCACAGCAGAGTGAGGTTAGGGCTTTCATATCCCCTCCTGCTGCTTAATTACATCTCAGGCAAGCAAACCAGGTTTGGGTTACGCGTGCGGCCCTAATGAGTTAATGTTAATTAAATGACTGCATCTCTTGCTGGTTATTAACTGCATGTTGCAGGTCAGAGCCAGAACAGCCCAGCCATGCACCACCTGTTCACAACGAACCCACATCCATGAAGCCATTAATCCTGACCTGAATTCACGCTACCACTCTGCGTTTGACTTTCGTGCTGTAGAGATTAACACACATGTGTTTGCCACATTTGTTTGCTTTGCTGTTATCATTGTAGCCCAAGAATGCTGAATTTGAGAGATCACTCAATATATAGCGAGAATTTTAAGGTTTTTGTTTTCAGACATCAGTTTTTTTTTGATGTAGTTACAGTTTTAGTGCTTTTCTATGATTTGCAGTTTGTTGTGGGTCTAACAGAAGCTAAAAGGACCACTTCCTACATTATTCATACATTTAACGTTTTTCCCTGAGGTCCATTTATAATGTTTTTGTGGTTTTATGTACCAAAAAACACTCCTAAATATTTTTTCCAATCTCTTTTCATCCCATAGAATTAAACAGGCTGTTTATGTGCCTGCAAGACTGGTATATGTAAATGAGTTCTGTTGTGATTGGCTGCCCTGTTTTGTTCCTCATTCAAAAAGAAGTCTGGGTTGAAAGTAATATTATATGCTTAGCTGATTTTCTAAGTAAAAATAACATGTTTTTTTTAACATAGGAAATAGATGTAAATTTGGCATTTTATTCAAATTTAATTGCACAATTTCTATTTATTTTCTCCATTGAACATAAACATGGAAAAACATAAAATATAAATGTACTGCCACAACTTTTAATGCCACATTTTATTATTTTATTTTTTCCATCAAACAATAATGTGCAGACGTGTGTTCTCCGTAGAGGATGTGTGAAATAACTTAGAAAATCAACAAAACATGCAATTGGGGTGCCCAAATTTTACACGATTGTATGTAAATGCATTGGTTTGTATCACAAAACCAGCAAATTGAAAAACTTTTTGTAGCTTAGCTTTCATGCATGTATGTATAGACTGTAGAGTGAATGGTAAGTTCTGAAACTTTAACAGTGTTTGCACACTTCATTCTTTATATACATTTATTTTAAAAAGTGAAGAAAATACATATTGAAAATATTTGAATGTTGAAAACATTACAAATATGCAACACCAGTCAGACTAGAAACCAGACCGTATAGTTCAGGATCATTTTGAAAATGACAGTTTTGATACTCACTGGTCATGTCGTAGATGACTTCTGAAGCAGCCAGTAGCTTGCGCCTGTGCTCCGGATCAGACACATTCAGTTCAATCAAATGCTTCTCTTGCAAGTGCTTTAGGTCGTCCACCGTCTGGTAGCCATTCAGGAGCAGCGTGGAAGCGTATTCCTGAGGGAACAGGTTGGAAAAATTGTAAAACAGCAGAGCACATATCTGTGTGACTGAGAAAGACTCTGGAGTAGGACTGTATTTCTGAAGGTGTTCATGTTTAGTAGTTTTACCTCCAAATGCAGCCTCTCCAGTAACTCCAGCAGAGTCTTGGGTCGGGGTCTCTTTGACAGTCTCTGAGGCCTAATCTTTGGAGCCTCCTCGGAGCCTTTCTCAGCTAGTACATCCACATAGATAAACTTGAAATTTCCAACTTTATTGTTCAGCATCCCGGTCCATATTCCCATGGGGGGTTTGCTAATGATGTTGATAATGTCCCCAACCTGAAAGAAAGACATAAAGAATCACTGAAACATAACATTGACTCAACGTTCTCTAACAAACACCAACAAATCCAACAAATTCTCAGCCACAGCTAATAACTAATAACTGAATAATAGAACGCTCCCCCATTCACCTTGTTCTAAAATGTTCTCTCCATCTCACACTGTGGCAGAGTGTGAGATAATGTTCATAATGTTCTGAAATGCATTCTAGAATAGTGTTGTTCCCCCTCAAGAACAAGCCCCATTCACACCATTCTAGAATATTCTCCCTGTTCATATGGTTCTAGAATGTTCTCCTCATTCATAGTGTTTTAGAATGCCCCCCCATTCACACTGCTCTAAAATGGCCCAACATGCACACTGTTCTAGAACACTGTTCTTCAGTGTTGCACTATTCTAGAATGTTTTCCACATTTAAACTGTTCTTTAAGTGTTGATGTCCATTCATACTGTTCTAGAACATCCCCTCATTCTAGAATGTTATCCCATTTTACACTGTTCTAGAATTGTGTCCCCCATTTACACTGCTCTAGAAAGCCCCTGTCCTTTATAATGTTCTAGAATATCCTCTCATTCGCACTGCTCTGCAACATTCTTCCCCACTGGCACTGTTCTAGAATGTTCTCCACATCCATACTGTTCTAGAATATTCTCCCTGTTCACATGGTTCTAGAAGGTTCTCCTTATTCATATTGTTTTAGAATGCCCCCCATTCACACTGCTCTAAAAGGCCCCAACATGCACACTGTTCTAGAACACTGTTCTTCAGTGTTGATCCCCATTCATACTGTTCATCCCCTCATTCACACTGTTCTTGAATGTTATCCTATTTCATACTGATTAGAATGGTGTCCCCCATTTACACTGTTCTAGAATGCCCCTCCATGTGTAATGTTCTAGAATATCCTCTTTTTCGCACTGCTCTGCAAATTTCTTCCCCACTGGCTCTGTTCTTGAAGGTTCTCACCCGTCTACACTGATCTAGAAAGTGCTTCCCATTCATACCATTCTAGAATGTTCTCCCCAATCACACGGTTCTTCACTGTTGTTCCCATTCATACTGTTCTAGAACATACCCTCATTCACACTGTTCTGGAATGTTCGCAATGTTCTAGAAAATTTATGCTGTTCTAGAAAGTCGTCTTACACACAGTCCTCTGCAACATTCTTCCCCATTGGCACTGTTCTTGAATGTTCTCCCACATTCACACTGTTCTAGAATGCCCCCCCCCTTTCACACTGTTCTAAAATGTTCTTCCATATTCACTCGTTAGGTCTGTCAATAATATAATGTTGGTGTTTGTTGGTAAATTCTCTTGGCTTTAGATCATCATTGACAAATTCAGTGTTTTATTGTAGTAGTTTTTTTTTTAATTAAATTTTTTTTTATTTTATTAAATAAATGTATTTTATAAATAATTCTATATATAAGTACATTTTAATATAATTGTTTCATCTTCCTGAGAAGACTGCGACAGTTCACCGAGTCAGAGGCAAATGCTGATCTAAAAAAAGCAGATGGGACGCTGACCTTGAGTTTGAGGGAGTCTGTGTCATATGGACTCGGCACAAAGTCTGTATGCACTCTGGCTCGCCCACAGAACTGGCCTGTGAATGGCACCTCCTCCTCCAGCCTCAGGCTGTCTCTGTTACTGGACACGTCTGAACTGCTGGTCACTCCACCTGAGCCAATAGGGTACAATACACTGTGAATACAACCATGTTGTCTGGCCTTCCTGTCTCCAGTAACGAGATCTGATGTGTGAGTGCTTACTGGAAGAGCTCTGTCCACTGTGGAGGCTTTCTAATGAGTTGCTGGTTCTGTGCGAGGCTTTGGCTGCCGGAGAGCTGCCGTCTGCTTCCCCCTCTGCTTCTCTGTCTGTGTCATCACCCTGCAACAAGAAGAGCACAGAATGAGAAACGCAAACCACAGTGCTTGTGTAAATTTGTGTGCGTGTTTGTGTTTATCCGTTTTTCACTGAACTGACATTTCCAAATCTCCTGTTACTGCATATGAGGGCTCGCACGTCATCTCCTCAAGCTCAGAGCTGCATTAGTTCCTTAGTGGTTACCAAGTATTTCTTGATAATATATAGTTATAATTACTGAATAATAGATCTTCTGAGTAATAATTTCACCATTTTTTTTAATTCCTTCATCATTCAATCATTGTAATGAATCATTAATCATTTAGAGTGCTTCAGTGTGAAATTGTTAATTGTAGAGAAACTTAGACTACTTAGTCTAACTTAGACTACAGCACAAATATATCCATTTCATTTTCTATCCAAAACCACCAGTGAGCCTACACGTCTTCTGAAAGAAAAGTTTTTTTTTGGTTACTATTTTGCTCGACAACACCCAGCCTGTAGCTCTCTGTCGTGAATGGCATTTAAAAATAGTTTTAGTTTACAATAAAACTTTCTCTCAAAACGATTGTAAAACAGTTTTTGGTATAAGGCAACATGTCATAACCTTTTAGTGTTATAACTGCCAGTGAGAGAGTTTTAAAAATATTTCACCAGACCACTCTGCTGACATCTTAACCATTTAAAAAAAAATAGGAACTTCCCTTTTAAATATAAAGCACAAAAAGCTGGAGTAGGCAGTATGTGGGTTGAAATTTGCACATAGAAAAGCCTTTAAGCTGAAGTCTTTAAACTAAACACCTAAATGATAATAATCTATTACATCACTCAGCTAATGTTACTAGTCGAGTCACATTGTAATGTATTCCACCTTAAACGTTTGTGTTTGAAGAGTTAGTAGCTGATATTACACACAATTCACTAAATGTTTTTGAAAGTTTAATCTCATTAAGTATATACTAGAAGAGTGTAAAGTGATCTTGAGCTTTATCAGCACTGCAACTGTTCCAAAGTAATAAAGCTGTGTTTTGTGCCATCTGCTGTAGCGCTACTTCTCTATTATCTGATTGTATTTAGAGAGTTTTTTTATTCAAAAAAATTATTTGATATTCAGATTCACATCCATACTTTACGTTATGTAGAGGTTCTTCTTACACGCACATTTAATTTACAAAAATTGTTCTTTAAAGCTGCACTATGTAAGACTTGGGGATTTGGAGACCTCTCTGGTGGAAATGTGTAATTGCATGCAATGTGCAGAAGAACATTTTCTGATGTGACTTGTGCTTTGAACCCCTTTCTCAAGCGGACCAATCTGATGTTTACGAGGACAGTGAAAGAGTATTTAAGGGGAACTCAGTCAAAACTTGGTAAAGGACATGTCTTCTGAAGACGGAAGTGAATTATCTGCTGTTGTTTTATATCTTAAGTATAATTTTAATTTTGCATTTGAGGCCTAAACATCTTCTTCCTATGGCTGCATGCATGAGGGTAACACATGAAGGCGTATGATGCAGTTAGAGAAACTCCTTAGAAAACCGACTCAGCTCGTCTGACTTTTAAACTACTATTTCAGGTTTTAGGGGTTAACATGCAGCAGCACATGGACACCATATTTTAGCCTGTTTATTTATTTATTTTTACTCCTGGCTCAGTAATACCACTTTCAATTTTAATTAAAAAATTTCACCCTATGCAGGTTTAAAGAACTGTCAATTAAAAACTGGAAGAGAAATGTCTAAAGCAATCTAACGCTTTGTGAAGGCAGAGCTCAAAGTACAGGTCAATGGTGTGCTTGTCAGCATTGTCTGATGGACAACAAGCCTGCAAAAAGGACGCCTGTTATCATCAGCAAGCAACAATGGCATTAGAAATACAAAAGTACATGAACTGACCACTGAAAAGGTATGAATTTGACCGTAGCTTGGACAAACTTGGTAGACTGTACCATATCCTTATGTTTTTTTTTGTTTTTTTTTTCTGCTGAGTTAATGTCAGCAAGTGTTTTCACTGAATCACTTTTGTGCATCAAGTACATCTCTGACAAAACTAAATTGGAGGGCATTTCTGAAACATTCATTTTGAAGAATGAACATGAGCAGATGACATTTCACTTGCTAGCTTGTCTCCCTTGTGTTACCAGTTTTACCTCAGACAATAAAGGAGCATGAACTAGCCGAATAAAGGTAAAGAAAAGGGTGTGGTGGATTTTGGCATCACTCCAAAGAACCCTCTTTTATTATTAAGAGTGAAGGTTTGCATTTAGACAGTGAAACTGTTAAGAAAAAAGTTCTTGGAACTGAAAACTCTGCTCTCACTGAATGGGGAAGGATGATGGCGTTTTGGCAGTGCAGCGTGGTCAGGGTGGTGTAATCCTGATGTACTTCTAGACAAGATCAGGCTGGTTTCTCCGTCTGACTCACCATGTCTTCGGAGAAGGATTTGCCCTGTTTTTTGCCCATCCTTATGCGCATAGTCAGGGAGATGGCCTTCATCTTCTTCCCCAAGCCACTGTGCTTGTCACTGTTCTCTGTCCCTGACTCACCCTCTGCCTATTGGAAGCACAGAACATAATGAGTATTGACATCTATGTGGGCTAACAGCTCTGCTGCCAAATGCTCAGTAAGCTTATAGCTATGCTAGCAGGCTCTCAGTTAATAATTCATAACTGAATGTCGCAGTATGTTTGGACCTATATTTAGTATCTGAATTTTTTTCTCCCCAAAGTGTAGGTGGGGTTACTTATCAGAGTTCAGATCTAATATTTCTTACCACAGTTGTTCCATTTTCCTCAAGCCTGGTCGGTGAGTGGTGATGTCTGAAGCTGTCAAACTTTCCGAAACTGGTGGATCGCTGAATGAGAGAAAGACTTGTCCAATTATAGAGCAAAGCAGAAACCAGAGATACCACAACACCAGTGTATTCGCATTTGTGACATTTTGAAAAGACATTGCAGGCCTACAGCTCATCATTTTAATGTCACGTTTCCAATTTAGCAAAATTTAGTACCTTCAGCAAAAGATAATGCTCAAGAAAATGCTCATCTGTCACCTCTACATTGCAAAAGCATTATTAGATTATTAGAATTACTAAACGAAAGGTAATCCGTAAAAATTATGGCTCATGACAATGGGAGTGTAGCATTTATCAGTGATTCTGACCCAAATAAAGCAATTCAGATTGCCTGGTGCATTTCAGTTTTCTAAAAGTTTTTAATAGGATACTTCACTCAGTTTGTATTTTAGAAGAGCTTTCTTCCTTTTTTTTGTGCCGATCTGAAAGGTTTACGTCCATTTGAAGCTGAATCCCATTTAAACACCAGCATCCCCATTATTATTATCATAATATACAACTTTATTTCTAGTAAAAATGCTCACACTTACCTTTGGCTTGAGGTTTTTAGGTTTGTCTGAGACATTTGAAGCTGCCCTTTGAAGCATTGCCTTACTTTCTGTTTAGATCTTGTTTAATTTTTTTTTCTCCTTTTTTTAATCCCAGCTAATGTGTTTAACGTCCAACTCTAAAGACTTAACTGCAGTGTTTCAACTGATGAGTCTGCCTTTGTGACTTCCTCAGATCGACAGGATGTGACCCAATATGTGTTCTGTCTATTACCGAAGCAGTTTCGGAGGGGAAAAACACTAAATGCTTGTGTTTGCATTTTGTGGTCTTCTTGATAACCACTTCCCAGTCATTTCGAGTAACTTACATAAAGCAAATGGGTACAGTTGGATGGCACAATATTTTCCTAACAAACTTGTATTTTTGTTATTATAAAAATAGCCTACTACATCGCAGCTGAATACTATGTCAGGCAAAGGTTGATTGTTAATAATTGAAAAAGAATTGAAAAGTTAAATGTCAGAGTCTGACTTCTGACTTTTGCCCAAATTACAAAATCTGCTTTCTGCATAGAGGAAGTATTAGCTGACTCAAACGTGAAAGCAGAGAAGTCACGTTATTGAAAAAGTTCCTCTCAAATTTCTCAACTGAGGCGAATTTCAGGAATTTCACCTTTTATTTCAGAATTCCTGTTTTATTTAGTGATGAATATGTATGTGTTATTATCTCTACCTGTATCATGAAGTGAAATCTGTGGTTATGATGAGTTTAACATTTCATTTTGAATGAATCATAGTACTAACATGACTTAATCTGCAATAAGTCACCAGCTGAAGACATAACTACAACATTTTCTATCCTCTCAGCTTTTTAAAAATTATTTGAACATATAAAAGATGTTAATTGCACATTTTTTGTCATGTTTTATGCCACTAATTCTTTGCTAAAATCTAGTGTACACTGTGATTACTGATTATCAGCACCTTTGCTGATATTTTTCCTCTCTTCAGATGGTTGGTACATACTGGAGCCATCATTTAAATGACATTGACTGCTTTAAATTGTGGGGCAGTGTTGCAAGGCCAAGAAAGAATTGACCGATGGTATTTAAGAAAAACCTTTGGACAATAACATGGCCTAATCCAGCTGTGTGCAATCAGTCATGCCAAAGTCTCAATCCAGGATTACGAAGCTATAATCTATTTCTTCAGGCTCACGCAAGCCCACAAAAACAAACACCACATGCCCCCCTTTTCTTTGGAGCTCTTTGTGAAAAGCATGCAGCCTACTGCCTTTATTATAATAGACAAGCAGTCTGATAACAACACCATAATAGTTTGAGGCAGATAATGGTTTGAAAGTTAAGAGACATGCTTGGTCTTTTACTTGAATCAGATCAATATGCAGTCAAATAGTTCTTCTGTGTGGTATTTTATATGTGGGTAACCCTTGATTTCTCCTCCTCTGTGGAATAACCACTGTGGAATATGTGGGTCTTTACTCTAAAACCGCTAAGAATGAACAGACCACCACTATGGCTGGAGTGATTTACACTGCCTACTGTAGTCTCTAAGTGGCATTTTAAAATATCAGCTTAATAAAGCTGTAGTGGTTATCACATACTATGTACAGTACTGCGCATATGTCAAAGACCACCTTTCATTTATTTACTTCCCAGTTAAAATGGCCATTAAATACATTTTAAGGAGGTGTTTATATGCAAGACCTGGTAAACCACCAAATCTGTCACCATCAGATAAACAGTACTTAAAGCTTTCGTCTTTGAGAGAGGAGAAAATCAAGCTCCATCTTGCTTCATATCTGAAAAAATTCACAGGGGTTTCAATCCAGCCTTTCACTTTGAAGGACAACTCAACACTGTGAGTCTGAAAGGATGTATAGCTGTCAAGAAGATGTTTTCAGAAAAAGAAACAAAGAAGCTGCTGGTATTTTCAAAATAATTGAATGACCACCCCAGAGTCCAGACCTCAGCATCACTTAATGTGTTTGGGGTGACTCGGATCGTGAGAAGCATAAAATTCAACCAGCTTCTCAGACTGAACTTTGGAGGAGTGGAAAAATATCCTTGCCAATTTCTTTGAAACACTGAAAGCAAGTCTACTGAAAAGAAAGGAAGATGTAATAAAGTTAAAAGATGGACACACTATGCTGAAAAGTTAAAAATTATTTTTAGTTTACTTTTCTGTTAAATATTTGTTTTCTGCTTTTATATCATGCTAAAAATGAACTTGATGTCCATTTTGACTGGAAATTAAATACATGAAGAATAGTCTCTTACTTTTGCACAGAACTGTATGTTGTGCTATCAAATAAGGGGCTCAAAAATACAAAACTTTTATTGCATCATAGCAATGGACAGTATGTTCTGGAATAGGCCTTCATTAGGTACAGTAACACCATGAAGTGTTTTGGTTAGCTTTTGTGCATAGCCATTATAAAATAAAAGCTTTTTTAATCAGTAAAAACACTTTCTGTTGGCTCTCAGGGAGGGTATTATTCAGATATCTGCTATAGAAGCTGAAGAAGTTTTTACTTACACTGGAACTAATCTGATTTCTACTCAAGCTTCCACCTGCCTTGGTGCCACACAGATCCACATTGGTCATGGAGTGGACCATTCGTTGTGGAGAGGAGACTCTACTGAGGGTCTGGCTGTTGATCATATCTTTTCCTGGCATGCTGTGCATGCCAAGGTCATGGGAATGGGCGTGGTATTCTGTGAGCGGTCGGCGGCAGGTGTGGTAGGCTGGAGGCCAGGCCTGGACAGGATCTGCAGGGTTACTCCAGCGTTGGTGGCTAGAGGGAGCTGTCTCTCCTCCTCTCGTCCTCACAGGACAGGTGGAGTTCTGGAAGTGGTACTTTGGGCCCGCATCTCCAACAGCCGCCGCTGGCGCTGGGCTTCTGGAGTTAGCTTTAGGGAAATGGACAATCATATCAGACTGTCCTGCTGCAGACACTGACAAATCAAAAGTATGGGGACACTGCATTCTTTTGGGATTTTCCAAGTGGTAATGTTCATTTAGTAACAACAAACAGGTATTTGCTAATGCTTTGAGTATATTTTGTAACACTCAGCTTCATGTTCATCAAATTGTCCTGCTTGGTATGAAGAGCAGATTTTGCCTGAATAAAGGTTTGACAGTTTTCTGCAAATGCATATTGTTAAAAGGTATGGGTAAATATGCATCAGACAGATGATTACACTTGGCTACAGTTTCAAACTGATATTTGATGGCATATTTATAGTACTCCAGAAGCATTTATATGATGCTGGGTTACTGAATTTTATTTATTGTACTGTATTTGTAGCCCTCTACAAATTATTAGATTTCTCCATAATGCTAATCCAGGTGGATCTAGTCCCATTTTCTACATTGTGTGTTATGTAACAACATTGGTATCAGCAGATGTAGTCAGGTTCCTAAATATTCAGACATTGACAAAGTTATTGTTGTTTTAGCTGTCTACCAAAGTGTATTACAGTTGAAATTAAATAAAGAATATGAGCTGAAAGTGCTGACTTTCAGCTTTAATTTGAGGGTTTTTACATCCAAATTATATGAAAAGTGTAAAAATTAAAAAGTTTTGTTCATACCTAGTCCCCTCATTTTCAGGGATTCAAAAGTAATTGGACAAATTAACAAAAGCATGAATTAAATTATTATTTTTAACATTTGTTTGCAAATCCTTTGCAAATGGCTGCCTGAAGTCTGGAGCCCTTAGACATCACTAAATGCTGGGTTTCTATTTTGGTAATGCTGCAACAGCTGTCTTCAGTTCCTGCTTGTTCTTGGGGCATTCTTAATTTCAGTTTTGCCTTCAGTAAGCAAAAAACATGCTCTATTAGATTGAGGTCAGGTGATTAATGTGGCCATTGCAGAACATTTTTGTTTTCACAGTATGCATCAAGTCATTGTCCATCTGCACTGTAAAATGCCAACAAGTTTGGCTTTAGAAGTAGTTGCTTCTAACTAGTGTAGAAGAATTTGGCTGAAACTGATCAGATAATATAGCCGTACACACTTCAGAATTTATCATGCTGCTTTTGTCAGCTGTCACATAATTAATAAATTCAAGGGAACCAGTTCCACTGACAGCTATACAAGCTATACACTACCTCCACCATGCTTTGCAGATGAGGTGGTATGCTTTGGATCCTAAGCGGTTACTTCCCTTCCTCATACTCTAATCATCGTTCTGGTACAAGTTGATCTTTCTACAACATGACAAACTCTTATTTAGTCTTCCTGTTTTTGAGGCTTACCAGTGGTTTGAAGCTTGTGGTAAACTTATGGTATTTACTCGGGTGAAGTCTTCTTTTGATGGTTGACTTTGACACAGAAACGCCTACCTTATAGAGGGTGTTGTAGATCAGTCTAGCTAGTCTGAAGGGGTTTTTCTTCACCATGGAACAAATTCTTCAGTCATCCGCCACAGTTGTTTTCTGTGGTCTTTCAGGTCTTTTAATGTTGCTGACCTCACCAGTGCGTTCGTTCTTTTTAATAATGTCCAACATTAAGATTTGGCCACATCTGAAGTTTTTGCTATCGCGCTGATGAGTTTGTTTTGATTTTTCATCCTAATGATGGCTTTCTTCTCTGGCAGTCACAGCTCTTTGGACTTAATATAGAGAGTAAACCACAAGAGATTACGAATGCAAATGCAATGGAAATGCATTTCTTATGCCTACTTGTAAGTGAAATAATGAAGGAATAACATACACCTGACAAAGAAACAATTGTCCAATTACTTTTGAGCCCCTAAAAATGGAAGCCTTTGTATGGAAATGGTTTTAATTCCTACAGAGTTCATCCGATTTGGAAGTAACTGCTCAGAAAGCCTTAAAGCCTGCAAATCATTAAGTCGTTATTAATGCCATTATTTAATATCAACTCCAGTATGCTGTGGTAGACAGCTAAAATAATGATAGTTTTGTCAACATACAAATTTTATATGTTTGCAAAAAATACACATTTGAAATGAAAAGGTCTTGTTTACCTCTCAGTGTTTGGTCGTGAATGCACTATGATTTACCTTTTGTCTTGGCTTGAGTTCGAGTCCCAGCAGTCCTCTTTTGACTCCCCTGCTTCCCTGATTTCTGCCCTTTCTTGATGGTTCCTCTCACATCTGCTACCTCTGAATGAGACCTTACCATCTGTTACAGGACAGTGAGGAGAAATTTACAGCTACGTTTTAAACCAGCTTGCACATCTTTATTAATGCTGATAGTGCAGTTGTTAAAGAGTCTTGCAGAGGTGCCAGTCAGAGCCTTCAACTCTGTTTCTGTAATCACACTGCGGCTCACAGAATAACTGTTTTCAGTGTAACACTGAAAAAAAGATATCTTGGCAAGTGAAAGCATCTTAAATGCATTCAATATATCAAACATTTTTCAAGATAAGACTGTGGTATGATTATTATGAAATTATTTAACTATTTCAGTTTTACTTATTCATGCAATTTTGTCAAGGAAAATAATCTGTGAATTCGCAAAACATAAAGGTTCATAAATTGTTCTTGGTTTAAAGGTATGGCTGTAGGAAAAACCTTGAACTGGTACAAGACTTACTTTCAATGAAAGGCCCTAGTGAGCCAAAAGTGGTTCTTTGGTGATATTGCCCTAAAGAACCCTTTTTCAGAACATTTACTTTTTTCCCCTGCCTTTTTCAAATAAAAGAGTTTATTGTTTTAAAAGTTTTAAAATGTACCATTGAATGCAATCTAAGCTGCAAAACATACATACATACATACATACATCATCTAAACCGCTTATCCTTCTGGGTCGCGGTGGGGTGCTGGAGCCTATCCCAGCTGTCATTGGGCGGAAGGCAGGATACACCCTGGACACGTCGCCAATCCATCACAGGGCAGACAGACATACACACTCACACCTAGGGGCAATTTTAGCATGTCCAATTGGCCTGACTGCATGTTTTTGGACTGTGAGAGGAAACCAGAGTACCCGGAGGAAACCCACGCAGACACGGGGAGAACATGCAAACTCCACACAGAAATGACCCTGGTCGCCCGGCCGGGAATCGAACCCAGGCCATTCTCGCTGTGAGGTGACAGCGCTACCCACTGCGCCACCATGAAAAGCTAACTAATCTAAATCCACATGTTTAGCCTACAGCAGTTTAGCCCTAGTCATTCATGCTGAAGTTATAAGGAGTGTTTCAGCTCAGATTGCTTTCTGAATGAGGCACAATACAGATCAGCCAATCAGAACAGAGATAATTTACATATATCAGTCTTAAAGGCATTGTAAGAAAAACAGCCTGTGTAATACTAGGAAATAAAGAGAGGAAAATGACCTTGCATTAATGAATTCGGACCATTTTTGGTGCATAAAACCAAAGTGGGAAAAATAAAATAGACAAATAAAAAGACAGATGTAAGAAATGGGCATTTAAGTGACCATACTGAAGTCATACTGGTCAGTATGTGGATATGTAGAGGAACAGAGAAAATTTTTCATTTTTATCCTCCATGGCCATAAACAACAAATAGCTCTCGAACCTCAGTTTAGTGTAATGCTGTTACTGAGTGTACTATACTATACTATACTATACTATACTGTACTGTACTGACAGATTATTTTCCTTTTTTCAAGATACAATTCTTGAAGTAAATTAGTGCAAGTAAGCTAGTGCAGTGGGATAAATTTCAATTGATAAGATCACTTTATATGAGTAAAATGTCTAGAAATAAGTTGAATAATCTCATAATGTTCTTACCATAATCTCATAATGAGAAATATTAGATACTGCTGACATTTAAGATGATTTCACTTTCCATGATATAATATTTTGCAGTGTGGCCTTGGCTTAGAGGATCATCTTTGTGGACCATGGCTGCTGCTGGCATTAGAGTGGGCGTGCAGACCTGGCAATGGCCACTCGCTCGGACCTCCCCCCCGTCTGTGGGGGCAGAGGGATTACATGGACATAATGACGCCCCTTCCTCTCTCACCATCTGTACATCGTTCCCAATGTAATCAGCATTTATGCTAAGTGATTGCCCCCATTTACTGACAACTGCCACCGCTTGGCATTCTGGGTAAATGAAATGCAAGACAACAGTCTGGAAGCTGCCTGCTGTTGTGATGTTGGCATGAGTCAGGAAGCTGAATGGAGGTCCAGAACTCACCATGTCACGCTGCCTGCTGTCAGGCTGGTCCTGTTGTGGGTTCCAGCCATCATAGTACAGAATCTATTGAGTAACAAAAGCATTGGGAAAGTAATTCAGGGCAGATCATTTCTCCTGGAGTTATTTACAGAGCATAGCTCATCAAAAGTTTGAGAATGTTTGATTTTCACTGTTACTTTTTTAATACAGCAATAAAAATTACCCTACTAATACAGCTATTCATAAAGATATATTGGTATAAAAAGCAGGTTTAGCCTTAATAGTGATTTTCAAAACAATTGTTTAAAGCACATATTGATTTTTTCAAATACCTACAAGAATGAATTGCTGATCTGTAGCTATATCACAATAAAGGGATAAAATCCTCTGACTTTGGCATTATACCTAACTGTGAGCCCCCACAGCTGCCTGTATTCAGTACATTATTTATTGCTTTATTTTATTAGCATAGATGTTGGCTGTGTATAAAGGAAAGTGTTGTCATGCTATTTAGTGTTTACCATCAGCAGGATTCGGCCGGGTTTAGTAAACCCACTGCTGGCTTCCACTAGCATTCAGTCCTGTGGCTAACCACCGAGCATCCAGTTCTGTGCTGTAAGCATGTAGTTGCCAAAAAAAGCATTTCCATTGGTTCACAATGTTTCCTCATCAGGCCTCTGCTTTGACGTACACTACAATATGATACATTACTGAAGATCAACAAAGAAAATGTGGTCATTTGTATTAAAACTTTTGAAAAGCTAGACGTCCCCAAATCTTTGATGGACAGTATGTTCGTGTTCTTTAGGTTGTCTGGCAGTTTGCTCATTAGCAGTCAGGACACAACTCTTTGTGACCCTGCTTTCTGACATTGTACAGAGAGCCACGTAAAATAACATTAAACTGACATGATAAGTTACCATAATTTAAAGTCACTGTCATGTTATAAATATCTGTGATATGAGTACAAGATGGCACCTGACCTGCACAGGAAGCTCTTTGTCTGTCTGCGTAGAGTTGATTGGGTGGTGTCTGTTGTCCTTGCTGTGGATTTCAGCTTGTTTTACAGATCTGATTTGCTCTGGGAAATGAAAATATGAGGCTTATTACAAAGCATCCATAGATACTGGTAATAAATCAGAAAATCAAATTTGTCTCTTTTCACAGAGGTGAATCATATTCAGATATTAAAAAAGCAATAACTGTTTTCTACTGACACTGAAACAAGGTTAAGCTGCAAACTGAAAGTGTTATTTGCATATTCAGTGTTATCTGCAAGCTGAAACCGAACCCGAACCAAAGCCTGTAACTATTGCGTGGGTAAGAGCTGATTTTTTACCTGACATCCTGTTTTGCTGTAAAATTTGATTAGGGGAATTACCACTTTATAATGCACAGCTCAGTTTAGTGTTGCATGCAGATGTGACAGTGACAGGAGCTAAAAATACAGATTCATGCTCAGCTGTGGGCTTCGAAACTGGTTTAACAAGAACATTAACTTTTTTTTTAGATTCTCCTCCAGGGCTTTGGTAAGTACCCTTGTGAAAAAAAAATCCAATTAAGTTGATGGCAATTAAATATACTTTTGTTTATGCATGCCTTGTTATGTTAAGATATACAGTTACACAATTGTATTTCTGTACAGCATGTTAAAGTATAATTTAAAATGTCTTACTTTAAAGTGTACTTTCTGAAAAATGCCTAAAAAAGTAAGTTTTAGGCCAGTTTCTATAAAATGTATGAAATAAAAAATGTGCTTTTAGTATTCTCTATAAACTTCAAGTACACTATTTGTGTAAGCTTTTTTCACAAAGATACTTTAGCCAGCAACTTTAGCTCAAGTTAAGTTCATACATTGAAGCTAATTATTCCAGACACTGACTTTCAAAAACCAGTAATATTTGAAGAAGATTATAGGCTTTATCTTGTATGTTGTGGTCTAAGATCCTGTCAGATTCAGCCATACGCTTGAGTTCAAATGCCCTGTTTACAATTAAGGCCCTGCTGTTTGTTAATTAATCCAACCAATGATGGCCACAAGCTTTGGAAAAGCCGCTGTCTGGTCAACACTACATTCTGCTACCCCCGTTTCTCCATTCACTGTAAGGATTTATTCTTGATTGTGACTTTGGGCTGGCCCACAACTAGAGGCTTGGCTGCAAGGGTGGGCTAAATGAAATCAAGTTGGGGCTTAACCCACAATCCCCAGATGATTTTACCTTGGTTCTGATTGTTCTTCATGTGAACTGAATCCTCCTGTTTTTTGGAGGCCGGCCAGGCGGCATTAGGGTGGACAGTATTATCTGCGGGAAGGGAAACCAAAAACCATTAAGGATTTATTCTCTCAGCTGAGGTCAGTGCATGCTACACGCCAGATAAAATGTGCTTGCTATATACGGCCAGCCAAGTAGGCTAGTGTGTCTAGGAGTTAAGAGTTTGCTTTTTAGCAATAGTGTTTTTGTTCTGTTTTCCTTTTTGCTCTTTGTCACAGTTTCTTCAGTAGGTGGATGGTTTCGATTAAGCTGGGTGAAATGCTGATTATTTCATTTTGCTCAGACGAGCATCTGATGATTAGAGTTGGTATATTTTCCAACAGTGAGAAGAAACTATTATGGTTCTCATCAGTTTCCCATTTGCATTGTGCCTCACATCCAGTGTATGAAGTTTTTTTTTGAAACAACCTAGCTCTGATGTTATGATCCTGATTTGCTGGTTAAACTGGATTCTCTGTCTTATTTGTGCACACCAGGTAAAGTTACACCCGTGATGGACTGGAAAGACCTTCTTCCGAGAACAATTTGATGTCACATACTGTACATACCTAAAGCGTCATTGACAGAAACAGATTTTGGGAGAGCCCTGAAATGAGGAAACAAAAAAGGCATATGTAAAAACACAGATTCCACCATTGCACAAGTTAACCACCATATGTACACTGAGAAAAAAACGCTGAAGAGAGGAATCCATATATTACTTTTCAACATAGAGTCATTTTTATGACTACAGTTCAGGACACTGTACATTCTTAATGAGTATCACTGTGAATGTGCCACTGTACTGTGTGGGAGTGAGAGAATCAGAACAGAAAGGCGGCTTGTTGTAAAACCCAGCGGAAGTAGCCGAGATCTTTAAGAGGATGACTCAAATCCACTTAAAGTTTCTCAGTAGCGTGTCACGCTGATCTCACAGTGATAGTCAGTCTGAAATCCAACATGAGTTTGTTCTCTGCAGCCTTGCATACTGCATTATAAATAAACAGCTGCTAGGGGGGCTTATATGTGAAACACTACACAGGATAAAGGGGTAGACCTTCCGTTTAGTGCATTAATTCCTCAGGACAGCAGCCATTTATACTGAAAAGTTGAAGCTTCTTGACATGTTTGTTTCTAAACTTTCAGAATCATGAAACTGAGGATACTTTCTGAGAATATTCACACTATCAAAGGAATTAAGTAGGCGTACCTTCTTTTCTTCTTTTTGGAATTAGTGGAGTTGATTTGTGAAATGTCCTGATGAAAGAAGTACAGATACGTTGAATTGTCCATCATGTAGTTCAAAAAACCAACTATAGTACATTTTTCAGGCTAAAAACTATAACCATATCATATTACTTACAGACATATGCAAAAGTTTAACCATCCCTGTTTTTTTCTGCAAATTTTGTTGCATAGTTCCTATCAATTTAATTCATAACTAAGTCTAGACTTTGGAGCACCTCTTAGGCTTGACTTGTCCCTCACTTACTTGATTACCCACTCACAATAAGCAAGCTGAAGATTCTCCGCAATGGGGAGCTACAAGTTTGGAGTCGCTTTTACATTTCTTATTGAAAGGGAGGAAACCCGAGGCACCCACACCAATAGCCACTTTCTTGTATCTACGCCTTTTGTTCACTTTATCAGCTCCACTTACCTTGTAGGTGCACATTGTAGTTCTGCCATTACAGAGTGTAGTCCATCTGTTTCTCTGCATACTTTTCTCTGCATAACTTAGCCCCCTGTCACCCTGTTCTTCAATGGTCAGGACCTCCACAGGACCACCACAGAGCAGATATTATTTGGGTGGTAGGTCATTCTCAGCAGTGCAGTGGCACTGTGGTCATCATCATCAGTTTTATTATACAAATATCAAATGTGCTATAGCTTTTGCACAGGTCACATTCTATGTTTTAATTTTTATTTGTGTCAAATTCAGCAAATAGACAGTAATTGTGCATTACAAGGTGAAGAGATGTGTTCTCTGTAGAGGATGTGTACAAACAACAAAACATGTAATTTGACCAGCGGTGCCCAAACTTTGTCATGAATGCTGTCTAGCCAAATGTTTATCTATGTATTATAGAAAGGTATTTTTGCCCCACTCTATGAATTTTAATCTGTATCCATATGGACACAATCTGAGAATCTAAGATGAAAAATCCCATATGAAGATAGAGCCATACCCCACACAGTTTTATTATGCTACGTGGGTGCACCACAATTTCCGCCATGACTATGATTTCCACTGAGATCATCTTTCATCTTATTTCACACAGCATTGTCACTTGGATACATAGATTTATAAAGTACTGTATTAGTATGATAGTATGAAGATGATAGCCACAGAGATGGCTAAAAATATCATACCTCTCAAATGAACATTTTCCATATCACTCCCACAAATAGTCATACTGAAACAGCAGCATCATGTAATGGATTCTGTGTTTGTGTACTGGCATAGGGTGTGTTTAGTATAATTTTTGAAATTTTATTTCATATACATGGACATTTGTGACTGCAAACATGAGATCTTGTAACTGCAGGTTCATGTCATTTTCCTCCCTTTCAGTGATGTATACTAAAGTGCTAATAGCTCTCCCTTGTGGAAAATCTTCTACCTGCTAAACATTGAGGGGTGAGTGAGTAGTTACGTTACATATAGAATTATAGTTATTTAAAATTGATTATATACTAAACTGGCCACAAATATCGCAATTTTGTCAGTTCTATTCACTGGCTGTCCACTTATCAGTACACACCTTTGTGCACTTTTTGTCAGTCTGACAGGAAACACATTTTCCTGAGCAATAAGCTTTTCAGATATTTTTAGATAGAGTTGCAGGAAAAGGTTGTGAACAGCATCATATCTTTAAAAGTTATTCAAGAGTTTTTCTTAGAGCATTTCCTTGAAGCTAGTGCATAAGATTTTCTTCCATGTTACCTGTTCCTTGCACATGCTACTACTTTTGTTATAGCCCTATTTTGAAAATTGCCTTTTCCGTCAGTCAAAAATGATAGTCTGTGATTGGTTATTCTGTCAGTCAGAGCAGGCAGTACTGGCCACATTGAGCAAAGAAACTCACCAAACTTTCTGACAGAATTCAGCAAAATAATTTATTAGACCAATGAATGAGTGAGCAAGTGAGTGAATAAGTTAGTTAGATACTTATTTACTTACTTACTTTTTTACTTAGGTAGATACTTATTAGTTTTTAGTTAATTAGTTATTTGTTACGTAGTTATTTAGTTACTTAGTTACAGGTCAGACTTATATGGTGCTTTGCATCCACAAGTTTTATCATGTGAAGTTATTCAGCAATTATTAATCATTACCATGGAGATAGAGCGTCCCTCTGAGCTCCTCCACTGAGTGCTCTGGTCCAGAAGGTCAGCTGGGCTGCTGGACCTGCTGGGGATGGTGTATACCTTCGTCTCACCACATTCCTGAACCGCCTCATACAGGCTGTCCATGGAGCCCTCCTGCAAGGCAACACTGCAGTCATACTGACCTTCTGAGGTATATAAATTATAGGAAGAACAGAGCCTGTAAGGCACTAGTTCTGAGCTATAATTACTGTAAGTAAAATGCCAGATGATAGAGGAATGTTATGTTTGGTTTTATTTGGTCTCAGTGCGTTGCTTTTGCTAAAATTCTCTCCATGCATACTCTAAAAATTAACAGTGCCAAAAAAGGTTCTTTGGAGCAGTGCCATAAAATCACTTTGGGTTCCTAGGGAACCTATCAATGGATGGTTAAAAAAGTAGTAATAAGATATAATGTAAAGCCTCTACATAAATAACAGCTTTGTCCTAGAAGTGTACCTCAGCTTAAAGATGTTCTATAATAATAAAAGTTTTAGAATTGTTTGCAATCACTGACAGTGTTTTTGTAGAATATACACTCACTGAGCACTTTATTAGGGACACCTGTACATCTTCTCCTTCATTCAGTTATCTAATCAGTCAGTCATGTGGCAGGAGTGCATGAAACCATGCAGATACAGGTCAGCAGCTTCACATAATGTTAAAGGCAACCATCAGAATGGGGAAGAAATGTGATCTCAGTGATTTTGAACGTGGCATGATTGTTGGTGTCAGACAGGCTGGTTTGAGTATTTTTATAACTGCTGATCTCCTGATATTTTCAAGCACAACAGCACGAAGTTTAGTCAGAATGGTGCAATAATGAAAAAAAAAAAACATCTAAAGTGGCAGTTCTGCAGACAGAAAAGTCTGTTGATGAGAGAGGTCAGACTCAAATAACCACTCCATACAATTGTGGTGAGCAGAAAAGCATCTCAGAATCCACAGTTCATCAAACCTTGAGGTGGATGGGCTACAACAGCAGAAAAGCATTTTGGGTACCAACCAACAGAAAGCTGAGGCTCCAGTGGACACAGGGTCGCTAAAACTGGTCAGTTTAAGACTGGAAAATGGAGCTTGGTCTGATGAATTTTGATTTCTGCTGAGACACACAGATGGTAGGGTCAGAATTTGGCACCATCAGCATGAAATCATGCCTTGTGTCCAGGCTGGTGGAGGTGGTGTAGTGGTGTGGGGAAAGTTTTCTTGGCACACTTTGGGCCTGTTAATTCCAATCAATCATCACTTAAATGCCTCAGCCTATTTGAGTATTGTTGCTGAGCATGTGTGTCCCTTAATGGCCACAATATCTTCTAAAGGCTACTTTCAGCAGGATAATGCACCATGTCACAAAGTAAATGTCATCTCAAACTGGTTTCATGACCATGACAATAAGTTTAATGTTTGTCAGAGGTCTTCCCAGTCACTGGATCTGAATACAAGAGAACATTTTTGGGATGTGGTAGAACAGGAGCATGAAAGTGCATCTGAAAATGCAACGTGGACCAGAATCTCAAAGAAATGTTTCCAACATCTTGTGGAATCCATGCCACAAAGAATTGAGGCTGTTTTGAGAGCAAAGGGAGGCCCTACACAGTATTAGTATAGTGTTCCTAATGAAGTGCTCAGTGAGTGTAGATAAGGCACCTGTCTTGTGGTTCAAGTGCCGTTTTGGACGGCTTACAGGAAACTTGTCCAGTGTGAGTTAAATGCAGTTAGCCTTCTGTTAATCCAGAATTGTGCACTACATCCCAACATCTGGCAGACACCAATGCTTATAGCCCTGATCATCACTAAATTTATGATGTAGCTATGACAACTGCAGTGAAATATTACGTATTAAGTTAATTTAAAAATTCAGCACTTCCCCAAACAGTTCCTGATTTTAAATCTGTAATGTGCTCTCAGCAAAGTGAATTTTCACTCATTCCCACAACACATGCAACTTTACATGATGTTTTCTTCTTCTGACTTATTAAAATATCCTGCTTCCTTCTCAACACCAAAGAAATAGGAATAGCGAAAGAAAGCAAAAACAAACAAAGCCAGATCATCAGTGGAGCACAACAAAAGCCCAGCCTCTAATCCTCCTGCTTTCACATTTACTTCATACGTCCCTCAGGCATTCCAAGCTGCAACATTTACCGGAACGTTTCTGCACCACACCTTGATCAGCCTACTGTGTGACATGTGATCACAAGGGAAATGAAGACAGAGGTGTCAGTCTTACCAGAGAGAAGCAGAAGAGGTTCATTTCGAAGCTCCGTAATGAACAATAGGACGGATGTGGAGTCAGCAGCAGACACAGAGCAGCTGGACTTCACTGCTCCCGTTGCCTGCTGTCCTACAGATTAATACTGAATGAAATCCCTCCCGTAATCCAATAGATGCAGAGGACCATTACTACTCTAGACAGAGCTCACAACACAAATGCCTCACTGTAGCACTGCCTGTGCCTTACAATAAATGCAATAGCTATCTACACTGCTTACTTGTAGAGTATTTCACGGAAAGTCATGTAATCAGTCACTAATGTGGCTAAAGCATCGACTGAAGTGTTCTAGAAATCATACATTTTCAGGGAAAAAAAAGAGTTTTGAGGAAGAATTTGAACTGGCTTATAGTAACACTATGTACTGAGACTGGTGGTACCTTCTCCAGTTCATAATGATATTGTAAAAAAGGTTCCCCTGAAAAGAACTTGAAAGTGTCCAGAATCATTCAATCATGTCCTATTAGCTGCTAACCAATGAATGGAATTAAACAAGCAGTAAAGAAACACAATATTGCTTGTTTATAGTAGAGAAATGCCCTGATGGGATGATTATCAGGCTGGGAATTCTGTGAAAATGAAAATGCAATTAGGTCAAAATCATTTTGCCACATAATGAACGCAGTAGGCGAGAATATGTAATTGCAAAGAGGAGAGGTGTTGTTTTCTTTTCACAGTCGAATTATGACCTCTTTCTAGCTTGGTGTTCTGTTTCATAATGCAGTTTATTAGACATTATTAGAGAGTATGAGGTAAATCACATTTTAGTTATCATTTTGGCACCATTGAGGCATGATTATGCATTTGTGTAAAATTATTTTAAATTTAAATAAAGTTACTCATGACGCAACTAAATTAAAATCTTAAAACCGAATTTGAATTTTCATTTCTAGATCACAATTGCGTAAATGAGTGGGAAATAAACATTACACTGCCATTTTACATATTTGAATTTTTCTACTGATATGCCTCCATTTGATTGATCCTAAAATCAAGATATAAATACACATACAGAACAAATATCATTTGAAATTTACACCACTACAATATTTGCCAACATTTCTCATTCGCCTATATGGGATTATTGAAAACATTCTGTCACTGTGGGCTGTCATAGATAGGTCAGCTACCTAAAGCCCAGCTTCTTGTCTGGGCTAAATCACAGCTTCAAATACTGTATAAATGTATTGTGTCTCTCCACTGGGACACAGAAATGTAGGCTGCTTAAATACTGCAGAGAGAAATGCTTTATTTATGAAGTGTCATGTGAGGCATCTTCCTCTGGGAGAAGCCTGGGAGCTCACATTTTAAATGGCTTCACACATCAAAGTTCAGGACTGGGAGTCTCTTAAAAGTCTCTTACCCGTGGTCTTTCATAGACCACAGTCGTCCTGATGAGAAAAGATAGACTGTAGCCCACAGGCTAGGCTGTATGTGTCTTGGGAAAGAGGAAATCCACTGAAGTGAGAATACATGCTGCGACACAGCGGTGGTGGACCCTCTGCTCAAGCTGCTGCTACTTAGACTAAGTGCATGTGATGTCTTGTCAGCAACCTTTTCATCTTTTATTTGTGGAATTGTGCTGAAATAGGCCTGATGATGGCTGGTGCGTAACCACATGCTATGAACCCTGGGGGTTCTGAAAGTGCACAAATCTTTGCCTGGTAGAAGTAGGTCAGTGTGAGATAGACCTGAGTGCTTATTCTGGCTTTGTTGATGTGGAGGTGTGCTCAGCATCCACACCCTGAGGAGATTTTCAAAGTTATCAGCATTTGTTGTGCCACTTTAGTAATCTCTCACTGTCTTTTCCAAAGGCTCGCCTCTTTTGGTTCTCTGTTCTGTGTTTAGACCACTTGCTCTTTTGGATGTGCATACAGTGGCCCCAAAAAGTATTTGGACATTTGTGCCATACTTAGAAATGTATTTGTGTTTATTGTGTTAGGAAACAAAATGTCTACCATCAGTTTGATGTTGTACTAAAAGTTTTCATCTGCAACAAATATCATTTTATTAAATATTTTATGATGTAACCTGAAAAGGCAATGTTTGAAAGTTTTGGGGACCACTGTAAATAGTATGTCCTTGTTACATTGGCGATTTCAAAACCCGCTCCATCTTCTGGCTAATTTATACCTGTAGAGCACATGTGCCATCAAATGTCCAGCAGATTTAATCTTCTTTAAAAAAGTAAATAGATTTACAGTAGTGCAAAAGGACAACCAACCACATATTTTTGAATTTCCAACCAAACGGCCATTATGTTGGTTATTCTTTAACATCAGCAAAAAAGCACAACAGGTATTTAACAGGAAAGTAATCAGAAACCTCAACAGCTTTTTTAGTATTTAGTGTGTCCGCTCTTCAACTTTATCATAGCTTGAATTCTTTTTAGGAGACTTGCTTTCAGTTTGCAGGGATATTTTTCTACACCTCCAAAGTTCAGTCTTAGATGTTGGTTTAATTTTCTGCCTCTCATCCAAGTGACCTTAAACACATTCAGTGATGTTGAGGTCTGGACTGGTGTGGTCAGTCCATTGTTCTGAGAACACCAGCAGCTTCTTTCTTTGATGTGCAGATTTTCTTCTTTTTTGTGTGTTTACTTTTCTCATCGTATGCCTTCATAGAGGGGGGCCACGACAATTATTTATTATCGCTCACCCGTAATTCTTTGATGACATGAAGCTAAAGCTATTTACAAGCTTCTTGTTAAAATTTTCCCGTTCCACTTAAACTGATGCAGCAGTTCTGACGCCTGAGGCAATGTAATCATTTAAGATGGAATGGGAAATTTAGCTAGGTAGCTACCGAGCTATTAGCATAGTACTTGCGAACTATGAAATAATACATTGAAATGACATTAAAGCAAGTTAATTCAATGGTTTTTGTCATTTTTAACAGAAAAAATTCTCACATTTGTGGGTTTATTTGGTTGCTCGTGCAGCCATTTTGCCAGTTTTTCTTTTTTTTTCAGAACCCTCTGTTTGGAGTGTGCCTCTGAAAAATCCCTGTTTGGAGGGCCACGTAGCCCTAATACTTCGCCCTACCCCTCTGTCTCAGCAAAAATCGGGACACCCTATCCCTCGGTGTGAACATGCAAAACAGAGAGGTAAGGGCTAAGTGGTAGGGGCAAGGGGTGAAATGGGATTGGGCCATAGTGTTGAGTTCACAGTGGAAGGATAGACAGAAAAGCCTGTGGATTTAGGACTGTTTTTCTGATGGGGACAGTTTTGGTGGTCTACCAGGTCTTGCATGGTTGTTGGGAGTCCCACTTTATCTGTGTTGTTTACCCATTTTTTGAATTCCAGTTTTGGAAACACCTGTTTTTTGACTTGTTTTGTTTTGACTTTTCTCTTCCTCATGCAAGTTGATTATCTTATATCTAATCTTTGCAGAAATATTTCCTCAATAACTTGACTGGAAATTAAATA
Organism: Colossoma macropomum; assembly: GCF_904425465.1. Taxonomy (NCBI): domain Eukaryota; kingdom Metazoa; phylum Chordata; class Actinopteri; order Characiformes; family Serrasalmidae; genus Colossoma; species Colossoma macropomum. Next base: position 24,948,763 of record NW_023494786.1, read on the forward strand.
AAGCCCTGCGATGGACTGGCAACCTGTCCAGGGTGTATCCTGCCTTCCGCCCAATGACAGCTGGGATAGGCTCCAGCACCCCACCGTGACCCTGAAGGATAAGCGGTTTAGATGATGTATGTATGTATGTATGTATGTATTAAATAAAGGGTGGTTACTGACTTTTATACAGTACTGCATCAAAAAAAAACAACAAAAAAAAACCAAATTGAAATATTACATTCCACCTCTGCTATGTTGGTCTTGCCCTTTTCGGTAAAACTCTGCCTCTCTTCCTCTTTTGCTGCCTGTTTTTCAACATTTTTACTCTTAATCAGTGTAAGAGGCCAGATTCTCTGAACTCTCTTTTCACTCTTGCTCTTTTCTTGGAAGTTGCAAATTGACAGAAATGCTGCATCAGTTTAGCAGATTAAGGCCTTTGAATCTTAATCGTTCTCTGTCCAGTAGTGAATGTGACAAGATAAAAGACATAGAGTGAGTGTGTATGTGTGTGTGTGTGTGTGCAGGCACTAAGGTATTTTTAATCCTCAATCTCTTTAATATCTGGCTGCACTCTAATGGAAAAGGAAATAAAGGCAGGAAGACTAATACACATTTGACCCATATTTCCCTGTTTGATTAAGATTATGAGTAGCAGTCTGATTTATCTGTGCGCAAGTGGGGCCATTTGTAAAATTGTGTGCTGAACAGGTGAATTTATTTATATATTTCTTAGTTAACTAAAAAATGAAAGGGATCAGACTAGCCTGTATAGAAAGCTGCAGCAGACCATTAGAGCACATTTTTAATATATACTGCGTTGAAAGACATTAAGGGCCATCAGATAATTTTGTGTAATGAATGACTGGCAACCAGTCATATAAATATATATATATATATATATATATATATATATATATATATATATATGTGTGTGTAGTACACATAGGTAATCCTTTCCCTCCATATGGCTTTATCACTTTCTGCCTGTCTGATGACTTACATGTCCAAAAGACTGCTTTGACTGCTTTGTGTGCCATTAACTGATCCTACTTAATTCATACATTCATAATTCAAAACAGATGCATGGCACAAACACACTGTATAAGAGCCACTTCACAGAATGAGGGATTTGTAATGGTGTTTTTTTAGGTCACATTCATTTGGTCTGTATTTTTGTCCATTCTCTTAGATAATAGTATTTCATACAGTGTCTACTTAAGCAAGTCTATTTAAGATAACTGAACTTTACTAGCACTGTGCAAACTATAGTTTGTAATCTGCACAGTGCTAGTTGACAGGGTATAAACTTCCACTGGACAGAACAATTTAAGTAAGTTGAGCTAAATAAATAAATAAATTAAATTAAACAGGGAATGTGCTGGCTGAGAGCTGAAATCTCTTACATTTTTTGGTCATACGCAAGCTAGAACTTCCCTGTTGCATGATGTTCCCAGTTTGAAGGTATAAGGGCTGAGTGCTTCCTTCTCTTAGACTCCTGACGTGGAGGCCTGTGGTGTTGCTGGAATTTAGCCTGGCATTTCTGATGTTTGAGCAGTTAGACAGCTGTCACTGGACTCCCTGTTTGTTTTATATAGGACAACATATTATAAGCTTTTTGTATTTCAACAACCACTAGACTATTTTCAGTGACATTCAACTTTTCCATAGGAATACAGTTCACATGATGCTAATTGATACAGTGTAAGTTTCCATTACATTAGCATCACAGTTCCAGTGCAAAATAAAGAAGCAAAGTTCAGACACTAAACATGTCTTGGCTGCAAGGGGGAAAACTGGATTGTCAATCAAAATTGTTACATCTGCACACTGCAGTAAAAAAAAAAAAAACGTTCAAGATCGTAACACATTAGCTATGTTTCTATTCAGAGGATTTTATTTTACAGAAAACATTTTAATGTTCCAGAAAGCTTGTCAACATAGGCTATAAAAGGCTAAAACAATGGAAATTGTTAATTATATTTTATGATTGTAGATAAAAAATTTTTTCCCATGCATCGTTAGTGTAAAAATTGTTTGTTGATGGCTAAAATGCTGAGAAAACTTATATTGGAAACCTTTTTTCTGTGAAAAATAATAATCCAGTGGAGAGGATTTAGCTGGACTGAGGAGGAGACAAGAGTACTTTTAAAGGGAGTGCTACCACTTTTCAGCTCTTACAGAGAAAGACGTCCAGAAAACTACAGCCTGGACATCAGAAAGTGCTCAAACAGTTCTGGTAACACTTTCTATGAATGTCACATTTGTAAGCATCTATAAACACATTCATAACATGTTATAATGCATTCATAAGGCATCATAACCATGGCTATAAATATTTATAAAAATGCATTACACGTTATAGACATGCTTATTATGCGTTATGAATTGTTAACATAATGCATTATAGGTACTGTTCATAACAAATTATAAGAGCTCATAAGTTGTATTTTTCCACTCTCAGTAAAGTGAAGCGTACTGTACTAAAGCCTCCTCCAGTGTTGAGAGTGAGGCTTCAAGTTGAAGTATTTACTGAAGAATTTACTGAAACACTAAAATATTCACAATAAAGCACATTACAGGCTTCAAATGTCAGAGTTTAAACTAGAGCTGCCATCAGTAGTGTTTTTGTACTTGGTTTGCTGTGATGTAATGTAACAGAGTCAGAGCGCTGGTTAAGAAAAGGATGCTGTAGCAATAATTCTAGGCTGGACAGCCTGTTTGGAGCATCTGAATATTCAAGACTGAAGCCCCGAAGATGCAGCCCTAACAGCACCAGCGCTGAGAAATAAAATATTAGAAATCTCAGGGAGTAAATTAACTTTGTATTTGTCTTTACTTTATGCTCTCCAAGCTGGGACTGACTTCTTTGGCACTGACAGTATAACGTGTTATTAACACTACTTATAATGCATTATATTAACAATTCATAATGTATAATAAACATGGCTATAAAGTGTAATGCAGTGTAATTCATTTTTATACATATGTATAACCATGTTTATAATGCCTTATGAATGCTTTATAACATGTTATAAATGTGTTTATAGATGTTTACAAACGTGACATTCATAGAAAGTGTTACCACAGTTATATATGTCAGAGATTTGTGATCTCTCGTGTAAAGGTTCTGATGAGGAAAAAAATGATTATAAATAAAAACTAAAGTAAACAAAATTTGGTAACACTTTCTATGAATGTCACATTTGTAAAAATCTATAAACACATTTATAACATGTTATAATGCATTCATATGGCATTATAAACATGATTATAAACATTTATAAAAATGAATTACACTTTATAGCCATGTTTTATACATTATGAATTGTTAATATAATGTTTTATAAGTAGTGTTAATAACACGTTATACTGTCAGTGCCAATGAAGTCAGTCCCAGCTTGGAGAGCGTAAAGTAAAGACAAATACTAAGCTAACGGTGGTGTACATTGACTTTCCCATGTTGGGTAAAACACTGATGGCAGCACTAGTTTAAACTCTGACATTTGAAGCCTGTAATGTGCTTTACTGTGAATGTTTTAGTGTTTCAGTAAATCCTTCAGTAAATTCTTCAACTTGAAGCCTCACTCTTAACACTGGAGGAGGCTTTAGTACAGTACGCTTCACTTTACTTAGAGCGGACAAATACATCTTATGAGCTTTTATAATTTGTTATGATCAGTACTTATAATGTATTATGCTAACAATTCATAATGCATAATAAGCATGGCTATAACGTGTTATGCATTTTTATAAATATTTATAGCCATGTTTATAATGTCTTATGAATGCATTATAACATGTTATGAATGTGTTTATAGATGCTTACAAAGGTGACATTCATAGAAAGTGTTACCCAAAATTTCTTCGTCAGTAAGTTATGAGGCATTCATAGACCCAGAGGTGCGCAATCTGCCACGCACATGAAATTAGAGATAGAAACGTCCAACTTTTTTTCTTTGATGTACCAAAACTTATGTGACAAGTTGTACTTTACAGGAAATGCCATCATTACTAACAGCATTGTTATCGCATGAAATCTGTGTGATGGAAAGAAGCAGCATACATTGTATTTTTTTTCTCACACGTTTCCATTTTATCTCTTTCAGTTTGCACTGAAAGTCAGTAGAATCGCCACTTTATATGTTGCTATCTATGGATTACATTGAGAAATGACTATAAATCTTCAGCATTTTTGACAGTCAAGTGTGAGGGCTTTGCTGGACAGTAATTACTAACTGTAGCTTTAAGCAGTTTAAAAGTAAAAAAAAAAGCAGACAAGTGGAGACGTTGCAATCTTTTATTTAAGCATCAGAATTTCCCATGTTATAGTAATGAGATAGATTATAATTTGTCTGTATTATTAGATCACTGAGCTGCATATCATATTGTGGCAGCATTGCTTAGGTCAGCTGGGCCTCAGTCACACAGGTCCTGTTGGCAACAGAAGACGTTCACGTCCGGCACACAGAACTCCTCACATGTCCGAGAATATGCGCCAGCTACAGAAGACAAAGTCAGGTCAGCCTCAGCCATATCATGTAATATAGCAAATATAGAAAGGCTTTCATAGTTGATTCTTCTAATGAGGGAGGGCACATCATTTCTTTTTTACTTTTTTATTTAGAGAGAGGGGGAGGGGAGTCACAAATGCAGTAGTGAGCACTCACGTGCCGAGGATGTTCTGCAGAAGTTGCTTGATTCTGGGCATTCTGTAGGAGTCTTACAGTCTGTACCAAGGCAGGTGTAGCATCTGAGGGAATGCACTGTAGAATTTTTTTGAGAATTAATGACAGTACTTTAAAGCCTAACAGTTAAAGTAGGGAAAAGCATAGGTATATTTTTTGTAATACCATAGTAATTCCACCAATTTTTCAAAATGTCTGCAGAATTTAGTCATCAAGGTCCAAACAGAGTCATTCAGAGAGGTTTGGTGTAAAATGGTTTGTTGTAGAGAAATTTACAGACTTGGATTTCTTTACAGTGAAGATGACAGGAACTAGAGGTCTAACACAAACAAAGCCATTTTATTTATTGTCCATGTCTTTATATACAAGCTTTTAAAATGTAAAGATGATAAATGTTAAATAGTGGAAAATCTTTTTTGGGGGGTCTATTTTATCTTACAAGGCCCTGCATATACATGTACATCACAACACATTTTAGGCCAAAACCTCTCAAAACCATTGCCAAAGAATGTCTCAGACATCAGGCAGCATATTTATAACCTTTTTATGTAATATCTTTCTTTTTAGGGAGCTTCTAGGGTGTTAGATACTTCAGATGTCTGGTTTCAGTCATCACCAGTGTGAACAATTCTGGCTCAGTAAGCTTTCCTAAAACAGAGCATTTCACATGAAACCACTCTAAACAACTTTGTTTATATCTTAAGCACTTTTTTATACAAAGATTTTGAAAAACGGTGGAATTTCCCTTTATGACAAAAAAGGAATATAGAAAAATATTTCATATATGAAAAATGAAACTGAGAGACAGTTTCATTTTCAATTAAAGTCTATAATGTTAACACTGATGTAATCCAAAACACTTACGTCCTGAAATGTTTCAGAAGGATACAATTATGAATTAGCCATCCAGAGTCAAAGCAGCAAATTAATATCACCTTATAAACTTCTTTGATTCTGGCTATATTTTGGATGCCATATTTATCAAAACACCGTAATTATGAAACACAGCGTCTTTCACATATTGAAGTTTAAATTGTTATGAAATTAAGTTAAGTTGCTCTTACCAGTGGTGCTACAAAGGAGCACGAGTACGAGAGAGCACAGTAGAAGCTTCATGTTGACTGCTGGTCTGGTGGTGGTGTGACGGCTGATTACCTTTATTTATGTGGAGTCACACAACCGGTTTCCTTAAAAGCATGCCAGCAATGTCACAAAACACGTTTCATGTGTCTGTATATGAGAAACAGATGTACTGATTCAAAAAGAAAAAGAAAGTAAATCCCCTTCAGCACACACACATTCATTTATGAAATTCCCTCAAAATCTGTTATGAAGCACATATATGGATATACACTGACTGGCCACTTCATTAAGAACACCTCCTTGTTGCTGCACTCATTTTTCTATTTTATCAGCTCCACTTACTATATAGGAACACTTTGTAGTTCTATAATTACAGACTGTAGTCCATCTGTTTCTCTGTATACTTTGTTAGCCCTCTTCACCCTGTTCCTCAATGGTCAGGACCAACACAGAGCAGGTATTATTTGGGTGATGGATCATTCATAGTACTGCAGTGCAGAGGTGGCAGAAGTACACAAGTCTCTTACTAAGGTAAAGGTACTAGTAATGCAGTAAAAAATGCTTGAGTAAACGGTGAAGTATGACTTTTGTTTTTACTCAAGAAGAAGTACAAAAGTACATTTAATTTTTAAACAGTATATCCTTTTATTGAGGGTTAGAGGTACACATCCACGAAATTGAGCGTACATAATGGTTTATACTAGAACCGCATGCATCGTCATCCACAAAAATCCACTCGTCTAGAGCACCCAAACATGTTTACGTTTTATTTCTTTTGCAAGAATTTGAGATGGACATCTCAACTAAGAAAAAACTGTTGACTTTTATTTTAGCAGTCAAAACTGAATATAGATCAAATAATTCCTTTAAGTGAGGCCAGGGCTGGAGGGGACTTTTTCAGACCAGGAGTTATAAGATGCAGACCAGCTTACCCTAAATTCTAACACGCACAGACACGCACAAAACAATGCTAATGTCCTGGAATATCATTACATCAGGATACAGGCTAATCCTAACAGTAATGCAGTCATCATGCCAGCTATTCCAACACTTCCACCCTGACACAAAACAGTAGCAATCAATCAAAAAGCTGGATTCTCATAACACAACCAATGCTGCAGCCCCTTTGCTATAAATCATGCGTCACAATAGAAACTATTTCCGTCCAGAGAAGATTTAACATTTAAGAACAGACAACTGAGTGATGCTACAAAGTGAAAGATGAACAAACTTAAAACCTATTATCAAAGCCAAAAGCACAGGTTACGGCCACAGCAGGCAGACCCAATGAAGACAACATGAAAGTTAAAATCCAACAGCTGATGCCTGCTTTTGTCGTAAAAGAGCACTGTAAATGCCAAATTTACAGAAAACTGATGATAATATTAGCCAGTGCTAAATAGGACAGTGCTGTGACCAGATTCACACAGTCATGTTAATCTCTTTCGCTCTACCTTAAAAAGTCCTGCAGTTGCTAATGTCTGAACGTAACTGCTAAATCATTTAAGGTAGAATGGGAAATAAAGCTAACTTCAGCTTCATCTAATTATTCCACTGTAAGAGTCTCAATTACAGTTAGCAAACCATGGCCATATCACCTAAATAGAATTTTAAAAATGCATAAATAAAGAGATAAAATAGATAAATAAATAGATTTATAAAACAAAGGTTTGAGCCTGTTTTAAAAATGTTGTAAGTGAAAAGAACAGATTTTTCTCAGGACCACCACACAGCAGGTATTATTTGGGTGGTGGAGCATTCTCAGCACTGTAGTGACACTGATTACTACTTTCAAAAATGGGCAGATTTGTGTACGTGTTCGTGTGTGTTGCACTGTTACGAGTCACAGCAGTGCTGCTAGAGTTTTAGAACGAGTTTTAAAACGGTGTCTGTTTACAGTCCACTCTGTTAGACACACGTACCTTGTTGGTCCTTGTTGGATGTTCAGTTAGAGAAGCTACTTCAACTGTTGCTGCACATTTTGTGTTAGTCATCCTTTAGTCCCCCAGCCACAGGACCCTTTTGACTGGATATTTTTGGTTAGTGGACTATTCTCAGTCCAGCAGTGACACTGAGATGTTTAAAAACTCCAGCAACGCTCTGCAGCAAAAACACACTCTGTTGATCAGAAGCTCAAGGCCAGCCAGCAGCCTGTGTCTTCTGAAAACATGGAACTGCAGAGTGGAGTAAACTCTCCAGAGCCCTCCAGTGGGAGAAAAGAGTCAGATCACTAACTCAGCTTACACACAGTAGAAGAAAAAGACAACAGCAACATGGACATTGTCCTGGAGAAAAACAGCTGTTTTAAGAAGTTATTTAAAAATCTAAAATATTTGTCCTCCAGAAAGATTTGTGAGTATTTTGTGTGCATTTAATATGTGCATTAAGCCTGAAACAATTATACAAAGTCTCAAACTATTATAGTCTATTTGAGGACCAGACCCCCTGAAGTGTACAGTTTAAAGACTTGTTTGGATAGAACAACACATATTCAGGCAATGGCACCTCTCTCTCTCTCTTTTTTTAAGTGTAATGTAATGGCAGAGATGGGTAACACCTCTTCCACTGGAGGGACTAAACAGCAGCACATCTTGAGACACTCTGAGCACTTAAACTTCCCCCTTCAGATTGACATTAAACTGAAAATGCACTTAAAAAAGTATGTCTTTTGTGCCAAGCACAAGAGGCGCTCCACTTTTCCCCAGTGAGTAATGAGATGAGTGTCATTTGCTTGGCAAGGGTAGATTCCTAATTTCAAAAATGGTCAGATTTGCATACATTCTTTACTTTGTTGGCATTGAAACTTTGCAGCAGAGTCTGCATGCTGCTCTTTGGCACAGTAGCTCACTACAAAAAAAAAGAAACCCAGTCTGAAATGCCCAAAATCTCTTCTTTATTGGTGGTCATTTATTGGACTGTTTATTATGTAAATTAATGATATTAATAATAATTGGACAAGGTACAGAGCATTCTTGTAGTAATTTCTTCATGCAAGACATAGTGTCAGTTTTTTTGCCTCAAATTTTGGATTTAAATTGAGATGGATGTCCATATTGCTACCAGCTTGCTGTTGTATGTTTGTAAAATGCATTCATGTGTTTTATGTGTTTGAGCTTTTATGGGACACTTTCTATATATCATCTAATACAATCTAAACCAATCTTATTATGAGAAAAATTAAACAAGATCAGTGATTGGACTGGTTATTATTTAACAGTTATAGGTTACATAACAACAGTTATCCATCTGTATGCACATCTCTGAAGAAGGGTTAGTCATTACTAGCACTAACTGTAAAACTAGTTTATTGATGCAAGTTCAAGGTACAAATGGCCCCTGAGTGGAGACTGAAGGAGTACTACTAACATTAGCCAGCAGATGCTGCTATTTAACTTGTCATGCAATGCCATTTAATTGAACTAACTGTGCTTTGTATTCAAACTTTCTGCCTATTTCTCACCAGTCAGCTTGAACAGTGTCATCAGAGTAGTCATCAGTACAATAAAAGCATGAAAATGCACGGATGTAATCCTGAAAACATGGCACGGTTTTCCATTTCAGCAGAATTTCCACAGTGACCATACCTCCAACGAATATAATCTTCCAGCCAAATCTGTTCCAATGAATAGCAACAGTTAAACAAACAGTTAAACCATTCACACATACATGACATCAGCAGATTGGTCCCCAGCCCCAGGAGAATGGGTGGGGTCCTGTTTATTCCACAGCAGGTGAAAGTCCATCTCTCTTACAGCGTAATTCCACTGTGTTGAGTAGGCCAGGGTGTAAAAAGCCGTGGTTTTCCCATGTCTTGCAGTAAATTGCCAAAACAGAACCTCCTCCATTAAATCCCATAAATCTTAGCTGATGTGACAGAGGGTAATGAAGCAGTGTTCTAATATGCCTGCCCGTCTGTGTGTATGTGTGAGTGTGTATGCCTGCAGCTAGCAGATCACAACAGCATAGCTTACACTAAAGCTAGAGGAGGAGGTGGTTAACAGAGTTCTTAACAACTTAACAACAGCAGCTAATCCCACAGCCACCTACAACAGGCTGTGGATCTGCCAAAATCACCAGATAGAGATATGAATGGCAGTATGGAAACATACCTATATTCTCAGGACCCTAAGTTCCCAGGGTCCTGTATTCCCAGGGTACATGGTTCTATGTTCCCAAAACTCTATGTTCACAAGGTGTTTGAGCTTATGTTCCCAGAGCCCCATGTTCCTAGTGTGTATAGTCCTACTTTTCCAAAACCCCAGAGCCCTATGTTCCCAGGGCTCTATATACCCAAGGTGCTTGATCGTATGTTCCCAGGGCCCTAAGTTCCCACAGTTCTATATTCTTGGGGCCATATGTGTCCAGTAGGGTCAGATGGGTTCAGAGAAACTGTATCTTCCCCTCGTTTATTTGACCAATTTTCAATTATATAAATTTTAATACATTATTTTATTCATTGTATTGTAAAAAATACAGATTATTGTGCATAATCATATGAAGAAAGTAACTACGAAGATACTCAACTACAGTAAATGCCAGATGTCTAAGTCAATGTTATGTCACCTAAATCCATGTTTAGGTGAATGTACAATATTCCTTCTGATGGAAGTTTGTAAGTTTGTAATGGAGTAATTTACATACAAAATGAAAGTTGTATCATATCACAGTGATATCTGGGCAAGTTCTGCTCCTGAAAAGCTTGAGGAAACATGAATAAAGCAACTTGGGGCTAAAACATGGGGCTATGAGAACCTGAAAATTTCAATAAGGGGGACCTAGGGCTCCGCCCAATGACAGCTGGGATAGGCTCCAGCACACCCACCGCGACCCAGAAGGATAAGCGGTTTAGATGAGGGATGGATGGATGGTTGGGACCTAGGGCTGTATGACCACGACAGTACACTCTGTATGGTTGCTAGGGGATTCGCTAGGCCAGTTTAGGGAACTTTAATATTATTTAGTCCCCAAATAAATGTACATTGTTAGTTCAAATCATCAACTGTATTTTGCATTTATTCTTCATCATTCAATATGCCATCGTTTCTCCAGATTCACAATAGAGTGTGATAGCAGGTTGCAAGTGGTAGAGGTTCTGCTGTAGGTTATTAAACAATGATTTTAGGCCTGGGGAGGGTCTCTGGGGCTACTCAGTCTGTGAAGTAACACCAATCGGCAACCAGTTGTGACAGGATTTTAGCTAAAAGGGTACTAAAAGAAAAAGATTAGGCCTTATTCAAAATATGTAATACACAGTTGGAATCAGTAACAGAATGAAGATATCTTAATACCTACAATATGGATTTGTGCAAACTGCGGTCAGTATAGCTGATTATCAATTTTTAGCCGTTGCTTGTTAGTTAGATAACTAGGTTCACATGAGGTAAAGAAAGGGGATCCCACCAGTGTTAGCTATGTATTGTTTTTACTATATATATATATATGTTTTATATTTTATGTATATTGATGGTAATTAAGAAATGGCAGCTCCATTGAAGACCAGTCAAGTGAGTAGATTTTTGCCAGTTCAAACTAAAAATGAATGAGTTCTAGGCTTCTGAGTGGTACAACCGTCTAAGCGTTGGCCCTATCATCAGGAGATTGCAAGTTCAATCCCTGCTGATGCTACAGCCATCCGTGGCTGGGAGTCCAAGACAGCACAATTGGCCTTGCTCTCGGGGTGGGTAGGATGGCCCCCCTTCTCTCCGGAGGACACAGTGTCCATGGTTTCCAAAAAAAAATTTAAATGTTGAATCGTCGGACCACAGGACACTTTTCCACTTCGTCTCAGTCCATCAAATGAGCTTGCATTTTAGAGTTCTAACTTGCATTTGTGTATGCAGCGACGAACTGTTTTCACAGACCGTGGTTTTCAGCAATGTTTCTGAGCCCATGCAGTGATTTCCACTATAGAATCATGTCTGTTTTTAATGCAGTGCCATCTGAGGGCCCGAAGATCACGGCCAGCAAATACTGTTTTTGGCCTTGTCCCTTGCATACAGAGATTTCTCCAGATTATCTGAATCTTTTAATATTACTATGTACCGTAGGCAATGAAAAGCAAAAGTTCTTTGCTATTTTACGTTGAGAAACTTTATTCTTGAATTGTTGCACTATTAGCTCATGCAGTCTTTCACAGAGTGGTGAACCCCTCCTCGTCTTTACTTCTGAAAGACTCAGCCTCTCTGAGATGCTCTTTTTATACACAGTCACGTTACTGACCTGTTGCCAATTAACCACCAGGTGTTATTTTTAGAATTACACAACTGTACCAGCCTTTTGTTGCCCCCATCCCAACTTTTTTGAAATGTGTTGTTGGCATCCAATGCAAAATGGGCATATATTAAAAAAAAAAAAAAATTCAGTTTCAACATTTGATATGTTGTCTTTGTATTATTGTCAATGAAATATAGGGTTTAAATGATTTTTACATCATTGCATTTTGTTTTTATATACATTTTGCATGGTGTCCCAACTTTTTTGGAAGATATAAAATGTTTAGAAAATATAGATATAAAATGTTTAGAAAATATAACCTGTGCTCTGTCAAATGTTACGATGACCATGTACCTAGACTATTACAAATGTAAGCACAACTGCAGAACAAAATCACATTCTTTATGATTGCACAAACTGACACTGTATCAACCTATAATCTATGTACTTGAATCACATATTCAGGATCTGCAGCTTTTTTAAGAGAGAGGAGATAGCAGTGCTTGACTGTAATACCTTTGTCCGATCTGTGATCTGTGTAGGTGGTCAGATATAGTAAGTTGTAAAAGATCTATGTTTAACACAATATAAAGAATCAGATCTACTGTGTGCTAACTTGACCTAAAATGCTAAATAGCCATATTTTGCTACATGTTCTGCCTATTGCTACTCTGAAAGTTCATGATGAACAGACATTTTGAGGCCATTAAAAACATGCTCCTGAGGGACCTTGCCCCAGATCCCCTTGGTAAAGGCTTAGCCTATCCATAAATCTCTAGTGACACCCCTGATGGTTGCTTATCAGGAAATGAGGGTAATGCTAGTTAAATCTTACCTTAAATCACATAGCATTTGCAAAAAATCGATAGTGCAACATCTAACTGGTCTTGGGACCCACCAATGCTATTTTGCCAAAGCTAAACCTAAATTGGCCTCTTGCTTTACTCTCCAAGGACAGGATCCATGTCTTACAGTCTATCCCCTCTCATACAAGCGCTGAGCCCACTGCAGGAAGATGACATTAAACTCTTCGGCATCTCATACAGTACATATGTTCTGCTTGTCCTTGTCTCTGAATTGGAACGGAGCTTACCACAGCGAGACGTGGCTGGCGCTTTATCGCGTAAGCCCCCGGTATACCTAATCAAATAACCAGCCAGGCGTGAAGCCGTCCTCCACTCCGTTCCTTCACGTAGGCCTAGCCATGAGTGGCTCACTGAATCAAACAGGACACAGGATTAAAGAGACGTAGCTGGATTCTTTAGGATGGGCCTTGCGTCTCAGCAATTAGGTGGAGGGGTATTACAGAGATCCTGGGTGGTAAAATGTAAAGATCATGGACGGGGGGAAATCTATGGAAGCCTCAGAAGCTCTCAACTTGGTGCTAGGCTGAGAAAAGGACAGCAAAACTGCCACGGGAGCTTTTCTGAAATCCAATTTCACACTGCGAAGTGACATCATAGTCATCCAGTTCCGTGAATGCCAACATTCATTTCTCAGTATTCTCCCTTTTCCACAGAAAAATTCATACAAGCAAATACAAGTAGTCAATAGCGACAGATCCTCAGCGCTCCCTCTGCCTCCGTGACCTTTATAACCTTCTTGTCGTGTTGCGGGATTTTTGTCAGGGTTCGTGCCCTTCGTGACCTTGTGTTCCTTTCAACGTGCTGTGGTGCAGACAGTGTCCTGTCAGGCCTGCAGTAGATGACCTTTTGTCCTGCTGTTCCACCAAGGCACGCGGGGCCATTGGCCTCTCTGCCCTTCTGTTAGAGTAGAATGTCTCCTTTTATGAAGCATCCCACTTCAGCCTGCTCCATCAGCACATTAACCAAGGATAAGCTGACTCCGTTTTCCCCTCGCAGACTATCAGAACCAGCAAGAGAGAAGTAAACTGATGCAAACTCAAGCAGTTTAAAACTCTACAGACTTGATTTCACAAACAAAATGTGCCACTTCTTTTTTTACGGTGGTACTGCGGTCATTTCTGGTATCTACACTACTTTTCAAAAGTCTGCAATCACTTGTCATTTCAAAGGGCTCATATCCTACACTTCTCTTGTATTTTATTTAATCCACTTTTAATATGTGTAATTCATTTTACATGATTTTAATGTAATGTTTACATTTTCCAACCTCTCTTTATCCCTTAGAAGTGAACTAATTGGTTTTGTTACTAAACCTTTAAGATATAAATATGCAAGTGACCTCTGTTCTGATTGGCTGTACTGCATTGCACCTCATTCAAAAAGCAGTCCAGGTTGCAACACTCATTATAGCTCCCTATAATGTAGGTGGAATAGGTCAATGTGTAAAAGCAAATATTTATTTGCGGTATCACAAAGCCATAGAATTCAAAATAAGCTGGTTTTGCAGTTTAGTTTCCATACATGGATTGTATGGATTTAGAAACTTTGATGTTAACATACTATTTCAAACTATTTTATTTAAAAAAAGCAAGAAAAATTCAGTTTCCATAATACGGGCCCTTTAATAATTGTTGATATTTTATTCAGTAATAATGTAAACAGCCTAGATTGGAGTTGGATTATAAACTTTAGACTACATTACGAACTTGACACCAGAAAGCAGATGTTTTATTCAATACTCCAGGTGTTTTATGGGACAGAGAATAAGTTATTAAATGATAAATAAAACATTGTTATTATCTCTTCAAAGCAGTTTCTTGTCAAGTTATCTCTTTTGATATTTGATCACCACTTTTCAAATATGATGCTTTCTTAATGAATTAAATAATTACCATATTAGAGTCGTTATACATTTATTTTGTATTATACATTATATTATTGAAAACAATGATTCCACAGTTTTGAGCAGTGGTCTATATAATACATTTGTTGCCAACAAGCTAATGTACAGAATTTCTTAAGCTAATTACAGAATTTCTTAAGGCTTCCAGTGCCTCTCTGTTTCTTGTTTAACCTTGTTTAACCTTTCTCTCTCTCTCTCTCTCTCTCTCTCTCTTAGCCATGCTAAGAGTAGTCACAGTACTGTTGTTCACCAAACACCTTCTAAAATCTTCTCTTTGGGTCACTGTGTGACTTTCCAAGGCCACTCAGAGTGTCACAGGAAGTTTTTAAAGCTTGGCCGTGATGTAATAAAAATAAGTCAAAAGAGCAGGAAGAGGAGTTACTCAGCTGAAAGAGTGGTTCAGAAAGGGGACACAGAGTTCAGACAGCGAGGGGCTTTCATCTGAGGCTTTTGGAGAGTATCCGGACCGGGCCGGATGGAGGGAGGGTTATGTGGGAAAGCTGGATCCAGGTGCTTTCATTGTACTCAGCAGCCTAATACTCCTCCTCTCCTCTCTCATCCGCCACCACCACCCCCCTCTCTCTCGTTCTCTACCACCCCCCCTTCCATTCAGCACCAGTCTTGGGCAGATAGATGTCCCAGCTGCATCCTCTTGGTCACCCTGTGCCTAGTTTATGTTGAGTTTTTTTGGAACAGAGGCCTCCCTGTGAGTCAGGTCATGTGAACATGTTTGCGTGTGGACGTGTGTGTGCAATGTGTGTGTCCTAGGGTCACGAGAGGTGGGGGAAAGAATGCCTGCTTCTGTGGATGCGACCCTTAAATAAACCTCAAGGACAAGTTTTACTGTTTTTTGTGCAAATGTCACAAAAACAAACAATACTGTATAAATCAGATGAACCGTAAGAATATGAATCAATATGCAAAAGTCAGACGCCAACCTCCATTTATTTAATTTCCAGTCAAAGCAGCCATTAAGTACAAGTTATTTCTTTTTCAGCTTCAACAAAAATGCTGAAAACATATTTGACAGAAAATTACTTAGAAGCCTCAACAACTAAATATAATATCAATATTTCTCTTCTCTTCTCTTCTCTTCTCTTCTCTTCTCTTCTCTTCTCTTCTCTTCTCTGTCCACTCAGCTTACCTTTATTACAACTTCCATTCTTTTTAGAAGACTTGCTGTCAGTTTTTTACAGAAATCTGCATAAATATTTATCCACTGATCTCAAACACATTCAATGCTGTTGAGGTCTGGACTCCGGCATGGTCAGTCTATTGTTTTGAGAAATCCAGCGGCTTTGTTTGATTTACAAAAATGTTCTTTCTTTTTGTCTGTTTTCTTTTCTTCTTAATAGCTACACGTTTTTTCAGACTCATAGCGTTGACTTGTCTTCTCACAGTGGAAGGATGGACAGAAACACCTGTGTATTTTTTCAGAGCTAAATCAAGAGTGGAGCTTGATTTTCTGCTCTCTCTCAAAGATGAAAGCACTTTTTATCTGATGGTAACAGTTTTGCTGCACAAATCTAGACCTGTTTTCTCAGAAATACGTATGCTCCACAACTCCAACTTTACAGATTTCAACTCATTAGGAGGATGCTATAAAAATTAAGAAATGCTGGACATGTCCAGAATGATGAACGAAGCTATAGATGATCCCATATTGATCGAGAAAGCTGTAAAACATTGAGAATTGAGAACATCTAGAATTCCTCATATTTAACGCTGGTTAATCAAATCTTAAGGCAGATAATTAAAATTACTATAAATAGGCAATTATTGTTTATTACTTATCATACAGTAACTCTTGGTTTTCCCAAGAAAAATAGGAGAAATGCCTTCTGGTCTCTACCTTATAGAAAAGCTCACTGTGTTGTGCACTGAGCCTTGCTGAATGCTATTTTTTGGGAATGTAACCTCACTGTGCCCTGTCCTGGGATGCTGGTGGTAATCTAGCTATAAACTGGGTCTCTGAGGGCAGAGCCGCTTCTGCTGTGGGGTCTCAGCACCTGCACCATCACTTCAGCCTACAAAATCACCAACATCTCAAAGGCAAGGTGGAGAAATAGAGGGAGAGTGGTGCTTACTGTACCTTCTAGAATGAAGAGCAGTTAGAAGATATATATTGGGAATAGAAGGGCCTTCTTGACAAAATCCAAAAGACTTTTTTTAACCCTCTTGAGAACTGACATTCTAGGACGTGCTTTGGCTCACTCACAGCTTTGTTACTATGTTCTATTCTGAGCTGATACAGTCCTAATAAGAGCTGCTACTCATTTCTCCATTACTGACATTTGAATGAGCTGATATGAGTCACGTCAGGGGATCAGGCACTGATTCACTATGAGGCACGGAGTTAGCGCTGAATGCTGCTGTCCATTTGAAGCTTTGATAAATGAAGGCATTAGGCTCTCTAAAGCCCAGCCTGGTGCACTTTGTCTGGGATCAGGCCGCTCAAGCCCCCCTGACGCCACATGGATGGCCGCACTGGCCGCTCGGTCCAGAAACGTCACTCTCACCTCCGGTGCTAATGAGAGAGCTCAGCCAGCCATTCTGCTCCACAGCAGGAGAGCCATTGTTCTCAGTCACAAACACTCCCCTCACGGTGGCTTTGGTTAGTGGGCCGATCTGTAGGATATTACCAAAAAAGGTACATCATACCTTCAATGCATGGGATACAATGAAAAAAAAGTGAAGCGCATAATGTCCACATAAATAAAATGTATCAGAGCAACACAATTACTTCCAAAATCAGTACACTGAAAAAAATGTGTTGATGTAATATATTTAATATAACCATGTGGAAAAAAGATATGTAGCTTTAAAATTGAAATAAAACATTTGAAAATGTTGTCTGGGGACTATTAACTATAAATATTAACTAATGCCTCTCCACCATGAACAGAAATGTGTAACCATTTCATTTAGTAACTTCCTGTGAAGTAGCTTTTACAGTAATTTTTTTTTCAGACATCTTGTTCCTGTCACCACCACTGTGAAAAATTCTGGTTCAGCAAATTCTCTATAATGGAGCATTTCACATTGAACCTCTCTGAATGACTTAATATTCTTAACTCTTTAATTGCACAGAAATTTGGAAGAAACTGTGGAATTCAGTCCAAGTTACCTTTTGAACAGGCAGTATTCAGAATAAAGTTAAATGTTTTAATTTGTAGAGAATCATTTTATAACAATTACCTACTAAATAAATAAATCAAGTCATTAATTAATTAATAACATAAATAATCTTTAAACAAAACACCATCATGGTATAATGCAAATATGCTAATTGAACTAAAGAGCAGCTCAACAAACAGCTTCTTTACAAACATTGATAAAGGTCTGAGTAGACTGATAAATCAATATTCTGATCAGTAATTAGTCTCACTGAGGTCTGCTAAAGCCTGAGTAGACTGATAAATCAATGTGATGGTCAGTTATTAATCTCAGTGTTACTGAGCTCTGCTAAAGCCTGAGTAGACTGATAAATCAATGTGATGGTCAGTTATTAATCTCAGTGTTACTGAGCTCTGCTAAAGCCTGAGTAGACTGATAAATCAATGTGATGGTCAGTTATTAATCTCAGTGTTACTGAGCTCTGCTAAAGCCTGAGTAGACTGATAAATCAGTGTGATGGTCAGTTATTAATCTCAGTGTTACTGAACTCTGCTAAAGCCTGAGTAGACTGAAAAATTAATGTGATGATCACTTATTAATCTCAGTGTTGTTGAGCTCTGCTAAAGCCTGAGTAGACTGATAAATCAATGTGATGGTCAGTTATTAATCTCAGTGTTGAGCTATTTTGAGACATGATGGAGCTGAACAGTCTCCTCAGTACTGGGCATGTTCACAAGTGATAAGCTTAGCACTGATGTTGTACAGGACTTCTACATGGTTTTTGTGACATGATGTTACTGTGGACTGCAGCAGACAATGAGAGAAAAAAAGCAATTGAAATGCTAAGAGAGTTTTTGAAACATATTAACAAAAAATCACGTGAAGAAAAATGCCAACCAGTAACAGCTCAGACCAGTGAGAATTCAACCAAACAGCAGGGTTTTCCTGTGTGCCTTTGTAGGATGTATTCTAAATGTATTTTAAATGTATTCTGAATGCTACTTTTTCTGTACTGTAACAGAATATGTCAGTGAATATGTTTAGGACAGTGCAACTGAGCCATCTCTAAGTCTCCTAAATATTTTGTTTACTCATTTGAATGAACTAAAATCATTGTATTTTTCAGTGGAGTTTTAGATCTTCTGATCCAGTTTAAAGTCACAGAATGTGGGTCATTCAAAACTCATTGTGGTCATCATTGTTATAAATGTATGACCACTTTGGCCTGTCTTTCCAAGGAACTGATGACTCAAGTCCTGAAATGCATCACTAGCTGTACTCAGGAGTCTGTGGTCACTCTGTCCTGCAGTGTGCCATTCCCCTGTGTCCTTAGAGGGACCTTTGACCCTTTGTAACCCTCAAAGAGGAGGAGTTCTTGATTTCCTGCCCTGCTGGTGACCTGCAGGCTTATCACTGAAGGTGTGAATCAGTCTGATCTCTCTTGACCTTTACCACTTCCTGCCAATGCCTGGATGATTTATGAGGGAGACCTGTTGTAGATGGTTATCTTGTTTTAACACATATGCAGGTTTTATGTTAATGTGTGCTGCACCTGCAAATTTAAACGACATGAATATAAATAAGTTAATGAATGTAAAATAATGCAGTATTTGTCCAACACAATTTAAAAGAATGTACAGTAGATGTATATTAAAATTATGTTTGTATTAATTTAATAGGTAATCCCTGATGAGATATGTGTATAAAAAATGAAATATCAATTAAATCATAATCCTATCCGACCCATTTTTGTCTCAGTGGGGCTCTTGTCTGTAAAGTAAAAGACAATCAATCTACGGGTGCAAGCATTTCCCAAAAGCTTCCTTCACTTGTAATTGATTTATTTTACTCTTGCACGTAATATATATATATATATATATATATATATATATATATATATATATATATATATATATATATATATATTAAAAGCAAAAACATTATGACAGATGAAGTGAACACCAGATGAAGCAAGTAATGTTTATTATTTCATAACGATGGTGCATGTCAAGGTCTGGGATATATTAGATGGTCGGCAAACAGTTCATTCTTGTAGTAGAAGTGTTGGATGTAGGAAAGATAGGCATGCATGAGAACCTGATCTGCTTTCTCAAGGGTCAAATCTTTGTGACCAGATGACTTGGTCAGAGCATCTCTGAAACAGCAAGGTCTTTGGAGAGCTACAACCAGCAGTGGTGAGTACCTACTGACAGTGGTCCGAGGAGGGACAAACCACAAACCAGCAACATGGTCAACAGAAAGGGTACTGTGGCACAATTTACAGAATTTTTTAGTGATGGTTACATGAGGAATGTGTCACAACACACGGTGCTTTGCACCCTGCTGCGTATGGGGCATAGACCGGTCAGAGTGCCTGTTCTAACCCCTGTCCACTGTCAAAAGCGCTTTCAATGAGCATGCAAGTGTCGGAACTGAACCAATGAAAGAAGGTCACCTGTCCAATGAGTCCCACTTTCTCCTACATCACATGGATGGCCAAGTACATGTGTGCCATTTACCTGGGGAAGTGATGAAAAGATGCACTGTGGGAAGAAGACAAGGCAGCAAAGGGAGTGTGATGCCCTGGGTAACGTTCTGCTGGGAAACACTGTGTCCAGGCATTCATGTGGACGTTCATTTAACGTGCCACCTACCAAAACATTATTGAGGACCAGGTACACCCTTTATGGCCGGTATTCCCCAATGGTAGCGGCCTCTTTCAGCAGGGTAAAAGAGAAAGAGTTCAAGAATGTTTTGAGGAAACAGGGCACCTTCAGAGCAGCACTTCAGAGGCTCAGAGCTGTTTTGGCAGCACACAGAGGACCAACAGCATATTATGCAGATCATAATGACTTATTGATGGGTGTGTATATATATATATATATATATATATATATATATATATATATATGTATGTCTAGTAAACATTTGTCCATATAGTAGACCAGTTCTGTATAAAACATTTTGGCTAAATTTTACAGCCTGGTTTGCCAACTGACTGTTGCTAAATGTCTTTAAAGGCACACATTCACATCTCGCTAGCTAACAGTGTTTGTACATTAATACTGCTAATCATTTGCATCTGTTTAACAGAGTTGAGTTGTTTGGTTATATTAAGTAAGAAGGCTAGGGTTGACTGCAGTTTGAGAACATTGCTTCCAAATTTGATTGAATGGCATTGAACTCTTGGTAGTAAAGTGTTCCACAGAGGTGAACCATTTTACAGGGTTTCTTGATTAACTATACTTCAAGAAACTGTACATCACCAGTCTCTTAACTACAGAAGGCAGTTCCTCCAAACATACAGTTAAAAATGACATATTGGGTGGAACGGTTCATTTTGCTAGTTTAAAGGCTTTAGTGTGAGTTTCATCTTTGTCAGAGATAAATCAGAATATATGTATGTAATTTAAAGCCAAAACTGAGAAACAAGAAGTAATAAAATTAAGACATTAAGACTTAATTAAGCCTTTCAGACAGAAGCAGATAGGCTATTAAGTTTTAATCACATTTTAAAGATATCAGTACTGGGAACTCCATATAATACCACATGAATTAAACAATATCATTCCCACATCGCTGATACACCGGAAAAAGAAATTCAGCCTCTTTAAAACATATTAATTTGAATTTTACTATTTATTAAATTGTTAGGCCACAGTACAGTCAGTAACAGCAACATCTTCCTAAAAAATAAAAATACAAAAAAAAAAAATGTGAATGATCTAAATTACTCTGGAAGTAGTATTAAGACTTTGGCAGTAGTGCTTGCCTGTTCTTTCAGCGTACATTAATCGTGATATCACTGGCATTATCAAATAAGTCGCCAAGCTGCAGAACAATAAATTTATTCACCCCATTTTTTCCCCAAACCAAGTCTGTAACAGCCAGCAAAGTATTTTCATCCCTCCATTGAAAAGCCCTATTAAAGCAAGGCCAAAAGGAGGGGATGGAACTGGAAAAGGATGGGAGGGGAGGGGGAGGCAGAGGCTGCCTTGTGTCTCCTTGAGGACCTCAGCGCACTTCATCACATATTCCTTTTCATCTCTGCGTCCTGAGCTTCCAACAGCTTTCTGCACCGCCGCCGCTGGAACGCACACTACGTGATCGGGGTGTACCTGCCGGCAGTGGGAATTGACCCGCTATCCTCAGTTTGGATGGCAGTGGCATGCGCTGTTTTTTCCTCCTTTACCGTCAAGGTCAATGTGTCCTCACACAAATCCATAAGAGACTGGCCTAATTATTGAGTAACAACAGGCAGTGCTGCAATAACCTAATTATTCTTGGCATGTATTAGATAAAGGGCCTTCTTGCCTGCTTTCCTACAAGGGGCCTGTTGAAAAAGGAATTTGATTTCCCCAAATACTCCTCTGCCAGATCCTTCCCAGTGTTAATTGGGTATTTCGAGCACTGAGGGATACCTCTTCCCAGCAAACTCAATGGATGACTCTCAGAATTAAATATGTGGAAATGATCGCTACCGAACATATTATCATTTAAATCCCTCTCTCCTGTGGCTGAATATTAATATCGCAGGTTATATATCAGCCAGTGAGTCAATCAGGAGAATGATGAGGGCTTTAATCATGGTCGTGATGTCTGCTTGGACGAATTTGGGGTCAGTGTGTTAGGCCTAGCACTTTTTTAGTGCTCTCTAGAGAGACAATATGTTTCCCTCCTAAATCTGTTTAACTCCTACCAAAAGGTGACTTCTGCTGTTTTGGAAGATGTTAAGGATGCATAAGCTTCCCATTCCCAAGTACGGTTCGACATAGCTTATCTCACAAATAATTTACCCTAAAGCAATTTTTCGTAATGGCATTAAGGAGAAATCCCTTAACCGTATGAAATGATATTGACAGGTAGAGTTTAATGATAGCAGAATTTAAAGGTTGACTTACGTTTCCTCATTTTTAGAAAGGAAATGTCTAATTTTTCACAAATACAACATAAATAAATGGTTAAGATGTAAAAAAAAAGTCATTCAGAGTAGTTTAATGTGAAACGCTCCATTCTATAAAAACTTAACGGGTCGGGATTGTTCACAGTGGTGGTGATCGGAGCCAGACGTCAGGAGAATTCAATGCCTCTAAAAGCTAACATACAGTAAGTTATTGCACAAAATGGCTGCAACTAAACAGCATGATTCCTCGGATATTGTTATATGACTGTTTTGAGAAGTTTTGGCCTAAAATGTATTTTTAAAATATTAAAACACAAGGCAAAATAGTACCCAAAGAAAATTTACTCTTCAGCACTATTTTAGAGGCCTGTTTATTTAGGCCCACTTCATCCCGCTCCCACAGAAAATCATAATCATTTGTTCTGCTCTCGTCTGCAACTGAAACGTTTTGGCTCACTCCTGCCTGCGCAGTTCCGTTAAAGTGAACTGACAGCCAATATCTGACATGGTCCATTCACAAATGCTCTATTCTCTGTTGAAATAATATGGTGGTCATGTGACAGAAAGATTTAATGAAACATCCCTGATTAATAATCAATAAACTAAATATTAGCTAACTTGAGCTTTTGGAGATCTCCTGAAAAAATGTGATATTGGGAAACAGGCTATAGACTGCATGCATTTGGAATATCACCTCTAAAGGGGATGAACTCAGAGAACTCTTGAACTCAGCAGCTGAAGTCTTTTTTATTCCTTTTTGTTCCTTTTTTATTTTTTGTTGATATTCTTTTGTTCCTTTTAATTCTTTTTAAAGAACTTAGACTACAGATAGTTATTAGGGCAATAATATAGAACATATTACAGATACTCATATATGTCTAGACCCTGGGCAGAGGGACAGCTCTTGGTCGCGACACATGGTTATCAGGCTCACTGTGAAGTAACTTCACCATATGTCATTTATTCCAGTAAATAAAGCAGGAATTAAACAGATTGGTTATTTTTGGTGTTTTACTGGTCTTGGCAGCTGTGGCCCTTGGACTCAAGGCTCTACCATCTCTGTAAGCCACGAGAATTTCTGTGTTGTTCACATTATCGGTTGCTTCAGAACTCTTTAGAATGACTTAATTCATTTTAATTGTTTTACTGGTACCATTTTATATTGTTTATATATATGATTTAGTGATCATTCTACTTCATTTAGGCTGTTCATTAATTTGCAGGATTTCTATTCATTCATGCTTCAGCCTGCTCCCACCTGCAGTGGGCTGGTTTCCCTCCCGCTCCCGTGCACAACACTGAAAATTAGTTCGCAAGAAATTGTAATGGGTCTGTGGGAATCCACAGGAGTGTAGTATTTCTATTTTACGATTATCAGCTTTACATATACAAGAAACAGAAGACGTATGTATGTTCAAATAATGGATAGCAAATAAAATGGCTATATTTTCACTGTAGACATCACAGTGCTTGGTCGCATTTATCACTATTTACTTCTGTAAAGAAATGCAAGTCTGTACATTTCTCTACAATGAATCATTTCACATCAAAACTCTGAATGACTTTGTTTACACTTCATCAATTGAATTATGCAGAGATTTTGGACAAACTGGTGGACTTCACCAAGAAGAGAGCTGACAGACTGTCATAAAAGGAGGATGAAGAAATGCGGTAGTGACTAGATAAGAATGCAACAAGCTTCTTCATGCTATTCTCCAGAGCAGATGCTTCCACTAGCAGTAGACTGTGAATGCAAGATAGTGATGATGATAATGATGACGCCTCAAAAGAGCGGAGAGGTGGAAAAAAACAACATATCGTAAGACGTGCCAGCGCCGTTCTTCAGCGTGAAGCTGCTGGAAGATGCTACGCCTCATGAAACATATCCTCTACAAACACCACAAACCAAGACAAGCGGCACTGCTTTCCTGTTTCGGTCTGACATGACTGGAATTAGATCCAAAAGTAAAGTATTATGGTAATGTGTTCATTTAACCCCTTAAATGGCCTGGGCCCACCGGCAGGCCCAAAGTTTTGTTACACACTTCTATAACCTAAGAATAGCTCAACCAGTTTGCACTGAAGTCCTTGTAGTTACTGAATAATAAGGCTTAGTGTACTAAGCCTGGGATTTTAAGGGGTTAACCCCTTATATTCTAGATATAGTATTCAGTTATACTTTAAGGAATAAAACACAAGAGGACAGTTTGTTAAGGTGAATCACAGCTGTGATTCGGTCACAGTAGATCAACACAGCTGTGATGTTATTTGTGATAACACACAACCGATCATTCTTTTGCTTGTATATGACAGTTTAGCAAAGTAAAGAAAACAAAATATATATATATATAATTAAATTATATTTAGATACAGCTTCTCTCTTTCAAATAATTTAACCCAAAAGTAATTTTTGAATCATTTTTATTATGACATTAAGCAGAAATCACTTGGACCATACAAAACAGCAGAATCTGAAGGTTAACTTAAATATCTGACCCTACTTTTTAAAAGTATCTCCACTGGTTTTCCAAAATATCTGCATAATAATATTGTTAAGATGTAAACGAAGTCACTCAGAGTGGTTTGATATGAAATGCACCATTCTTTGAAACTTAAAAATGGTTCATAGTGGTGGTGAATGGAACCAGACATCTGAAGAGTTAAAGCTACCGTAAAGGGAAAAAGCTACTTATGATGAAAAAATTGCTGTTATCAGGTTGTTCTTAGTCAGGTTTCACTGTTCTCTCTCCTTTCCCTTGTCATGGTCTCTGCCACCTCGTTATCCCATTCACCTGTGTCTTGTTTGTAACCCCTACTAGTAATTCTGCTCACGTGTTTCTTGCTGGTGTTTCTCTGTATATATACACCTACTTTCTTCTTGGTCTTCACTTCACATTGTGTCTTCAGTAGCCATAGTTTCTTGTTGTTTTTCCAGCCCTGTTAAGTTCTGCATGTTAGTTTTCTTTGTAATTTTTTCAATATTTTCAGTTTAGTCTCTAGTTTATTTTCCTTAGTTTCCTTAGTCTTTAGTTTCATTCCCCATTGCATTTGTGGTTTCCTCTGTTTTCAGTATGGACTGCAATAAAACTACTAACTTGCACTTGCAATATGCTCCCTCATCTACCTCATCAGCTTCCATATTACACAAATATAATAATAAGCCCCTAGAATTTAAGAAGTTAAAGTAAATTAAGATACACATGACATGTTTTTGCTTCTTGCTGTGGCGTTTAATCGTCCATCTGCTTGTCAATAGCAGGTTGTGCAGTGGACAGAAGACAGGCAGGGGTTCCCTGCAGGGCACATAGTTGTGAACCTCATTGACCATGTCATTTCAAGTTAGCTTCATAGGCTTACCGATGGCGCACCTATATGTTAGCAAGGCTTCTGCTGTTTGACTGATTCGCAAACTATAAAAAGTGAAACTCAGCAGGCACTGGCAGAATGCTGCGGTTAGAATTTGGGAGCATGCTGCCAGAAATAGTCCGGAGATTGAGGAGATCAAATGGTATTGTTGTCTGCTTATGAAAATTAAGGAGGCTGACACGGTTTTCTTCTGCCATGTTATTTGTCATTTTGAATTAGAGTCAGAGGATCTTCAGGGGATCAGGGCTTTAAATGCAGTTAAGTGACCGTGTAGGCTACTGACACTGGCATCTATAAATGCTTCTGTGCATTGCATTGCATTTTCAAGCCATTTTTTATGGCTCTTATATTAATTTAATAGAGGTTGGGCTTCTTTTCATTATGTAATGGCCTGCTGTTGTTGATACAGTTAGTGCTTGTGCAGCAGTACTTGGGCGGCAGTAGATCAATGGAGAAGCTGCTAGCATGTTGTTCTCTCAGGAAGAGCGAGTGTGTGTGTTTGTGAGCGAGTGTTGTTTGTTTGGAGAGGATATGGGAATGAAGAGCAGTCAGGGTCGAGCATGATGTTTGAGCTTATAGGCAGTGATGCACGAAATAGAGCTCAGACGCATGGCCTGCTTAAGCCTTTCCCCTTGTCCTCCCCAAGATACCTACATCACTCCATTGATTTTACTGTGAGACGAGGGGATGGTGGTGGTGGAGGGGTGCAGCGGCGACGTGTTGGTTCTGCTAGTTTGGCTGCAGTAGGTGCTCATTTGTAGGCATAGTTTGTTTTGTAAGGACAAAAAACATCTTACAGATGATATTTTCACATTTTCTACCCACAAATGTAAGAATTTGAAGATTTCAAGGTTTCTAAGACAATATCTTCATAGAAATATTGTTTGTTTTAGGCCAAAATGTAATCTCAAAACTATCATAAATCGGTGTTTTACACATACTGTATGTGTTCAGAACCATTTCATGTGTTAACATCCTGTGATGTAGCTTTTAGAGGCATTACTCTCTACAGACATCTGGTGCCACTGTGAATCACCACCCCCTTAAATCACCACCCCAAAAGGTTTTGGAACGATATCATAGATGTCACTTTTGGTTCCCTAAGGATCCTTTTAATGAGTGTTTTTTTACAGAACCATTTTGTAAATGAGATGTGCAAATGTGAAAATTTAGAACTGCCAGATAATCTAAATGTTCTGTACCAAATTAAACATTTTCCTACAGCCATTCTGGAAATCTTAACTTTAATAGTACGTACAACATATATAGTGCCCAAAATTATAAAATATGGTATTTTGGCCTTCATTGTCAAGCAAGTGAACTTACTGTCATTAAAACTCTAAACCCCAAGGCAGCATGAGGGCTCACTGACCTCCAAAAGCAAGTTACCAATTTAATGAACTTCCATTACAACAAATTACACATAAGCCTGGAATGCTAATCAGGCCTTAATTGCAAACCCACTACCAGTGGAAATTGCAAGGCACAGCAAATGACAGATACTTGATCCTGATCAATACCAGCCATGCTACTATCAATTGCAAAATCAATACTGTTTTACTCGCTTTCTCAATCTTCAGGTTTGCTGCAAATAAGGACCCTAACAGAGTAGCTATGGATGAACAGCTTGAACAGTGAGTGTGTACCTGTCAATGGATCAATACTGTAGCTTCCAGTGACCTGGGATTAGTGTGTTTGCACCACAACAACATTTAGATGTGCTGTGGTTTGGTGGCTTAGATATGACTTCAGTTTCTGATTCAGAAAAATTCAACTTTTGAGTGTATTAGTGAATACAAAGAATAGCATGGATTAAAACAAAGTGTTAATGTAGAAGAAACAGTACTGTGTAAAAGTCAGAGATCCCTGTTCATTTAATTGATCATCAGAATGGCCAGTGAGGAGAAATTCTTCATTTTTCAGCATCATCATGAAAAAGCAGAAAACATATGTTAAATTCTGTATAAAGTATGCTAAATTCTGTAGAATGAAAAGGAAGTTACACAGAAGCCTCAACAACTAAATATAATATTACATTTTTCTGTTTTTATAGTATCTACCTTTTGCCTTGCTTTCAGTTTTTCAGAGAAATCTGCAGGGATATTTCTCCAAAGTTCAGTCTTAGAAGTTGGTTGCTTTGCATGCTTCTCATGATCTGAGTAATAGCAAAAATGGTAAATGATGTGGAATGACACTGGACTCTGGGGTGGTCAGTCTATCGTTCTGAGAATTTTTTTGTCGGTTTCCTTTTCTCAGTAAGACCTTCTTGGAAGCCACACATCCTTTCAGACTCATAGTTTTGAGTGTCTTCTCACAGTGGGAAAGATGGACAAAACAGATTTTTTCAGATCTGAAACAAGAGTGGAGCTGGATTTTCTGCTATCTGTCAAAGATGAAAGTGCTGTTTATCTGATAGTGACTGTTTTGGTGGTCTTCCAGTTGTTGGCCACTTGTTAGGAGTCCCATTTTCTCTATAACTCTCTCTTTTTCTCTATAACAGTCCATCCTTGGACTGTCCCCTTTCTTATGCATTTGCATTATCTTACATCTAATCTCCTCAGATTTATCACCAGTAAAACGAACAACAGCTCCTTAAAGGCTGTTTTGACTGGAAATTTAATAAATGAAGGAAGGATCTCTGACTTTTGCTCAGTACTGTATGTAGTACTTGTAGCTAAACTACAACAGCCATACTACATTCCAAATTTCATTCAAAAATTAAAGTCATCTCATGAACCTTACATTACAATGTCTACTAAATGCCATTTAATGCACCAAGACATTGGCATATAAATCTAAAAATGAAAAAAAAAAAACTCTTTGCTGGCACTGGCCGATATGCGTCCAGTTTGAGCCAGTGAATGCCATCTGTGACTGGCGAAGAGATATGAGCAGTGAGTGCATTAGCAAGGCCTACACTGAGGGGGTGGAGGAAAGAACTGTTGTGTTATGCCTACACTTAGGCAGCCAGTAACCATATAACCACATGAGTCAGAGCAACACTTGGGTTAACACGGTTGCATAAACGGAGGATCTGCAGAGACTGCCTGGACTAATGACATTCTGCAAAAAGAGAACTGGAAATAACTGCTTATGGGTCACTGTCAGCAGTCTTTTTTCTTCTTGGGTTGTCCAACTTTGTAAAATATCCCAAGTTAACAAAGTTGCATTAATGCAGTAGACGTATATTTAAAGTACCCATTTCACGGAAATCTAGACTTTCCTTTTTGACATTACGATTGTGCTATGTAACTGTTATTAAAGTGCATACAGCCCATATGTGACAATTAAACTGCAAAAATAGTCAGTTCTGGATTGATTGTTTTTGTGATGTCACAAAAACAAATGAATTTTACGTATTGCTGCTGTTGGATCAAAACCTTGTATCTACAAAATAGTAACTTTACAGGAGAAAGAAAAAACATGCTTTACTTTTAATGTAAGTCAATGGAACCAGACATTTTTCCACATCATTTTAGCTCATTTCCTTTTGTCCATTCATCTTGATATTTACAGACAATGTGAAGGACAACAGGCATTTTCAAATTATGTCAACAACTGAGAAATGACAAAAATGGAGATACGAAGTTTTGTTCCGACAGCAGCGATATATCTGCCTACTCAGTCTACAGCAATTTAATGAACCTGTTCATGCTGATGCTATGAAGAGTGTTTGTTTAAGCATGGACTGCTTTTTTTAATGAGACACAATACCAGGCAGCCAATCAGAACAGAAATCATTGGAATTTTCAGTCTTAAAGGCACAGTAACAAAAACAAAACAGCTTGTTAAATTCTAAAGACCTTATTATTATTTTTTAAAACTCTTCCATTTGGTTACATTGTTACAAAAAATAATTTTGAAAACTCAAAATGAAATTCTCCTTAGAAAATTGGCAAACTACGATGTTGAGCAAACTAATTTCTGTTTCGGAAAAGTGAAAGTCAATTTGATTGCCATCATGCCAACTCCAGATACAACAGTGATTGGCCAAATGAGTTAATGTCTCCTGCACAAAAAAAAGTTCACAATAATTGAACAAATGATATAATGCCTCATTTTTGCCATCTGGAAAATTGCATTTGAAGATCAAGATCTCAACTGAACTTACTGTCATTAAAACTCTAAACCCCAAGGCAGCATGAGGGCTCACTGGTAATTTATCTGATGTGAAGAAACCTGCCAGTCATTTATCTGTTATAAAGAAATCTGCTGGTCATTTATCTGATGTGACGAAAGCTGTCAGACATTTATTTGTTATGAAGAAGGCCACTGGTCTTTATCTTGGCTCGAATGTCTTTATGGAGAGATGTGAATTTTCACAGTGGGGGTTTTCACCCCTTACCTTTCAGCCCTCATTACTCGCTAGCAGCTCAACACAGAATCACATTACAACATTTCACACACAGAGAGACAATGGTCTCCTAGTTAATCTTACAAGGAAAATATTTTATCAGATCACATTAATTAAAAATATCTTGAGCTGATTTCCATTCCTCCTGCAGAATGGCAATTAGGGGGCCTGCAGAAAGAGATTAACATCCAAATAAATAGATCACACTCAGTGTGTAAATAGTTCTGCTAAAATGAAGTCAGTTGTTGATGTAAGCTCATAAAAACACACCTCAGGGATCAAAATGGACCTCGGGGTGAACTATGCGAAATGTAGAATGCAAGAAAGTAAACATGGCGTCTTTAACGCTTGAGATTTGCCGTAAAGTGAAAAAGTAGTAAAGAAACTCTTCATAGAATTGCTGCTTTAAACACATACATCCACTTGATCAAGCAGCCTGGCCGCTTACTTTGACCACTCCTGTCCTTGAACCCAGACATCAGCTTCACTCAGTATCAAACTTTAAGACAGATTGGACTCGCAGTGCATGTTGCGTGTGGTGTGATAACCTCTTTGTATGATGCAATGCTTTGACATGAGTGTGACACTCTGCTTCTACTTTCCTCCATGTAGGACGTGAAAGTTGTAATGCATGAAACTGAAAGCAAGAGCCTTGCAGAAAGCAAGAAGGAAGAAAAAAAAACACATTCTCAGTACCTGCATCTAACAAGGCTGCGCTCACCTTGAGCACAAAGTTATTTTCCTGGAATAATAACGAAGGGCATCGCAGATAAGGCGCTCCGTTGGACAAGGACAAGTTTGAAAATCATGGCGTGTAAATGCGCCACAATTGCAGCGGGGCCCTTTTGAGAGATCGCCGGTGGTTTAAATTGCAAAAGATGGGCGTCAAAATGGATGAGGCGTCTTCAGCCCCTCTCCCGCTTGCCTTTGCGATTTGCAGTAATTACTCATTGAATGGGGGGGACATCAAGGAGCTGCTGACGCCGTCACATTTTTCAGCAATAACAGCGCGCTCTCGGTGCGTCACAATCATCCAGTCACCTGGAAATGCACATCCCTCCTCTGCAAAACAAGACACAGTGGCAAAGCTAAAGAGTGCTGTTGTCGAAAAGACTTTCGTGTGCTTTCCCTTGACTGCATATCGATCAACATGCACATGTCAGGAGGGGGTGGAACATGACCTGTATGACCTCGAGTGGCATTCTTCCGTATTATATTGTATCAGAGACGAAAATGATGACAGTTGAAAAAGTAAAGGCGCATTCAGGTCTAATAGCTGACCCATGTAAAATCTGTGCTCATAGACAGAGATAAGGAGATATAAACTCCTGGTAGAGAAAGTGTGAGAGAGAGAGAGAGAGAGAGAGAGAGAGAGAGAGAGTGGGGTCTGATAATAGAGGGCAGTGCAAGGTTGCTGACCTGCAGATCATTCGGAGGCTTGTGTTTCAGAGGCAGGCCAAGGTCAGCCTTCTTAGTTTACCTCTGTGGTTTCATCATCTGTGTTTTATTTAGTATCACAAACAAATCGAGAGATACCCTTAAATAGAGATCAATGCGTACCTGATCCAAATGTCACCGTTTCATTTTTCTCCCAGCGGAAAAAAAAAAAAAAAACTATCTGCATTATATGAGCTGTAAAATGAAATAATCATAGGGGGGAATAATTGCCCAATGGGAATGCAATTAATTGTACTGAAAAGAGCAGCTGAATTTATGATGTGTGACAGCATGGATTTAAACACCTGCTTTTTCAGCTTTAGGCTACAAATAAGCATTATCATATAAACACGGGTTGCCTTTAAAATGCCGTTTCTTTCCTCTGAACGCTGAGCAATGAGACTTTGAGTCTTTTTATTTCAGCATTGCTGTCTTCAGTTTCCTAATCTAATCTATTAGTCACATAATTGGAATCATTCAATATTCAAGACATCCACTTCCATTATTTTCTGCTCATAGAGCAGGCTTATGAAGCTTGTCCCTCATTGCTCAAGACCATTTTCCCACTAATAGTATGAGTCTTTTGCTGGAGCAGCACTCAACACCCACCTATCTCAAACACCCACCCTCTCACCCATCCACACATGCACACATACACACACCCGTTTGTTTTTATACCTTGTCAGGAAGTAGGGTCGTACACAAGTCCTATACATATGTATGTTTCTTTCTCTCTCTCTCTCTGTCTCTCTCTCTCTCTAAATAAATAAATAAATAAATAAATAAATAAAGTAAAAAACACTTTACAAGTGTCTGATTTTCCAACAAAGTCAGGACATTTTTGTCCTGGAAGTGTATGAAAACAAAGTGTATGAAAACAAACATACACACATGTGTAGTACACACACCCCAACAATTCCCTTTAATTGCGGCACTGTGCAGAAATTGAACACCATCCTTCATTTATTTAATGTTAGTCAAAACGGCCCTTAAGGACAAGTTATTAATTTTCAGTGTCAGGAAAAAGGCAGACATGTATTAAAACAACTGACCTCAACAACTGAATATAATATAAAACTTCAGTATTTAGTGGAGTGCTTCTCTAACTGACCCTCAGAGCCCCCCAGACAGTCCGCATTTTCTATCTCTATGCATTGTAAGTTAGGTGGAAGCAAAATCGTGGACTGTTTGGGGGCCCCAAGGACTTGTTTGACAGCTGCCGATTAAAGGTGTTCATCCTTTTTCCTTATTATAGCTGCTATTCTTTTCAGGAGCCTTGCTTTCAGTTTTTCAAAGAAATCTGCAGAGATATTTTTACATGTCTCCAAAATTCAGTCTTGGAAGTTGGTTGCATTGATTACAGATTTAGACACATCAATGAATAAAACCTTACCGCAGTTGTCCAATATTGGTGTTCAAAAAGGGTTCTGCATAGTACCAAAAAGGGGCTTTTTGGCTTGTAACAATAGTGGAAACCTTTTTGCTATATAGACCCCTTTTCAAAAAGGTTCTATACAGAACCATCTACAGCACATTCTCCATCAATATGAAGAACACTTTCATGATGCAAAGAACCCTTTAATCATGCAAAGTGTTCTTTGAGTGTTCACATTATATAGAACCATTTTCTTTATTGAAGATCCCTCAAAGAACCATCTTTTTAAAGATTGTAGTACAAATATTTTTTTGTCTATTTCCTTTTACTAATAAGGGCTTCTTAACAGCTGCACGTCTATGGTGCTGTCTTCTCTCAGTGGAAGGATGGACAGAAATACCTGTGGATTTTTTCAGGTTTAAATCGAGTGAAGTTTGATTTTTGGTGGTCTGCAGGGCTTGCATGGTTGTTAGGAGATGGATTATCATATATTTAATCTCTGAAATATCTCCTTTAGCCATTTATCTGCATGAGAAAGAAATTTAAAAGCAGCTAAAGTACGTTTGGGTGGTTACTTGTGTGAGTGTTTATTTGAAGGGGAACATAATGTCAGTGACTCCTTTGGAACAGATTTGTTGGTTTTACAATTGGAAGGATAGAAGAGTTGAAGTGGCAGAACAAAAGTAAAGAGTAGGCAAATTAAATACTGATAGACTTAATATTAACAGTAATGTTGGAGGCTTTTGCAAAATTTTCTTTTTTAACACTGGAAAATGAATAATTTAAATAAATGAAAAGGTGGTTCTGCATAGTACATTTAGTGCATAGTACATTTTTCTCTAACAGTAATAATGAGTGTTAAACTTGGCCTTATTCAAACGTACGGATAACCAGACAACCCTGAGCGTAGCTGGTTTTTAAATGTCAGCATCCTCAACATGCCCTGCTAACTGTGGCTGGAGGGTCAGAGGACATTAACCTTTCGGCCCATAAACGGGGAATAAGGGTGGATTTGCGGTGAATGATGCAGTCTGGCCCCGTATGCCGGGATGCGTGCCCCAGACTACCTCCCGCTGTTCTGGTAATGAGTAATCAGGCCAGCAGCATGTCAATAGCAGCACATGAACTAGCCTGACCCTGCCTGCGCTCGCTGCCCGGCAGCCCAGCAACACGGCTGGTAAGCGGCTTGACTTGAACCCCCCCTCCTTTTCACCCCCACAATCCAACCCACACTCCATGCCCTGCTCTCTTCTCCTGAATGTATTTCTGTCTGTCAGTCCATCTCTCCATCTCACCCGGGATATTCCTCCTTTAAGGAAAACAGCAGACTTGATGCTAGTTGTCAGGTTGCATTTTGTTAGAAACAGTTACAGTTCGAAGAGGAGAGCAGTACTGATCTTGCGCCTTCTGTGAAGAGTGGAAAACACTCTCAAGGTATCAAAATCAAGGTATCATCTAGTATCATACTCCTCTGATCCCACAAAAAAGGCTCAAAAACAACCAAAGTGCCTTTAATAAATGAAGACACTCTGTCCTCTTTCTCTATTTTGCCACGTCCTTTCCCCTCTTTGATTTTTTGGCTCACTGAAAGAGAAAATGATGTTGGAGAAGACTGCTTTGGCCACAGCTGGATAATTCTTCTCTTTGCCCTAATTAAAGATCGTTTCTGTAATTATGCTGCTTACTTCAGAGAGGGAAGTGCCTGAGCAAGATCCAATTTATTAACCAGGGACTCAGCAATCTGAGAAGGATCGTAAAAATCAGAGCAGTGAAAGTTCTAACGTAATCAAAACCTCATTCTGATCTCTTTCAGCTTTTGAGTTGAGGCATTGTGCTGATGAACTGAGATGAATTGTTTTAGAACTTTACTGAGCAAATGTTGCTCTCCATGCAAAGACAAGATTCATGATATCAAGGCTAAAGTCAGAAACCCCCTTTTCATTCAATTTCCAGTCAAAATGGCAAGTTATTGATTTTTTTAGCATTGAGAAAAAAGTAGAAAATGTGTATGTAACAGACAATTACACATATTTAGCATGTCCACTCTTTGCCTTTAGTATAGCTTCCATCCTTTTCGGGAGAGCTTTTAGTTTTCAAAGAAATCTGCAGGGATATTTTTCCATAGTTCCAAAGTTCAGTCTTAGATGTTGGCTGCATTTTCTGCATCGCATGATTAATTCCAGTTAATTACAATTACAAATTTAGACACATCAGTAAACTGCAAGTGGTCCAATGTTGATATTCTACATTGATTCACATTCACTGGTCTTTTTTTAAGAACACCAGCAGCTTCTTTGTTTGATTTGCACAATTTCTTGTTTTTTGTCTGATTACCTTTCACAGTAATGGCTTCTTAACAGCTGCTCATCTTTTCAGACTCATAGCGTTGTCTTCTCACACGGGAAGGATGAACAGAAACACCTTGCATTTTTTCAGATCTGAAGCAAGAATGGAGCTTGATTTTCTCCTCTCTCTCAAAGAAAAGAAGAAAATTTTAAGTTCTGTTGATCTAAAAATGGCAGTTCATGTAATAAGATTTTATTCCACATATGTCTGAACCATTTCTATTGGTCAATTATAAAATGTTGACATAATGTAAAGGCCCACTTGTGCTGTCAAATGGCGCAAATAAATAAAAGTGGTTTTGATATCACAGCAACAATATACTTGTGATTCATTGACATTGGTCAAGTGGAGTTTCACTGATTACAATAAGACCACCCCTTGGTGAGACAACTACTGAAAATCTAAACAATCCGTATTTTTTTCTTCTACACCAGCAAACCTAAGGCAGCACCCAGTGGGGGCGGCAAGACTCGTACAGCTGAGCTTCAGGAGGGGTCAGTTGATGAATAGAACTACTTCAGCTCCAAACTGGGTTATATTTCAGCAGACCTTGTGACACTGAGCACCAATTTTGAGTCTGCCCACTAAGAATAGATAGCCTTAGTCCAGCGCACAATGCTGTTGACTCAGAACAGTCCTTGTGATTACAGGCCAAGGCCCTGGTAAATGAGTTCAAGCCAGGGCCCTTGAGACAATGCACATAATGCTCCACTTCCAAATCCCTTGACGACCCTTGTTCTTTTTTTTCTCTTTCTTTCTTTACCCCCCTGTTTTTGAGAAGCCTCATTTTCTTGCTATCTGATATTCTAATGAGATACAGGCAGAGAGGAGGGTTCCACCCCGACCACCCGCCGCACAGGCCGTGGGGATTAGTCCAAGAGCACAAAGTAGGTCAACAAGATGCGGAAACAAAGCATGCTGGGAGAATGAATGGCACAGGAACAGGTCTGACACATCGCTGCTGCGTCGGCCTAGCAGGGCTCCGGTCCCTGGACGCGTAAGCCTCACGCCATGTGTGGCTCCTGCAGCCGAGATGCCTCTCAAAGCTGAGTGACACATAGGCAACCCTGATGTAAGTTTTTGGGAGGAATGTAGGCCAACCACATAAAAGCATTAAACAAACTGATGGAAATTATTTAGCAGCTACACTGTATGTCAGTTACTATCCAGAGAGCCCTTTTAATTAGTGGATTTAGTAACTTCAATGTTCACCCATTGCTGACACAGGCTTTCAACTGTGCATGTACAGTTTGTATAATCTCCAAAGAAACTCACTGCCAACAGAATAGGATACTCATGAGGATAAAGTTGGCTTTACATGCTTAAACTTTCGTGCAACTAATTGCCTGCAACCTAATTCCCACAGAATTTGACAGTTACACAAAGCAATTCAAAAGCAATCAAAGTTGCATGCAACATATTCAGTTACTCCGCTAGTTAGGCAAATAAAACTGCTAATATTGTTCGATGTATCATGATTATCTATATGTGAATATTTAGTGGCATTTTTATGGTCTTGTCAGCTGGACAGAAAGCAGAAAGAGAGCTGTCACCGCACAAGTACTTGTAAATATGCTTGACGAAGAAAAACAAACTAAAAGGGTTAAACGTGTGTAGAAGAAAGACAAGAAAGAGGAGTATATGGAGCTGTCTAGTTAACCCAGCAGCTAAAGCAATGCTAGCTTTGAGCATCTCTCTTTTCTTTGTTGTCATCCCTCAGTTAACTGACAAAATGAAAAACTGGCAACTTTGCATAAAGACAGTTAGGAGTACCATCTAAAAGTCTACCTTGTCTTTCATCAAGCCGACACTGTTTATCAATCCTTTGAAATAGTTTCATTCAACATGTTATCGCCGTTTGGCTTGGTTGTGTCATGAAACTTGGCTGAAAGTTGAGTTGCAAGACGATTTACATCATGCAGTTCAAGCGCAATTTAGTTTCTTGAGGTTTTTGTGCAACTAAAATTTCATGAAAGTTTCACCATGTAAAGCCAGGGTCACCATGCCCAATACCAAACATCAGCTAGAGGGGTATAAAAAACTGGCATAGGCAGAAATACATTTTTGACTAGTCTTGTGAAAGTGGGTAGGCCAACTTGGTAGATGCCATTTCCAAATGTGTTTTGTCCCACAGTGTCATTAGATCAGGCTACTGTCTATTCCTGACAGCATTCATACAAAACAATAGCGAGACTGTGTTCACATCAATCAGAATGCAGGATTTACATAAACACAACCAACAATGCAACATCCTTCACTCTAAAGCATACTCCACTCACCACAGGCACACTGAAAATGGCTTAACTGGGGTAAAATCAGACAGTTAAGATGTGCAAAGACAGAAAAAAACAATACAGCAAATCTTAAAAAACCTAAACATAATCAGCCTAACGTAAACCATCACTATGGTGGACCAGAAAATTGCTTAAGGACCACTTACATCTTACCTTTGATGACTCAATGCATTGACCTAGATGTTTGCTTTAATGTTTTGAGAGCCTATTTCAGCATTCTAATAAAAGAGCATAGTGAGTACCAAATTTGCGGACCACTGACAACAAAGTTTTTAAATTTTGTTTATGGCTTTGGAAATGGGTAGAAACTATCTTGGATAGGACTTCACTTTTACATGCCAAAATCAAACACTGGGGCGCTGATAAAGACCTGAACGTCCCGAGGCAATAGCAGATTGCTGAGCAGTGATCAGAGGGCTGAGAAAACAAGGTGGACCTTGGTGGAGAGCATAATAATTTGATTGGCTATAATAAAATAACAGTACTCATAGAATACAAATCACATTTCATTATCTTAAAAAATGCAGCTTAATAAATATTCTATCCCCATTTGATTGGGTGGGCTTGTGATAAATCTGGGTAGGCCCAGGTGTACTCAAGCCTATGGCTGTGCCTCTCATTTAAAGCTCCCCAGCACTGGCCTGTGGCGCCGTGGAACTGTGTATTCCTGAGTGGTGGAGCACCATCCAGAACCTTGGGGATGAATTGGAGTGGAGTTTGCGATGTAGAACTAATTATTCAACATCAGTTCCTGACCTCACTAATGCTCTGGTGGTTGAATGCAGTCAAATTCTCACAGCAATGTTGCCACATCTAGTGCAAAGACTTTCACAGAAGACAGAAGAGAAAAGGCTGTTACTGCAGCAGAGGGCTAACAAATTCCCTTTTTCAGAAGAAATGTTGGGTAATCAAGTGTTTGCATAATAAACTAAATATAATAAACTAAAATAACCAAATATTTAACTTGTTCACGCTCCTGATCTTCATGAAATCCGTGAGTTAGCCAGTTGGCTAGCATTTGACTCATTTCCGTGTGCTTCTTATCTAGAATTCCTCAGAAATTCTTGCTAAATTTAGAACAGCTGAAAACACATGAATTATGCAGCATGGTAAATGAAAAAGCCTTAGCGTGTATTCATCCCTTTGACAGCACAAACCTCTCTTGTGACCCAGAATCTCTGACACATGATGCACAGCCATGATACTGAGCCTAGCACAAAGCTAAGTGACCAAATCCTGCATGGAAAAGATGGTGAACAACTTTGCCTGGGTGGCTGGGCCTGACTTTGACTGGTAACGTGTACTCAGTATTATATTACACACAGAGCTAAGATAGACTAAACCTCCATACAGTAACACTGCAGCATAGCAGACCTCACCACCGAAGCCTCCTTAGAGCTGAAGGCCTATTTAGTCAGCTTCCATTTATCATGTTCTTTAAATGAAGGGAGCACACAATGAGCAATGAGATACACGTCCCATTCAGGCTGATCTGAGGATTAAAATGGAAGATCTCTCACATGGGCGAGACACTAGCCCAGGGCAAAATAAATGTGGAGCTTCAGCACATTGATAAGAGGTATGTTCGTGTAGAGATTAACATAAGCAATTTGTCATGGAAAAGTTCAGCGTTTGATGGGGTTACCCCACTCAAATGGAGCCTCTTGGATTATAGTGTTTCTCCACAGTAGAGAAGGAGATTAATGATTTTAGCACCATTATGAGACCAGCTGGACACCATTTTCAACTTCAAAGCATCTAAACTGAATTGGAGCAGATTAACAATAACAGAGTTCACATTTCAGGTTTTGTATTTGTGTTTTTTTACAAAGAACGTAATCATATGTTACAGGGAGCTAGCATTAAGTTCATATTTTAACCCTCAACCTAAAAATTTCCCAAAGTAAAGAGAACCAATGCGAGACTAAAACAGCAGCTAATCTGAACTGGAGTAGTCTACAATTCAGTGACAATAACAAAATAAATATTTCAGCAGCATTTTATGCCTGTTTTGAATGAACAAATTACTTATATGGTAAAGAGAAGACGCGAGAGGTTCATAGATCATGCATCTTTCAGCCCTCCACCAACAAATTTCCCAAAGCTAGGTCAATGATGTTTCATGCTTAAGCAACTGAAAAAAAAAATGAGTAAAAATGGGAGCATTGCCCATGAGAGTGGCCAATGCCTGTGGGAGAGGTAGGGAGAATGTACAAGGGTAAAATATAGACTGTGATGTTAGCACACATGGCTGCACAATGTGCACACACAGTGAGGCCTGTCCTGCACAAAACGCCAAGTCCTCCGCCCCCACGCTCCGCTCCGCTCGGCACTCACATACAGCCACAGAGAGGCACAATGTGTCACAACTCCGCACATGTTAATGCATTCACGTTTTCTCTCTCTGTCTTTCTCTCTCTTTCTTTCTCTCTCCCATCTTCATATCTCACTAAACCTGACTTGCCGTGTCTTTTTTTATTCCTTGTCCAGTCACATTCTTTTATCCAAGATGAATAAACATACACATTCACATGTTTCAGGTGTTTCAGGTAATATTAATAACAATTATGATAATGATAAATGGGTCATTCTACAGAAACGTTCCTAGCGTTTACAGATACATGACACTTGAAAAATGTTGTGTTAGGGTTACACTTTATTTATATTTTAAAATGAAACAAGAATTTATTTTAACAATTACACCTTCTTGAGCCACCAATTTAGGAATATTGGTTTTTAAATCAATTATATAGAATTCCAAGCACCACAGAAGTGTTCCTCACAGTCATGTGTAAAGGGTGAGTGACATATTTTGAGGTTTGCTGCAATTTTAACTGCAATAATCTATACATGACTATAAAATATATTAATTAAATGACATAAAGAAAACAAATGGCAAATAAATATTGTAAAATATGTGATGAAAGTTGTGGTCCCTAGGAATCATGTCACTGGTGTTACTGCGTAACAAAAAATCTCTTATTTTGAAATAATAATCACACTAGACATTCACTTGACTTCCTTTTACCTATTTTCTGAAGATCTATGAGGAAAAGCACATGGTAAGCCCACTGTGTCTTTTCAGTTATCAGAAATTTTCTCATTCAGCTCATGATTTCATATGAAGCCTTTAGTTGATGTCACTGGTATGACCGACTTTATTCTTAGGTAATTGTGAAAAAATAGATACAAATGGATTAAATTACATATTTTGGTGGATATTCCATGATTGACAACATGTGGTTTGATGCTCTGTAGCAGCCATTTTGTAAAATGCATTTTTCATTAAAAATGTAACTGGTGTTACTGTCTCTGGTGTTACCTTTCTTATGTGTAACACTTATGAGGATTGGTGACACGAGTGTAGAATGACTCAAATGTTAATTTCATATATATATAGTTTCTATATATATATATATATATTCTATACATAGGTTTCTAATGTGCACAACCCTAAACCCTAAATTTTATTCTGTTATAAATGAAGATATGTTGTTTTTACTACAAAACACTGCAAACAATGACTTTAAGAATGAGAATTAGACCATGTAGCCTTGTAATCCCTAAACCTCTTCATTTTGAGCCTTTAAGAGAATTTCTACGTTTGAATATATATGTTCTAGTATAGAGTGCACTACGTTTTCAGCAGCTCCTGTTCAGCTGCTGCTGAGCCTGTGCCAGGTCTTAAGCAGCCATAATAGCAGCCTTTCATTCTCTGAAATGTAGTGCTGCGTATGCAGGCAGCATGCATAAACAAAATGTATTGATCTACATTGCTTGGTGTGGTAGTGAGGGTGACGTTATGATACGGTCTTAATCCACAGAGTGTCCCAATTCATGCACACACACACACTCCTGAGCTGAAACTCCAGGCCACAGAGCTCCACAGAGTCCAGCTCAGAGGAAGACGGAGACACACTGGCTAAAGGACAAGACTATGAAACAGCATCAGGTGCTAATCAGGACGTTTGGGAGTAGATCAGTTTTCAGGCTGTTTATGTTACTTCAGGCATGACATTATTCACATTTCTCACAAAGGAACGGCTAAAAAGATAACATTTGCCTTGGCAGAAGGGATGGCCTCATTCCAAGAGTTTCAGATATTCGAATGGCCACTGGTGTTGAAATTGATGGAATCCTTGAAATTAATTTTTTCATGTTTTCTTTTAAGGTGGACTACAATCCATTTATCTATTTGTTCAAGCTTCATAACGATTTAGACCAATTTTTTTTTAAAGTGAATGTGTTCTGCTGATTGCACTGCCAGAGGGATATTTGATACTAACCAGACGAGTCCTTTGAAAATCAACATTTCCTTTGGATAAAGACATTAATAAGATGCAACATTACTAATGATTATGTTATAACACATTTTAGCCCATGATAAATGATGTAACCCTATTGGGGGGATTCTCGGGGCCTTGCAGGCCTTCAAAGAAAGCTTAATAATTTCTGTCAAAAAATGTATAAAATCTGCAAGTATTGTAATAATTTTATTTCATTGTTAAGTTTTGGTTGAAAGCAAAAAAAACAATCTTGAAACGCCCAATGGTATCTCTGTGGTATCTTGCTATATACAGCCAAGCGAGTTCTCCCATTGGTTAGGACTTTAGGAGCTGAGGTGAAGTCAGGCTACTGCATCAGGTAAACCACTAACATAACTAAGAAGTGACAATGAAATCAAGCAATCACATGAGAAAAAATGTCACTTTAGACCTTCTGGAAGTCCTAGATATATTACTGACCGTGAGTATGAGTGATAGCCTGACCATTTCAATCAGCTGTTAGAAGTGGAAAACAGTGGTTGCAGCTCTATACCAGAGCTCTTTATTTACAGAAACACTGTAAAACTGCAAAAAGGTTAAAAAAGAAAAGGCTTCAAATTCTGCATTTAATCTGGAAAAATGCTTATGTGTATTGGCATTAGCTTAGCACTAACATACTACTAGAATCCCATGGGGGGGGGCTAGCAGAAATTAGCATTATTGTAGAGGTGTGAATTCCACACATTTTATTACAGTTTAAAACGGCTCTGTACATCATCACCAGTAAAAAAAAAATAATTTATTTTTGAAATATATTTTTACATATTTTTGCTTCATTTTAACATACTTTTGTTGTTTTATTAGTTCCCTCCTGCAAAGGCTCTACAATACCTACGACACAAAAGCTTATTATCATACATGGTACATTATAATTTTGCAATATTTTGTAAAGTTGTAGGGGTGGGCAATTTGATGATATTTATTGTTATTGTGATATATGACGTTACATTACGTCACAATATGCTCTTCTGAGCATATTGTGGATATTGTCAATACTTAACGGACACTGGCAAACTGCATTTCATTACAAAGAGATGGCCATTGCCAATTAGCATAATGTAGATCACTAAATCTAATTAAATACTGGATTAAAATCATTGTATTCATAGTTTTTAATAGCATTTTAAACATGTTTATGGACAACTGTTGCTTTTTTGTCTGGTCTAACTTGTCAAATCTCAACTTCACTAAATGTTTAGATGCATCTTATGTATTGTGAAAATGTTGTGAAGTATTGTGATATTATATATATATATATATATATATATATATATATATATATATATATATATATAAATATATATTATTTGTTTATTTTACTTTTGCTGCTTTACTCCTTCACAGCCTTCAACTTCTAGCCCAAATGTACCTATTTTTAGTGCCCATGTCAATACTGTGTTAAACTGTAATGTCTTTCTCTCTCTGCTGGCCAAACCAGCCAAACCTTTGTATTCGAGTCCAAAGGTGACATCACAGTTAGCACTTCCCTCACCCCATATCCTTGTTTGCACCTGCCGTCCCAGGGAGCCTGCGCTCCTTCCTGGTCACAGTAAGTTCAAGCGAAACCAGCAGAATCAAAGGTCATTGTCTCTTGGCAGTCCCAGCATTGTTTTTTTCTGGAACCATCAGGTGCTAAGGCCAAAGTCTGCTTAGTTTAGGTCTGCTGTATGACACAGTGCACTGGCCTGGGTTGAAATGCTCTTTGAACTGTTCACTGCTTATTTTTGTTGTTATATTGAGGAAAAGGATGTAACTCAACCCCTGTGACTAAACTATAAGAGATAGAGCACAATCACATGCTGTGACATGGATCATTTGAAGTTTATTCAGGTGAGGTGCACTGAACCCCTTAAAATCCCAGGTTTTTACATCTTAAGGCCTATTATTCAGTATTATTCAAGCCATTCTTAACCCTATTATGTTTGTGATCAATTTGACCCCATTTAATGTTTAACATCTCTAAATAAATGATTGTCATACTTCATATTTAATGGCTTTTCCTAATTTAATGGGGACAATTCAGTAAACACCAAATTAACATGATGATATATTTCCAATGTCCTGTACTCATTTTGTATGTGTTCTTAGGGGTCAGTTTGACCCCAGGCTGTTTTAGCTATATGAAACATAAGAAATTATAACATTTTACACACATTTGTTTTGCTTGTTTTGGATATTATTTAAGTCACTATAATAAAAATTTTAGAATCATTAAAAAACTTCCTTCTGCTTTAGGGCCCTAGCCTAACATAATCACACCTGTCGTAGTGCCAGAACACATGACAGAGAACTATCTGAGAGAGGAAAACATAATTTCCACTTTGATATTTCCTGGACGTTTAATTTGCTGGGGTCAAATTGACCCCAAGGATAAAACATCGGTTAAATCATAGGGGTGAGGAGTGGAAGCTTTGACCTGCTGGCAGCTCCTGGCCATTTAAA
The DNA here is from genome assembly GCF_904425465.1 of Colossoma macropomum. NCBI lineage: Eukaryota > Metazoa > Chordata > Actinopteri > Characiformes > Serrasalmidae > Colossoma > Colossoma macropomum. The sequence goes on from NW_023494786.1 coordinate 24,993,454, forward strand.
GGGCTCACATAATTGGAAATGGAATTTCACTCCCTTTTTGGAGTTTAATGTAGTATGTATACATTTATAAAGTTTTACCGTTCACTTCTTACCGTTCACTTTGCAGACTGTATGGCTGCAAAAACAGCCCACTTTAAATTCAGTGTGTTTGTGATGATACAAAAACAACTCATTTACATACAGTAAAGTATCCACCTTCTCAGCCTACAGCAGTTTAGCTCTGCCCATTCGCACTGGAGTGTTTAAGCCTGCACTCTGAATAAGACACAATACATGGCAGCCAATAAGAACAAAGCTTATTAACATAAATATCACACAAGTCAAGTGGTCTTTATTGTTATTCCTCAATATATGTTGTATACATTGGAACGAAACATTGTTCTTCAGGCCCAATAGTGCAACACCTAACAGGAGCACATTACACAGGGCTACACAGAGTGCAGATACACAACAGTGTGAGACGAGCTCAAAACATACAATTAATACACCAGGCAATAAATCCTGGACACAAAGAGGGCCACATTTTGCCGCTGTCCTCAACTGAACCCAGTCAGAGTTCAGGTTGACCCCTTAAAATGCATAATCAATGGCCAGCAGCAAAAGGCAGGCCAATACAAGATTCAAACATGCGACGGCTTTTGAATGCTAGAGCGGGTCTGGCAGGGAGGGGCAGCAACACCTTCACATCTTTTTGTACCCAAGCAAACTGTGAAACTCTTGATGGCTGATAGTGACTCCCAGCAGGATCTCGGCCTTCTGAAGCCACAGCACGGCATGTTTGCTTTAGCCAGAGCTAAAAGCTGGTCATGTGGGCTGCTGAGGTGTGAACTTGGTGTAAAGTCAAAAGCTGTGAATTGTCAAGGATATATATACATAGTGAAATGAAAATAGATATCACTATACCTATTTGAAGTGATATAATAATCTATTTAAGATGTAAAAAGGAGGTTAGAATTACAGAGAATTCATTTCTGATTAAATTTCATATGTTTCTAAACCTGAATCTCAGATGGCGTCCTATATGTGGTGGACCACATTGGTCATGAAATAATGGCTTCTACCCTCAAATTGCTTATTTTGTGTGTAGTAAGGAGTGGATTCATGCTAGAAATGTTAGAAAATTCGGGTATATATATATATTTAAAACATGACACACATTAATTAACAACTTTGCATATTTAATTACTTTTTTGTTGAGTATTGGTCAATGTTAACCAAAATTACAATTTCAGCGTTTATTTATTTAAAAATTACCTTATTTATTCACTTCCAACAGCAGCCGAAAGGCAGTTTCTGAAGTGCACTATCCTAACATGTAATTGAACAGGTCTAAGCCTGAGGAGATGTAGCTCCCCTGTGCTGGCTACGTGTAATCATACAAGACCTTAATATAGGCCTGCCTAATTATATCACAGCCTTGGTATGAGGCAGAAATATTTGTGCTGTGGCTTTAAGGCTGGGAGGAGTGTACGTGACGTTAGGATTTCTTTTCCCACCCGTAATCCTTGAAAACCCCGCCTCGTGGGCTCTGATTAGCGGGCTACTGGCGAGTACGAGCTACCAGCCAATCCTAACACAGGAGATGAGAGCGTTTCAGCCAATCATAGCACAGAAGGAGAAACGCTTCTAACCAATCCGAGTTCAGAGAGGCGGGGCTTGTCGGAATACGGGTGGGCGTGTACATGGCATTGCAGAGTGCCGGGGATACCTCGCATAAACAATTCAGCCAGTCGACTGCATTGACTCTAAAGCGGAGAGGGAACGATAGAAAAGGCGCGTAGCTCATATACAGCAAAGACCATATCACTTTTTTAATATATATATATAAAAAAAAACGTATACCCAGTGAGTTTGGGTTGGTCTACCTTGGCAAGAGAGCATGAACATGTGGCCAGAAGACTGTAGCCCACAACGCAGCACAATTCTCAGAGGACTCTCATCATATGAAGCCATTTGAACAGGTACGTGCTCAGCTGAGGGTACACAGTCCTGATGTGTAACATTAGCTGCTTGAGAGAAACGGATGGTCCTCAGTTACTCGCTAATGTGGGAAACGAAGCCTGAATAGGCTGAATTGAAGGTGCCAGCCCGCGTTGTGGCATTAAACTAGCTCGCGAGGCTTGAGAGGCTCTATATTTTCGTGTGAAATAATAAGTAGTTGAAAGCAGGAATGTCACACTGTGACGAGGTAGTAGGAGCTGACGTTTCCATTTTGTTTCATTGTGGTCAGGCTTGGGTTTTCCACTGTGGGTTGCCAGCCAGTGTTTACTCGTAAACACTAGGTATGGTCTGGTACAGTAAGTAGAGGATGACATTTTGTTTCATGTGTACAGTCAAACAGTTGACATGAAGATGAAGAAAGGCAAGGCTAGGAAAGCCTGCTTTATGCTGCTGGGCATCAGGGGTCCTTCCATCTATTCCAAGTCAAAACACAATACATGCAAAACAGGATATTGTGGTTGATTTTGATGGACCCTGTGGCCTGTGGCCTCTTATGTGACTACCTCGATTTAGCAGGTCTACAAAACAAATAGGTGGCAGTTCCCTCAGGTCTTGTAGCCTGTAGCCTACTGGCCAACATGTGCCTGGAGCTATGGAAGTCTGTTGTAGGCTACCTGTAGGTAGGGCTGAGCAGTATGACAGTGTGTATCTTTATCGTGATAAAATTTGTCACAATACAATACGGTATGTTTTTCTCAACATATCATGCTATCAGTCAGTACTTGTAGCACACTGACCAACTGCATGTTTCATTATAAAGAGAGCAAAATTGGGAATTTTAGTTCACTATATTCCAAATACTGGATAAAAATCATTGTATTCACGGTTTAAAATGTAGCTCTTCTGGTTATTTTTTTCTGAACTTATAAGATGTCTAGAATAATAAATATTTTGACATATAATGTATTGTGAATATTTCTTGAAGTATCACAATATTGTATTTTTGTCATATCGTCCACCTCTGCCTGTAAACTGCAGTGTTTTCCATATCTGAAGAGTAATATTCACGTCAAATTCTTTCATTTTTGTGCTTGTGGTAGTTATCTTACATCTTAAATGTGTTTTCTTTAGGAAGAATTCAAATGAAGGCTAAATACAGATAAGAACGCAGTGAGTCATTTCCACCCATGGTGGCTGTGAACTGTTGAATGCTTTAGCACTTGGTCCTGATGATAACCAGCAGTATGGATTTTGGCCCTGAGACTTTATTAAGTTCTTCACATTTCCAATCAATGTGAAGCTGTGGAGAGCTGTAGTAAATGTCAGAAGGTCAGGAGTCACAGGCTGAAAGGTCATGGATTTATTAGCTCAGGTGTTTGTAGATAGCGCTCTTTAATTGTGTGGATAAATCTCCTAATCTCTCTGTTGATGAACTTTTCCATGCCACCCTTCTCAACCTTTGCTGTGCTGAGCAAGGTAAACAGTATTACAGATAGACGGTTTTTAGGTCAGTGTGGACACTGACCCATGATGTGGCTGTCTGTGTAAATACGGATGACAGTGCTGCATTTCACCAAGTCAGAACTGTTGTGATGGTCGCTAGAGCTGGGCAGTATAACAATATTTACCATTATCGCAATAATTTACATCACAGTATGCTTTTCTGGGAACATTGTGGATATCGTCAGTACAGAGCCTGACCAGCTATATGTTTCATTACAAAGAGAGCATAATTAGTGTTTCCCACAGTTAGGCTGTTCCCCCACCCGAGTATATTTCATCCTCTTTTAACAATATTCAATTTCCATTTGTAATATCCTGAATTTGATACTGAATATAAAAATATATAAAATATATAATAAAAATAAAATATATAATAAAATAATATATAATAAAAACTTATACTTAAGTAGTCATTTATCATCTGTGAGCCAGTAGGCATACTTCTTCCAAAGTCTAGACTGCTGATTCGCAGTCTAAATTACATGACACTTGCGTTACTAACATGAGTGCTTCTTGGTTAGTCTGTAATTTGTTGTAGTCAATAAGTGTATCCACTTCCAGCACCTCACACTCGTTTCTGGCTTGTGATGAAAAAGAAATTGAAATTAAAGCTGCATTATGTCGTTTCTTATTAAACCTGAAAGAAGTAGCGTTACTGAGTCAGGAACGAAAAAACGACCAAACTAAAATATGGCATCCATGTGCTGCTGTGAGCCGGATTGGATTGGATTTTGCAGAAATTTTTCACACCATATCATACATCTTTACGTAATAATGTCGGACATGTAGGCCCAAAAACGAAAGTTTAGCTCGATGTTTAGGTATCAAATGCAAAATCTGCATTATATTAATGAAGATATGATGACAATAGTAGGTCATTCACTTACATCCTCGGAAGACACATCCTTCACATTGACTGATTTCTTTTTGAATTCTCTTTCAAAACGCTCGCAAACATCAGATTCAGATGCTTGGGGAAGGGGCCTGAAGCACAATCCAAAATGTGCTTTTGCAAGTGCCGTTACACATTCCACCAGAGAGGTCGCCAAAGCCCCAAAACTTACATAGTGTAGCTTTAAGGAATTGGTGTTGGTATTGATATCCAAATATTTTTAATGATATCTAGCCCTAATGATGTGTTAGGATAGCTATATATTAACCTCTCTCCATGGTGGCCCAGGTTTGTTTCGGGCTTGTGGGAAATGGTGTAATTAGTCCTGTTTGAATTTGGTTTTATTTAACAAAATATATAGATTCTGGTGTTTTTTTTGTCTGTTCTCACTTACCAAAAATAAAACTAAATTCTGTGATACATAGTGTGTGTCACGAAAATGTCTTCAGGTATCATGATATTAAACTTCTGCCATATCGCCCACCTACCTATCTGTTACTAGAGTCTAATATATGGTGGGAAAGCTGGCTCCCGATATGTGCTGCATACAAACTGAATTTGCAGTGCTGACTTTGAATTTTGCTGAAGCTTTTGTAGTGGTTTATGAGATCTGTGTCCTCTGTTGAGCTTTAGTTTGTAGACCTCTTTCAGCAAGCCTGAATAGAGACCAAAGGGGAAACCTCAGTTCTGGAATTGTATCTGACAGCAGCTACTGATAAATGTAATTTTCAAGTGCGTATGCTTCAACTGTTGTTGTATTGCTTTGAGATGACCCCAGGCTAGACAGTTGGTTTGAGTACAAAATACAGGTTTGTGAACTCCTGCCTTGTGTTTGTTCAGTGAAATTACCATGCCAGTTTATCACATGGTGAGCTGAATTACAAGGCCCAGTTGATTGGGACTTTGACCTTAATGCCGAATGCAATTAACTAACCGAGGGAATTAGAAAAGTTGTTGTTGTTGTTGTTGTCTGAGTGAAACAAAGAGGCCAGAAACAGTACACACTTCTCATTTCAATATGTGAGAAAGAAAGGCAGGACAAGGGTAAAGGAGGAATGAATGACATTGAAAGAGTATGTGCATGTGCCTGTGTGAGATGCTTTGTGTGGTTCGTGTGCGGTGCAGGAGCCAGTATGTGCTCCCGAGCACTCACTCTGCATGTGAATGCACGTGCAAGCACAGTGTGGGTTGTTGTTCACGAGGTAATGACAGACTCATCTACTGGACGTAAGGTCATGAAGTCCATCAATCATGACCCATAATTGATTGAGCGTAATGAAGATTGAGCTGCATTATTCATAGTTTGGAAAAAAAAAAAAGACAGAAAAACAACAGCAGGCCCACACTGAGATCGAGGTCAGATAAATCAAGCGGAGAGGTGCCCACGCAAGCATTGCCTTGTTCAAAAGACAACCGGCTGGACGTGATCTTGTAAACATACCAGATCAATGAGAGCATGCCAGCAAAGATCTCAGCACTGCACCAGCTTTTAAGAAGAAGACATTTACAGTAGCTCTTAAATTGGCTCGCGCTATGGTCTGCGAGGAGGAGAGTAGGAGGAGGGGAAAAAAAAAGAAAAAAAGACAAATGCAAGCAAAGAGTCCTGTATTAAACTAACGGCGTAAGCAAAAGTAGAGGGCAAAAGGAAAAGAAGGATCTTAAATCATGTCTCTGGGTGCCAGCTCATCTGTCAAGAGTGCCGCACAGAAATGATTTTTCCATCTGTAGAATAGAAATGTCAGCCCAGGGCGAGCAAGGTGTATCGGTGACATTTTTATAGAGTGGACTGGTATTATGCACGCGATTTATGGCCCGCGTACGAGTCGCTGCACATACGAAAATACTCCCTCGGTTTTAACTAAGGTGACTATGGCTTGAGTGAGCTCTCATTGAATCAATAAGGCTGGAGTTTCAGATAATGATGTTTTCAACATGAGCTGTTTCATATTGAGATGCTAATACATGGGCAGTATGCAACCTGAATGTAGAAAGAGGCTGAGAATGTGTTGAGTTTGTTAGCATCTGCCAAATGGTTTCAGTGTATTTTTAAATGTACAGACGTGTCAAACTATGTGTGAGAGCTGGAACACACTGCATGCTCTGTGTTCTCTTCAAGAACATGCTGTTATAATGAGAGCTTTAGAGAACAAGTCTTGGCTTATTAGGGTTCTTTCTTTGCAGTGACATCATGTTTAAAGAGATAAGGCCGAGTTCTTTCCTCTTACGAACAATTCAGAACTCCAAGTACTTTAAGATAACAGCAGTTTGGTGAATTTCAAGGTGAATTTCAACAATTTTACACAGTTCTTGTACAATTGTTGTCAAAAACGTCAAAGAGTGTTGTGCTGGGATTATAGAGAACCTGGCACTGGCACAAATTTCTTTACAGTGGTGGTGATGGGAACCAGGGTTCATTCACAAAGTGTACAGCACAAATATAGCCATTGTATTTACTATCCAAAACCAGTGTCTTCTGAGTTTTTGTATGTAATGCTGATAATGGTAAAACAGTCATAAATGTGAAAAAAATATGCTGTCTTTGGGGACTGTTACAACTTCCTACGTGTATCTGTCCATCTGTATCGTTCACTCTTTGAGAGCCTTTTGGTCATTCAGAGTGGTTTGATATGAAATGCTCTGTTCTGCAGAAAACTACCAACTCAGATTTTTACAGTGGTGGTGATAGGAACCAGGGGCCACAGTGTCATCAACACAAATATAGACATTTTATTCACTATGCTAAATCTATGAATCTACACGTCTTCTGAGTTTTACATATAATTTTGATCTTTTAAATATAGTGGTAAATCTAAAAATACAAGTATTCTTTGGATACTTTTTTGCCTTACATAGTCCTATATTCACCTCTCTGCCTCAAGTGGATTGTAAAAGGCGAAACCTTCTTTCAGAACAAACATAAAACAATATCTCTGTATGCCAGTGTCTCAATATCTAACTTTTATTAGGGAACGTTTAGAGACATTAAACTCTTCAGACGTCTGGTTCCTAATATGGTTCTAAGTATATCTAGAATGGAGCATTTCACATCAAACCATTTAGAATGACTTTGTTTGCATCTTAACCATGGACTTATATTAAAAAATCGGTGGAATTCTTCAGACGTCTGGTGCTGGTCACCACCACTGTGAAAAATTCTGTCTCGCAAGTTTCTCTAGAATGGAGCATTTCATATCAAACCCGACTTTGTTTTCATCCTAAACGTTTAATTATGCCAAAACTTTGAAAAATCAGTGAAGTTCCCCATTAAGAGCAATTGTCTGATGGCTTTCTATGATGATTTCTGATGGATACTAAATATAGCTCAGATATAGCCCTCATTGATAAGTTAGGAAGACTCATATGGAATTGCAGGTGAATTTTTTGACGGACCAGTCAATTCAGGCACACCAAAGCTCCTGCTCTTCACCCTATGTCTCTGGACAGCTCTAATGGCCATAGGAAGAAAGGCTGCAGTGGGTTTTCTGTGTGGCAGGCTCAGCATAATTGAGGGCTCGAGAGGACACAGTAGGGGTGATGGTTAAATTGGACTTAGAGCTGTTATTCAACAGTGTCTTAATTTAACTACCCCACGGTTATATTAAGCAAAGCCCACAGAGAAAAGTGGCTCACTTCGAATGCCAGTCATTCTATACCGATGCTGAGACTTTTGAAGGTTACGGGCCTGTCTGTGGCTGGGGCCTGACGGATTGATGTATGTCCCCTGTCGAGCGGAGAATTCAGAGTCCAAGGCCGCCGCAGTGCCGTCCTGTTGGGGTGGGGTAGAGTTGGTAGGGGGGGTAGTGGTTGTCCTTCATAACTTCTTAGCCGCCTGTCCTTTCTGGAGCCTTCACAGCTCAGGCAAGGGCATTGTGTCAGCTACAATAAGCTGAGCCGCGGAGCACTTCACCCTTACATAATCATCTGACTCTAATGCAAGCATCTGACATGGTGCGGGCACTCACACCAGGCCCTGCGAAGTGGGGTGGGGCGGCGAGGGGCGGCTGAGACATCCCAACTTCATTATGTCTTGCTCTTTGGAGAGCTTTTTTAGAAATTAAATTTGCCCAGCAATTAACTAAAAGGGGATTTTTTTTGTAGAATTTATGAATGACTGAGAAGATTGATATATGGTGAAAGAGAAAGGATGGTGGCATGTGCTGAGGAAAGGAAGGAGAGAGTTATGGATTTACTGCCATGTTGAAACGTCTCTTTCCCTGAACATGGAACAAGGTTAAGGCAAGAATTAGCACATGTTACAGGAGCATGACAACAGGAGTGTGTACTATGCTGTGTTGTCCATTCTCTGAGTCATTGTTGTGCGTTGAACATGGATATCTACAGGTTTGTGGTGGTGTGTTTGAAAACTTTCAGATTTTCTATTATTGTGTTATTGTTATATTCTACTAGGCCAACACTTTTTGAAAGAAAGGAATTGTAATTTTAATAGTGTAGAACATGTAGTAGTATAAGACTCAAGCGTAAGATAGATATTTGACTATATGTGCCAGCTGTTATTAAAAGTAGTTCCAACCGTTTTCTTCAAAATATCTACATAATTTAAGCACTGAGATGTAAACAAAGTCACTTAGAGTGGTTTGATGTGAAATGCTAGAAAAACTTATAGACTCTGATTTCTTTACGGTGGTATTGATAGTAACCAGGGGTCACGATAAGGCTGGGTAATAAGACAATAGTATTGTTATCATGATAAAATGCACCACAATATGTCACAGTGTGCTTTTTATGGATATTGTCAGTACTTACATCTTCCCAACTACATGCTTGATTGTGAAGACAGCAAAATAAGTCCTGTTTAATTGTCATAGTGCAGCTCAGTGTGTAAAATGTTGAATGTAAATCATTCTATTCATGGTTTTTGATGGTATTTATATAAGTGTGGCACTGCTTTGTCTTTTACAATTTATCAGATGTCAGAAAAAATATGTATGATGACATATCACAGATCGTAAAGGCTTTTTGAAGTATCGCAATATTACCTTTTTGCCATATCGCTCTCGGCTACAACGAAAGTGTGGCCATTATATTTACTATCCAAAACAAGAAGTGAACCTACATAGGTCTTCAGAGTTTTTATATGTTATGTTGATAATGGTAAAGCAGGGGTAAATCCCAAAATTTAAATGTTATCTTTGAGCACTATTCTGGTTCCTATTACCACCACTGTGAAAAATTCTGACTTGAGTTTTCCAAGAAAGGAGCATTTAAGATCAAACCAATCTGAATTACTATATTTACACCTTTAACTATACTGAAATCTTGAAAAATTGGGGGACCTACTTCATGATATGCTACACTACAAGCAATTCTGCAATATTTCAGGCATTTGGTACAGAATTGTATTGAATTCATTCCTTTTTTCTGCAATATCAAATACAGTAATTTGTGTTGGTATTATTCAGATACCAATGCTTATCTGTGCCATCTCTGTATGTTTCTAGGTAAGAGAAAGTCATAATGAAAATCCTTTTTTTTTAAGTAGTCCATGAAGACCACAACATGTCTGGATGCCCTGACTAATGCACAGCTTGAACTTGGCAGACTTGCGTGTTCCTTAAGAGTTAATTAAAGCGAATCCATTAACCAGTAAGCTATAGCATATGGTTAAGCAAGATTATGGTGTCACGAATTGTATTTAAATCCTGGTGTATCCTTTGTGTGTGGGATCTCAGGGGTTGGGTTACCTTAGACACTGAATGAGGCACTAATGCCAGCTTATGTTGTGAATACTAAGACAAGATAATCCATAACTCTGCGTTTTGGAAGATGAACCTCCTGTTCCTGTTGACCTGTTGAATCTTTGTAGGCAGGTCAAGTTCTTCACTTGGCCATGGCCTTGAAGGAGAGATCTCTAGCTGGCTGTGCATACTGAATGAGGTCTGCTAACATTGAGTAGTTCAGACGTGTAAACTCCTGTGTATCATGCGTGACAATAACAAATGCCCTCTATTCATATGATCGTACTCATTAGGATGTGAAAGCCACATACTGATCCTCAGCTCGCTTAGATCCACATCTGAGTTCAGAAAAGACATGGATGAGCAATATGTCTGCTGGCAGTAGATAAAAAAACAGCTCACATTGAATCCATTATAATCCACAGAAAGTACACCGCAGTCTGATATTTAGCGCAGTGACCGATTCACAGCTGTTTTGAACAGTTGAAGTCAGTTCATTGTCAAGAGCTGCTCTGGTGTTAGTGTGTGGGAACGTCTATGCCCGCAATATGAGAGAGTGCAAATGTTGCTCACTGAATCACTGTACTTAAGAGTAGGCTAGGCTAATCTGTTGCTGAGCAACAGTGGTCACCCCTCACACCGTGGGTGGGTGTATGGTTCATGCTGTTACCCAGGGGAAGCATTTTTTTAAGTTCAGGTCATGGCACATTGTTTTGCCGATGTGTGTTTGCCTTCTATGTTTGGGGCTGAGGAAGGAATCTGTGGTGTAGGGAGGACAGAAGCACCAAAGACAGCTGAGTAAATATTACAGTCCTGCGCTTTCAGCATGACACTTTGATATGCTAATACTTGCCCTCCAAGAAAGGTGGGGTCTTTCGGCTTGGAGTCTTTTGTAAGGCCCTGTTTTGGTTTGGTTTTATTGCTGTCATTGGGTGTACTAAGGGAAGCATCGCTTCAGATATGTCAAATGGGCACAGCTGTTTTACCATTTGATAGCCATTGGTACATCTGAGCGTTAGAACACTTCTGTATCAATGTTCTCTTCTTTTGATAAAAGGCCCATATCCTGTATTTTCTTCTCTTTTATGTAGGTCCACTCATCAGATTCACATGGACTTTAGGTCCACTTATCAGATTCATGTGGTCCAACTTCATTTTATTCCTTAGAATGAAATTATTGCAGTGCGTTTAAGACTCATATACGTAAATGAAGAGTAGTCACTCCTGACTTCTTCAGTGTGAATGGGCTGGGCTTAACTGTTGTAGGCTGAATAAGTGGATATGTGCAAATGTTCAGCTGTTGGGTAATTTAGCACAGTATGATTAAAATAAGGATGTAGAAATGTGTTCATAATTTCTGTGATGTGATATATGACTAAACCTAAAAAGAGAAGACCACGCATTGGACTTCAAAAGTAAAGTAATTATAAAATGTAATAACAAAAATGTTTTCCGGATTATAGGACAATAAAAATGAAAGAGAGTTAAAATAATGGATAAAAATAAAGCAAAATAGTCTCAACAGGTTATTATGTTCACACAAACACACAAGCTTAGACACAAAGGCTTAACTAAGACAAAAATTAGCAGGTTAAACTCTGAGGAGAGAGAGAAAGTGATGGGAGGGAGAGCACCCACAGGTGTCTTCTTCATCTAACACAGACTTGATCAAAGCAGTTCTGGCTTTATGCAGTTTATATATAAAATATTCTGATTCATTATTACAGATCAAACCTATTGTACTGCAGACTTGAATTGGTTCAGTAAAGTATCATTGGTGAGATTCGGCCAACAAAGATAGTGTCCCTCTTCTTAATGACGTCAGCAAGAGTCGCTTGAAGGTTCCCAGATAGTCATCTTTTACTCATTTTATGATAGTGGAAAATGGATAATGAAAACTTGGTTTTAGTTCCTGTACCATAGGCTGTCACAATGCCTAGTAGGACAGTTTAGAGATGGTATGATAGTTTGGAGATGGACATGAACAAGTACTTGTCAGTGTCTTTCTCAAGGATCTTGTCACCAACTTCACAGAGACAGAAAAGCCAAAAAAACTATTATTCCTTGGTGTAAGAAGTACATTCTTAAGCAAAGTGATGTACATTAAAATAAATCAAACTTGATTATGGGAGATAATCTGTATCCCTTCAGGCCCATTTAAGAGAGATTGTAACTTGATTGTTATTAGAGTGTGTTAAATTTGTGTACTAGCATTTGCAGAAAAATGGCATATTTAAGTTTGTTCCATGTGTAGAGGATTGAACTTATTTTCGTTTAAGAAAAGTCTATGATGTGTATCTCTCTCCAAATAAATATTACATTTCTCCATAATGCTAATCAGGTAGACATACAGAGTGTTTCCACATTTTTTATGGCATTGTTTCAGCATCAGTAAATTTGTACATGGAAAATATCCGCATCGGCCCACAGTTGCCGTATCAGTGCGTCCCTAATTGTTACTGTTTAAGCAAACAATACAATACCCATCTGTTGTTACCATGTTAGCAAGTGGCAGTTATGTCACGGTGAATCGGATAAATACAGAGGTATCAGCCTCAGACCTGACCTGGATGAGCAGGTTGTTTTCCTCCAACCTGAGATAATTATCATCCATTCCACTCTGGGACAGCTCTTCCCTATTCACTGGTGTATTTTTAGTGGACATCTCCAATAATGGGGCCTGAAACTTGATCCAGATCATTCTGTTGAGTGGATAAAGGGCTCTGTGCCTTTGTTGGGTGTCGCCAATAGTTCAAGGTTGTTATCTAACGCAGGAGTCACATCAAGGTCAAGCAGGGTTTGATACATTGTTTTGCCAGGGCCAGAAAGACACACTATCTTGATGTAAGCTTTCAGGAGAGTCAGAAAAGGGACAAAGGAAAGAAAGCACCTCAGCACATGACCAGAAAGAAGTGCTTTTTCAGTGCTTCCAGAACACGGCCATGCAGACACCAGACGTGTATTTGGAAAGTGTCTGTGCTGGCTGTTTAAATGAATCATAGGTGACTCATTTAATTAATCACCCATCATTTAGCAAGCAGCCCACTAAAGCATTAGCTTTAAATGTTCTTACCGTTAAAGGTCATAGGGGGAAAGACTTATTCACCCTGGCACAGAGAAAGTCAACGTCTTCAAACAATGGTTCGTACAGATTTAGTTCTGTTTGCAGGGCAGAGTGATGTGACTGTGCACAGACCTCGTAGGCTTTCTGCAGAGTGCTGCGCTCATTTGAGGCATCAGCATAATGGAAGTGGAACACGGAACCAGAACTGCTATGCTGTGTGAAAATTATCTGGGCCAAAGGTGCACAACAAAAAAAAATGTGTGGCACTTGTTTGATTTGCTAGATCTTGCTGATAGCAGAATGAATCACACTCGTTTGATATGTTAGTAGGTGTCTTTGGCAGGAGAAGGAGTATAATACTTTCTTCTTCTTCTCCTTTTAGATAAAAGTTTAGAGTGGCTGCTTTTAGCCAAATGTGTTTTCCCTGACAAAGGAAGTGTTGCATAAGATATGAGAGGTGACGAAAGCTGTCACCTTGAATTCAGGTGCTGGATAGAGCACCCTCCCCGCAGCCTCAGGGACAAGTTTATCTCATTTCACCGTGTCAAAGTCAAGCTGAGGAGATTTGAAATAGTCTGAAAACAACCTTTTTGAACTTGTCAGCAGTAAGATGCAAAACGGTGCGCGACCCTCCGTGAACTGAGCTAAAACTCCGGTCAGCTGCTGTGACACCATTTCAAATATGGTTCAGCGAACCTCCGTTTTACCCGCAGCGGCCAAGCGCTTCAGCGCTAACCTTTTTTCTGTGCCATTGTCCTGCTTACGTAACGCTATTTAGCGGTTAGTGGCTGACACTCCAGCCAGACAACTGATGGAGCTGGCCTTTTTTTCTTTTTTTGCTAAGCCATCTGCACTTTTTTGTGGCTTGACCTTACTGATTAGGATGAGATTAGAGCTGACCTGAAAACATTTGAATGCTGTAAATAAGGGCAATGATCTAATTAGTGCTCGGGCCTATTCGTCCGCCCGCTTTGTGTGGGCTAGCTAGAGGTAGCAAGGAGAGCTGAAGGTGATAAAACATCCAAGTTGCCTGTAAATGTGATGAAGACTGGAGCAGCACTGGGTGCAGCCATTAAAGATATTTTATAGCGGCCCTGCACACTCCTCCCCCGCCGAGCACACGCACATGTAAACCTATCTATCAGAGAGAATTGACCTGCCTGTGAGTGATGAGGCCCACTGCTGTCATGAAAACTTCTCTGTCCTCCACATGCGTGCAGGCATTCCTGCACTCCAGTTTCAATTAATAAAAGAGGTTTGATGCTCTTTTTTTCTTTTAATGTAATCATTTATAGAACTGTAGTTGAGTTGGATCATTTGCCTGTGCCAAATAACATGTATAAAAGTGAATATTGTAAATGGAATATGGTAAAAATTGAAGAAGCCACACTCTTCGAACTACAGGTGACAAAAGGGTTCTTTGGCATGGTGTCATGTAGGGGTGGGAATCTCTAGGCATCTCACAATTTTCATTCAAGGAACCAAGCTTATCTCGATTTTGATTACTCGATGCATCTCAATTTTTGATTACTTAAGCTGTCTTTTCCTCTCTATTTGTCATTATGTGGGGTAGCCGGTAGCCTAGTGGTGGGAGAGGTGAGCTGGAAGGTTGTAGGTTCAAATCCCAGAACTGAGTAGGAGGACCTGGTTGTGCCCTTGAGCAAGGCACTTAACCACCTACTGCCCCAGGCAGCGCTGCTCTGCTGGCAACTAGACCTCCAGACTGGGCAGCAAAAAGACAAATTTCCCTTGTAGTATCAATAAAATCCCTAACATAACACAATTGCATGCATGTGCTTACATAGCAGTGTTTAATGTAGAAACTATTTCTTTATAAAAAGCTTTTTTATCCAAATAACACCACTATTCTATTGCTGATTTTCATTAGGACTTTAATTGGGTTTTCAATGTAAGATATGGGTGATTAGATTACATTTTCTTTTTTTTCCTTTAGGGCCACTTACAACAGTTGTGTTTTTATGTTCCAAAAATTCACTTTTACATGACTGTTTTATTGTACTGCGCCTTACTGAAAAAAGCAGTCCAGGCTGAAACACTCCTTATAACTTCTACCTGAATGGATGGGGCCAAACTGCTGCAGGCCGAGTAGGTGGATGTATGTAAATGAGTTGGTTTCATGACATCACAAAAACAGAGAATTCAAAATCAAAACTTGAACAATTTTTATATACTACATCAGACTCTTTTATTTCTAAAAAGCAAGGGAAATTTGGTTTTCCATGATATGGGCCCTTTAACACCAGACTTACACTGCTGTGCCTTGACTTACCCTTGAATGCTTTTAATAGTAGTTAAAGCAGTTCTAGCCTAAATGTGCACATTCAAAACTTGTAACACACATTCAGGTAACATTCAGGTAATTTTGTAATTTTACAGTTAATCCTTCAGTAAATTCTTAAACATAGAGCTAAACTCTGAATACTACTGGATTAGCCTGGTAGCAATTTTTAGGTAGTGGTTAAACTAAGCCACAGTTTACTATGTTTCGGGCCTGTTGCTTCATATAAACGACCAAGTCGTGACCGCAAACATGCATATATTAGAGGTCCTGAATTTTGTCCTCTTTCAAGCTGTGCTGTGCAAAAGTATCCTACTTTATAAAGCTTCTGGTTGTGTGTGAGTTTCTATACAGTAGGGAGGAGACAGAGCCTATATAAAAATCTCGCTGTGAATCAATACAGAATTTAATCACGATGCATCTAAGAACTAATTCTTTTTTCCCCCACTCCTGATACCATGGCAGAACCACTTTCAATAATTGGTTAAAAGAACCTTCAAGTAATATAAAAGTGTACATCTAAGCCAAGAACCCTTCAGGAGCTTTTATTTTTATGTGCATTTGCTACCACAAATGAACACAGACTTCAACAATTGACTTCCTGACTATGTTTTGTGACTTTGTTTTGTAAAACTGAAAGAAAAAAACGTAGCGAAAATATGTTAATGTTTCATTTTTGAATGACATTTCCCTTTTTATGTGATTTTTTTTGCTGATAATCTCAGTCAACGTGCCTCTAATCTGCAAAGGCCCTTTGTTTGCCCTCCACGCTAACAGATAGGGATGCTGTCCTCTGTGGCTCGTGGAACAAAGAAGAAAATATAGTCGCTGGCTGCAAAGCGCTGCAGTGTGCGCCTTTTAAAATTCCCATCCGCTTTCAGCGCTCAGTAACCTTGCAGAGCTCTGACTTCATCCTGGAACAATGTCAGATCCATGTAGATGAATATAATTAAACAGGCGCTTATCATCCAGCTGGGGAAAGTTTAGCGGTGGGTCAGCCTTGTTTGCCTCTCCGTGCTGAAGGTCAGGCCAGGGTTAGACTGGCAGTTCGCAGGCAGGAAGGTATGCGAGCGACACGGAGCGCACACACAGCAGTCCAGCACAAGAACATTTTCCAGTTCACAAAAAGGCTATTTTTATACTGACTGTCTGTTTACATTGGTTCAAGTATTGGAAGTGCTGTGGTATTAATGGCCCAAGTTTATGTACTGATCTCTATATGAGATTTGTATTATTTTCATCAGAGATGGGATAATAAAATTAAAAAAACATATTCACATATTCACAGAAAGATGTAATAGTTCAATACACCTAGGGGGTGAATTATACGGCGTTATCAAAAATCTTTTCTGTTGTTGCTTTTTTTTTGTTTACAAAGTGACGTCCAACTTGGAGTGAGTTGAAAACTTAACCTGTAGAGGTCAGCAGTTTGTTTATACTGTTGTACCTATGTGAGCAGATAGTCAAAGAAAAAGAACAGTCATGGCTGAAAGTTTGAAAAGAAGTAAAGTCTGGGAGCATTTTCTTAAAATAAAGGATGAAGTTGTCTCAGCTAACGTATGCAGTTCTGACCAACAACATTACCTTTGGTCACCCGAAAAGAAAACATGCTGGTGTTGGTTCTGCAGAATAGAACGGTCAGTAAACGGTAGCTTTCCCTCCATAGCAGGGTTCTGACAAACCAAACTTGTCCTGGAAACCTATTCACACACAGCTTGTCTAGTGAATTAGCCTGTTAAAATATTAAACTAGTTAAATGATGCTGCAGCCAGAAGAGCTATAACATTAATCTGCATATTTATTATTATATTACTTATTTTTAGATATTGTTTATTACTTACTGTAGCTCTGAATTATGGGATTAACCAAATCATTGTGGTGGTAATTTAGCTCTTGGTGAAGAGTTCCTCAGTTTGTTAGAACATTGCCAAGTATATTATTGTTACAGCTTTCCACATTTACAGGCCAAATTTAAGCCATTTCATTGCTTATAAGTCTAATTAGATTGATTCATTTGAATAACAAATATCAGAATTCGTTTTTTTGCAGCTGTAGATACAACTGAAACCAGAAATTAACAAACAACTACACACAATATATGTTCAGAGCAACAAGAGTCACAGTGGTCTTCTGAACCGACACATAAATCCCAAGCCAAGGAACCTGTCACAGCTGACACGATCCAGTTTGCCCCCGAGCTTTGATTCATACAATCACCAGAAAAAGCATTTGCTTTAGATATTATGCGGGACAGTATGTTATTTAATAAGGCGAAGGATTTTCATAGTGGAAAAAGAGTCCTATGCCATTAGCTGCTGGAATTATCTTCATGCTGATTGGGGCGAGGCAGGCCGTGAAGTGGGTGAAAACGAGCGGCAGGCAGGCTGCTGCATAGCCTTTAGCTAGGAGCACTATTTAATTAAGATCAGCCTGTCTCACATACAGGCTGCCTGATAAGGGCCTGAAAACGCATCTGGCCATATGAGTGCTTGATCTTTCTCTGCTGGGGTTAATGAAGGTGGTCTCCTTAGAGTTAGAGTTGTGATAAAACTCACTGGAACTTTTCTTTTGTTAGGGCAGAAAGGAACTACATCTGACCTGTTTTCTCTTCAACAAAGCTAGACTGCATGATGAGTGAACTTATTGGGGAACAGTTTGGATTTGACTCTGTAGTAGAACTGGGTGGTATGTGTACAGTGTGTATACTGTTATGGTGACGTAAAACTTAAACTGGAGTAGCAGGATTTTTATAGGTTCTTATATAGCGTCTAGTATATAGATCCAAAATATCTATTATAAATTCATGTCAATTTAATGACAAAATTCTAGTAAATTTTCTCATGATAATAAGGCCTGTAATAATTAATGGCCTGATAGCTGTTATTTGAGCTAAAAACCTTATTTTCCATATCGCAACCAACAAAATATAATTGGATCTGATTTTATTACCTAGGTTGAGTAATGTTTGTTTATTTAAGCTCTAGCTGTTACTAAGTATCGACAGCTAGGAAGCAAGATAGCTAATCAGCTGATTTGGCCATTTTGCCATGTCCAACATATCTACTTATGATATTTGTGTGGTTTTATGTACCTCAAACATCATTCATTTTCACATGACCATTTTCCAACTTCTCTTTATCTCTTAGAATTAAACAGGCTGTTTTTGTTACTGTGCCTTTAGGTGTGACGTTTAAATGACCTCTGCTCTGATTTGTTGCCCTGTACTTTATTAAACAAGCAGCCTGGATGAAACACTCCTCATAACTTCAGCCTGAGTGGACAGGGATAAACTACTGTAGATCAAACAGGTGGATATGTGTAAATGAGTTGGTTTCGTGACATCACATAAACAGTGAATTCAAAACGGAATGTTTTTGCAGCTTACTGTCCATATATGGACTGTATGGACTGTGAAGTGAGTGGACTGTGAAATAAAACAGGCTGTTGCTGTGCCTTTAAAAACTTAAAATCTACGTAAATGACCTCTGTTCTGATTGGCTGACCTGTATTGTGCCTCATTCGAAAAGCAGTAAAAGCTGTAACAGTCCTTATGACTTCAGTGTAAATGGGTGCTTTATTGAATGGATTCATCATTATCTAACATTTCATGACTGTGACAGACTAATAGGTCACCAGAAACACAAAAAAGGTGAAGGTGTCTGTTTTCATTTGTTACACTCTAAGTGTGACATTTTCCCTGTAGTCATGTCAGAATATTACACGTCAGAGAGTAATGCAGATTGAAGTTTCTGCTATTCTGTTAAAAATGGATTTCCATGTAAAATGAATAATCGATATATAGATTCATACCTCTGTGTTCTCAAAGGGATATCATTTGGCTGTCTTCTGATGAAGTTTAAAAATGTGATAAATGGTATTTGCAATGTTTTCAATGTCTCTTTCAAATGGCTTTTGCAGAATTATAACAACTTTTGATAGAGCTGACTCTAAAAGCATTCAGGTCACTTAGGAGGCAAAGGAGTTCTCCTTCTTTATTTGGTTATTCAAACTGAGCTCCTGATCCAGGTTCACCTCATCACTCTAGTCTTTATCAGGGTTCTGACAGGTGTTCAGTGCAGTGCCATGTAAATATTAAAAATGAATAACAGTTGACATTAGAAAAGATATTTAGATCTATTTGTTAGCCAGAGAGTTGCGCAAGGTCCCAT
The DNA here is from genome assembly GCF_904425465.1 of Colossoma macropomum. Lineage (NCBI taxonomy): Eukaryota > Metazoa > Chordata > Actinopteri > Characiformes > Serrasalmidae > Colossoma > Colossoma macropomum. The sequence goes on from NW_023494786.1 coordinate 25,013,018, forward strand.
ATGTGGACCCACAGTTGAGTTCCTCACTTTCATAACCACCCATCTTTCATACTAGTTACAGAATAATTTACAGCAGTACCTGAATATTAAGTCTGAAGATTAAAACTAAATCATGAGCTTGGGTTTCAAGGGGTTGTGGACTGTAGAGCAACATTTAACCGGTTTGCTGTTTTTAATGCTGTTGTTTTTGCTGTTGTTGTTGTTGCTGTTGTTGTTATTGCTGCTGCTGCTGTCGTTGTTGTTTGCTGTTGTTCTCGTCGTCACTTGTAATCTTAACTTAATATATGGGCCCACCATTTCTCACTCTCCTTACTACATAACTTACATATTAGTTGCACAGTAGTTACTGAGTTATTCATAGTAGCCGCTGAGTAATAGGTCTTACATTTAAGAACCAAACAATAGGCCCAGGGTTAATGGACTGAAACTCATGTGATACTTTCCTTTATATTTCATCAAGGGAACTTTGTCCAAGCATCCTGCCAGGTCTTATAAACTTAGCTGTTATGCCGCAGGCCACGCAGGCCAACCTTACAGGCCCAGTATTTTCAGATAAGATATCTGGCAACATGTTCTCAGCCATACCAGAATAGGATGATGAACAACGCTGAATTCCGTTCCCTCCCTGATGACTCCCCGGAGGTTAAATGAGAAAGCGCTGGGTGCGGGCTAAAGCACACCCAAGTACAGGACAAGAACAGCTGGGTGCAGGCATGGCCGCCGTCTGCAGGGTATAGAGTTTCATCGGCCAGGAGGGCCAGCTATATTTCCTCGGAAGGGGGCCCGTGCCTCTGAGAAGCTGTCATCATTCGCGTCATAAATGTTCTGTTCGCATCAGGCCTCTCTCAGAAAAAGCTCCCCGTCTTGCGTGTCACTCCACGAAGTGTTAATGTAATGCTATACATACTAATTTGTGTCGTGCCTTGGGTTGGCTGTGCTTTTGATTGTGTAATGTGTTTGTGGACATAGATGCCATTGCAATAGCCCAGCTCTCCCTTCATACAAGTGCACAAGTGAGAAAAAACTTTGTTAGATCAAAAATATGTTTTACTTGTCATGTAAAGCAGTGATGTTCTACATTTTGTTAGTTTTTTACTTTTTTTCCATTTTTACATTTTCCATTTTTCAATCTCTCTTGAGCCATTAAATTTAAACAGGCCATTTTTGTTTCGGGGCCTTTATATGTAGATCACCTCTGTTCTGATTGGCTGCCCTGTATTGTGCTTTTTTAAAAAAGCAGTCTAGCCTGAAAAGTGCAGTAACAACACTCCTTATCACTTTAGTGTAAATGGGCAGGTTAAACTGCTGTAGGTTGAATGGACAGTCATATGTAGATGTGTTTGTAGTTGTGATGTCACAACAATGATTAGCTTATTTTTCCATAAATTGACTTTGCGGAATAGGAAAGTGAATGATGCATTTTAATAGTGTTCAAGCAGCTCCAAAAAAAGCAAGCATTTTTTTGTGATATGGGCCCTTTAATCTCCCCTTATTCATCAAAAACTGTCTGGGGAATCTCTCTTCATATAGAGCACTGTTGGCTAGACAGCCAGATAGCTGTTCGATTCAGCCAAGGCATAAGGTTAAAGGTGCACAGCCTCAATGAAATGTCCCGTCACTGAGCTGATAATCCGCACAGCCACTGGAGGCAGGCAGGATATTTGAGATATCCATCAGGGGAGCATGGAGGGTTTTTTGTCTTGCAGATGATGCAGTTCAAGGGCAGCTGCAGGCGGCACGACCCTCACTGTGCTTCTGACGCCACTCAAGGTCACATGCGCTCACCCCCTGACATTCAAGCACCCAGAGAGAGAGAGTGAGAGATGCAGAGTGTGTACGTGTCTATGTGTGTGTGTGAGTCGAGAGAGAGGGGAACGGAGTGTGTGTGTGTGTGTGTGTGTGTGTATGTATGTGTGTGTATTTGTGTGTATGGGTGCATGTTTTGTACGTTTTCAGGATGAAAATGTCCTGACTTTGGAAAACCAGAGAAAAACAGGGCTAACCTACAATGCCAACAGCATATAAATACAACAGCAACACATTAGTCCTGACTTTGTACTTTTTACAAAAGGTACATGTTTTATTTATTTGTTTGTTTGTTTTCTGAAAGGTCAAAGTCTTTTCTTTTTTGTCTCTGAGCTTAAGTTTAGAATTAGGTTTAGGAAAATTGTGTTTACAAATAGGTCGTTGCATAAATATGTAATATATATGGGTCTCATTAGTATTATATAGGCACTTACATGTACATAATACTATGGGACATATTACATATAGATACTATATATATATATATATATATATATATATATATATATATATATATATATATATATGTGTGTGTGTGTGTGTGTGCGCGTGTGCATGTGTGTGTGTGTGTGTGTATCTCATATATATATATATGAGATGGGTTGGGACATAATATTATTACATATAGATACTATGGGAGACAGGGAGAGAGTGAGGGAAGGAGGGAGGATGGGGTTGCTGTAAAAGTCATCTCTCCCTGTGTGCCTGTGTGCATTGGGCAAACAGAGTTCACTCTGCGCTGGCTGAGAGCTGCCAGGGCCTCATTTGCTCAGCCGTTTTCCCTCATCTCTCCCCATTTGCAGACAACCTGAGACATGCTGTTCTCTGGCTGCCTCTCCACAGGCCTGTGTTCATGTGGGGTTATCCTGGACTCATACCTCCTAGTTTATGCTTCTCAGAAGCTTTTGAAGTCTTTAGTTTTTATATTTCTTAATCAGTAAACTCTTACTGCTTTTACTTATTGAAACAGGTGCCTTGTCAGCCCCTTCGACTGGAAGCTTGTTTTTCAATTAAATTATCAGCAATGGCACCAGTGTGACACCAGGTACAGAAAATGGATATCAGAGGTGAAAAAAAAATCAGATTCAATCCTGCAACAAATTTATTCTGAAATAGCACCGTATAATGTTATGTTGTTAACTGTATATTTCGATTTGTCGGGTCAGTAGAGTGTTTGAGTAGTTTGAGCATGATAGTCAATTTTCAGATGCTTAAGTAAAGTGATTCAGTTAAAAATAGATTATTTTAGAGCTTAATACTTAAAAAAAAAAATCTGATTGATTTCTGTATTGGACGATACTTAACATTTGAAGTAAGTTACGCATAGTAATGTTTACATTTGATTTATGGTCTGTGTTAACAGGTTCGAGTCTGTTTTAAAAATAAATAAATACAAAACAGGTTCAAGTCTGCACTTTTGACTTTGTTTTCCACGTATTCTGAAGTCAAGAAATGGCAAAAATGTAAATTAAGTTGTTTTTTTTTTTTTCCTTTTTAGCAGAAGGAGACTGGGCATGCAACAATAACTTTTCATTATATTTAAATGATTATAACATATTTCCTCTTCTACTTACAAACACAAATTGGTACTAAGTGAAAGTTTAGACTCCTCAATTCAGACAAAATCTCAATGCGTTTCAATAAGAGTAATGAGAAATAACTAACAAGTGACCCCATACTGGACCTATTATTTAGCAGCTACTTTGAATATTCGGTTGAATAATTTGACAGATGTGAGTTTGCTGTTGAGAGTGAGGAATCGGAGAGTTGACCCACATTCTGGTTCGTAGGGTTTAAGGGGCTTCTTGTGAATTTTTATGGAAATGTAAGGTGAACATATTTACAGAATGCAGCAAAATTCATGTGGCACTTCAGCATGCTGTTGAGGGCTCTTTGTATTTGTACCCATTTACAAGTGACAGACAAAGAGTGCAGGAGTGATAGCAGTAGTGTAAACACTGCTTAAAGAGACAGGCCCTTTTAAAAGTTTGCTGACTCGTTTAGCCTTGCGAGTCGTGCCATTTTCCCCCTATTAACTTCTTAATCCTGCTTCATTTCTGCTAATTAGCGCTGGTAAGAGTGAGCGCTGCCACCACTGACAAGCCGCGCCCTGCCCATCCGTCTGTGTCAGGAGCTGCGTTACCTCTCCGGAGTTGCGTTCATTACTTTTGTCTTTTTCAAGTCCTTCAAAAGTGCTTATATTATTTAAGTCAAAGCAAGGGAAAGTGTGTAGTCAGCTGTTCTCAGGGCATACCGCGGTACGCAGAGCAGGCCAGAAGCACAAGAGGGACAGGCAATGAGACCTGGCCCATGTGTGGGTGAGGCTCAACAGTAGACTACTGTTAGATCTCGCATACTAACATGACCAGCTAACGTATATACATTGTAATAGAGGCTAAGGTCAGACCTCTGTTAACCTCTTAAACCTTAAGGGCCATTGTGTAGTCCCTACTATAGTTAATCACTCTCATAATTATGTAGCTTGCATAGTAGATGAAAAATGTATACTATCTACTAAAAAAAAGTTTTAAAATTAGTAACTGGATAGTACGTTTTGGGTTCATGCAGTCAAAAAGTACAGAGCAATTATGTTGGCAATAAATCAGTCTTCTTCAAAGTTTCTATATAGACCACCAAAACTGTCCCCATCAGATAAACAGTACTTAAAGCTTTCATCCTTGAGAGAGAGGAGAAAATCAAGCTCCACTCTAAACACTAAAGCTAGACATGTGAGAGATGTGAAGTAAGGCTTTATGGACTGATAGTCTACAGTTGTAACTGGGATTACTTGGATCATGAGAAGCAGAACCTGGAACCTACTTCTAAGACTGAACTTTGCAGGTATGGAAAAACATCCATGCAGATTTCTTTGACAAACTGAAACCATGTCTCTCGAAAGGAATGGAAGGTGTAATAAAGGCAAAAGTAGACACACTATATACTGAAAAAAGGTGTTATTTTCTGTTAAATCTGTTGTCTTGTTTTTTCTGACACTGAAAAAATGAATAACTCCTACTTAACCGGTGTGATTTTTTTTGTATTTTGATTGAAAACACAGTTTCAGATATGAATGACAATGTATCCGAGTGTATTGTCAGCATGTCATTAGTTTTTATAGGGTTGCTTGTTAATAATTATCTGTGATGAATTATATGAAAAAATATATAGTGATAAGCTACCACATAGTGGCCCAGGCAAAAGTGGTGAATGTGGTTGGCCCATTTTCTGCTGAAGCCTAAATGGGCTTTCGTGCTGGTTAGGAGATTTAACCTCAGCTTATAGGCCACATACACATCTCATTTTACATTTATTCTCAGGTTTGTGTATGTATTCAAGGGAATGTGCTTGCCTGTGTTTGCAGTGTAGTGGCTCACATCCTCTCTGCTTATGCCCCTTTCTGAAGTTGTCAGGTTAAAAATAGGTTCCTTCCTTCCCTCACTGTACGATCTATTTGCTGCTATGGGCTAGAATCTGTAAGCCGTTCGCAGGGGAGAGCAGGCCTACCCCTCCAGCTTCTCATGTGGAGACAAGCGTTATCTTTGTACACGCCACTGCTATGACAAGCATTTCTGTGATTCTGCAGGAAAACGAGTCGTTTGAAAGGGAAACGGCTTTTAAATTTAGCAGATGCTTGGACGTGTGTGTTTTATTATTCATGACACCTCCACAGCTGAAGAAAAAGGCTGAGGAACACACAAAGCACAATTGTCAACACATTTATTTAGAGTTTCACTACCCAAATTTGAACTTTCTACCTGCAAGGAACTGCAGAAAACTTGACCAGCCTTAAGCTGTGTGGCACTACTGGTTCTGTTTTCTGACTTAACAAATGTAAAAAATGAATAATAATATTGTGACATTTTGTGGTATTATATGTTATATATATTGTAAGTATTGTGATAATATATTTTTGCCATATTGCCCACCCCTAATTCATGATGATACAGACTAGATCTGGTTCACTGGCTGCAAATGCCTCATGATTAATTGTTCAATGAGGAAACACAAAAAATAATTCAGCAGAGTGCCTGTTGTGTGCTTTATGCCAACTCCTCATGCTACCTATTGGAGGTTATCAGACAGATTTGCTTGTTGTCTTTGATTTAAAATTAAAGTAGTAGTTTCAATTTAAGTCTTGCCGTTCCTTATCTAACTTGCCTTCAGCCCTGTTTCCATCAGAGCCCGGTCACATCCTTGAAAAGTCTCTGTTCTTCTGGGCTCCCGATTTTGGCTCTGATGACTGCAGAGACTTGACGGTCTTATTAACTTCTCTCCCATCTAGGGAAAAGGCAGGGGACCCAGGCTCTCTCTTCCTTTTAATGTGCTGGCTTTTCTTCAATCATTTAATTAAGAATGGGGAGATTATTCAGCCCAGAGTCAGCTCCCTCTCCCTTCCAGGGCCTCATTTATCTCTGATTAAACTTGTAATATTCAGTAACTGTACTTGCCTGCTCTTTTCCGGGGCATGGGAAGAAACGGGAGAGATTGTGACAGCGAGGAAAAAAAGGAAAAAAAGAAGAACCTGAGGGCTGTATGAGCGCTGTGGAAAAGTACAGGGGAAGGTGAACATGGTCCTTCTGAGAACTCCTGTCCTTACTGCATCGTCAGCTCTTTTTGGAGCTGCGCTTCTGCAACTGACATGTTGGGTGGTTCTAATGCTGACCGATATATTGTCCATACTGATCTGTCGGTATTGATTAGACAAAAACAATATTGATTGCTGTAGATAAATAACCAAAATACATATTTAAGTGCTTTATGTTTACTTTCTCAAAATGTGTTACCTTTTAACACAGACTACCAGTAACCCCTCAATGCCCCCACCGGTGAGTCCTAGATTTCCATTTGTCACTCCTGTAAGAGTAACTTGCATTGTTGTGGTTAATAATAACCCTTAGCATGTAACAATTCTGGCAATTTTAAAGAGATAGCTTCAATATCAGTCGGCAGTCAGGTGTTTTCTATGGCCTCTCCAGTCCGGTGACATAACACATCTACGTATGATCCACTGGAAGAGAGCTGCGTGCATGGCCGACAGATATATGGGGATGCATTTCCGGCATGACACTGGTACCATTCGAGGCGCTATATAACCGGAGCCAGGTTTCTCAGTAGAGCGTGACACTGGCTGTAAACACAGAGATATGCTATTATGAGCTAGATAAAGTAGGCGTGAACGTGGCCACCTCTCTTGCTCCCTGGCCCTTTTGGGTGGAAGCGAATAACCCCATAAACTCTTTGGGCTTGTATGTGGGCCTACACTTCAGCTCCTCACTAAGTAATTATATATGTTAATAGTAATGCTGGGCATTATTGAAATAATTCAGTAACACAATGTATAAAACTTATAAGTTGAGATTTATGTTAAAAACACCTAAAACAAATTAACAGACTATGGTTAAATAACAAATTATCATAAATTACAGCCCAATCAAAACAAGCTTTGTTTTAGCACAGAACACCCATACTCATGAAGGATCCATTTATTGATTTTTATTAATGATGTGATATATTTCTGAAATATAGGTTTTATTTAGGTTGTGTAGATTTACGGCTGTTCATGTTTTATAGGAATCAGCCAAACTGGTTAGCTGGCCTCCTAGTTGTCTCCACCTGGTAGCTCTGTGGCGGCTAAACAAGAGACTGAGGATGGTCAGCTTTTTCACCTGATTGTTGTTGAATGGTCACAGCTCTAGCCAAACAAATGAATGTGTATTTGGCTAATTCTCTTTGTTTAAACATTGTTTACTATTTTAATGTCTTTCAGTATTGTATCTCGCTTTCAAAAAAGGGAAATAAACTTGTGAAGGCATAGGAGGAAGTGTGGCTGTATGTTAGCTTGTAGCTAAGAATACCTGGGTATCACAGCTTTTTATATTCCAATATCATAAGTAATCGTTAAGAAATTGCCATTTTCTACTGGTTTTATGATAAAATGTTTTGTTTAAAAATAGTGATGAATAAGCCTTCATCTCTGAAAATTGTCAGGAAACCAAAAGAATTATAGTGTGGTCTCATGGGTTAAGAAAAGACAAAGCTTTAGAATATTAAATAAGAAACGAATAGCAAAATAATGAAGGAGTATTTGGGCGAGCCCTAATTTTGAACTGTTCAGCACACAGTTGATGACACACGTGGATATAATGCTCATTATCTATCAATACGCCTAAAACTGAGAATCAGCACCACCGGCACAGCATACTGGAATTGACGATGAATCACACAGCACTAATATAGTTTTGTAGTAATTACTGAATAATTCATAGTAGTTACTGAATAATTTGTAGTAGTTACTGGATAATACGTCGTAAGATTGATAACCGAACGATACGAATAGAGTTCAAGGGGTTAACATATCGCTGTAATTGGCACCCACAGCTGCTTGTCCTTTCAGCCGACAGGAGGGGATGTTTTTTCCCTCCCCACCTCTCTCTCTTTTTCCCGCTCTCTCTCCTGCTCTTGCTCGCCCAGTCGCTCTCTTTCTCTTTCTGCAGCCCCCGCTTTGTGTGACAGCTGCCTAATTGGGCATTCTCCCCTCGTAGCGAGGCTGCCTCCTCCGGCCTCGGCTGCCGACGAATGGCAGCGGATTACAGATGAGGACACAGTGACCCATTCGACCTTCTCCCAGCGAGGGGGGGAGCAGGGGGAGGGGCCTGAGCGGGTTTGGGTGCAGGGTGGGGGGGTGGCGGCGCAGTGCCTCGGGTCACTGGAGGATGAGGTCGTGAGAAGGTGGACGATTTGCCAGGTGGCCAATGACAGAGTGTCACATGACAGTAGCCTGATGTCAGTATGTCAAGGACAAAGATAGTGGTAATGCGCCCCCCCACCCCAAACCATTACACACGCACATTAGCGCACATATAAATGTGCTTTTGCCCCAGCAGCTCCCTCTCTTCTCTCTCTGCAGTCCTAAAGCAGTGAAATGAGAGGCAGTCAATTCCTATGAGTGCTTTAGTTTGTTCGTTTGTTTTTTTCCTCCCTCTCTCTCTCTCTCTCTCTCTCTCTCTCTCTCTCTCTCGTTCTCTCTCTCTCTCTCTCTCATTTTCCCTCACCCTGCTCTCATTTGCATGTCATTTTTTTTCCTCTCTCTTTCTGTCAGTCTTCCTTTTCCTCGCCCACCCTCCTACTGTGTAGGAAACAGCATCAGGGAGGTCGAATCCTTCTGTTTGAGAGTGATAATGATGCTCGTTATGTACTGAGTAACCCTTCAATGCTCTGGGTGGTATTATTGACAGAAGGGGGACATCTCCTGTCAAACCGAATTGTCTTGAAAACCAAACAGCCCTTACATTGTGAGTATGAGACATTATTGGACGTAAAATCCTTATATCCTTTGTTATTATTGATGCACTGATATGGAAATTGTGCGTTGATACATAAGCGATAACACATGTTTATTCATGTGGCAGAATGAGTTTAAAGTGAGAAAACCCTTTAAGACCTACAGTAATACAACAAGAAACTGAGATTTCTGTAGTGTTGTATAACATGTCTTATTATAATTTATATCTTCACCTCCTGTTATATATTTTGTACTACATTATAGTAATTTATGATACTTATTTAGTGTCCTGTAGTAAACAATAGTAATTGTCTAAATATATGATTAGATTCTCATAGGAATCCTGTAGAAACTCCTACATGTGTGTATGTAGTAGTACTATATGGCTATGTACAAAAGCCAGAGACCACCCTTCACTTGTTTCACTTAAAAAGATATATTTCACATACTATATACTATACTTTCAGTATTATTATATTTTTGGTGTATTATATTATTTTATTGTAAGCATATTTTATTATTTTGTTTAAACTCCTGTTTTCTCACGTATTTCCTTTTGACTTCCCCCTTCCTTATGCAAGTGAATTATCTTATCTTATATTTCCTGAGAAATATTTAAAAAAATGAATAACTTGTACTTGACTGTAAATTAAAGGGGATTAAAAACATATATATATATTTAAAAACAAATCTGTGTAAGTCAGTGGTTGGTCTCTGACTTTTGCCAAGTGCTGTATGTCATCAAATGTACTGTTCATCATCTGTACACCATCCCGATATACATCAATCAAATACTAGATTGAAATATATGTCTAACCTCTCTCCAATACTGATATTTTTTTAGCAGTTATCTGCTGATGTTGATATGATTCCGATATCATAGCACATCCCTACGCTAAACTGACAGCAAGGATTTACACTCAGATTATACTGACACCTGATGCCCTGTAGTGACGGCATGGTAGTTCAGGCTTGCATGCATGCATAAATGCATCGGCTGGTTAACAAACAAAGTAATCACAGCAAGTATGGTCTTTCTTCAGCTTAGATGTATTCTCTCTCTCTCTCTCCCTCTCTCTCTCTCTCTCTCTCTCTCTCTCTGCTAGACGAAGAAAAAAAATTCTATTGCTAAGTGCTGCAGGGCAAGTTCAAGCAATAAAGGTCTTGTCCATTCAAGCATCTCAGCTGGGCTTAGCTTTCTTCCTTCAGCATAGTGAAGAAGCCATAGCAAAGCCCCGTTCTTCCTCTATTACACACACACACACACACACACAAGCACTAGTGTAGTATAAAAGTGAGTGTGTGGTGACGGAGTGGAGCATCCTCTAAGGCAGAGAGTGCCTGCGCCTCGCTCTTGTCACTCTGCCAGGATGCAATATCGTTCAGCCGAGGTGGAAAGCCGTCACTAGTAAAATATGATGAATTATCCCTGCCCGGCAGAGAGCTCTTTGTGTGGGCACAGGAGCGCCACTGTGTGTGTCTGTGCATTTGGAAGAGTGAAAGAGGGTAAGCCTCGGTGTTTTTGTGTTTGCATGAAATATGTATATTTTATGAAACCATAGCAATACACTAATATTCGCATACATAAACATAACTGGTAAACATGATGAGTGATGTGATGTCTTACATTAATACCACATTTATTGTACCCAACAGGTGAGATTGTTTTAGAAATGCAGTTGCGCTGGTTAAATGTGCTCGGTATGGCACACAGATATCATGCCTGTACGAAAAGCTGGCAGGTTTCACTCATCGGACTAAACAGCTTCAGGTCTCAGGAAAACAATGTTCTCGTACAACAGGTGAAAAGTGCTGTTTCAAACGGCCACAGGTGAAATGGCTTCGGAGAAAATATCAATTCAAAGCTAAGTGTCTACAAACTCAGTTTAGTGGCCAAATTAAAGATGACATCACACTGCCACCACGACATTTGCTGAAATCTACTATTATGATGTTCTTTTAATCGACGAAAGATTAAAACTCATACACTATCACCACGTTTGGTCCAGCAGCCACTCCGTTGCAAAATTAATGGGTAAAAACATAAACTATTTTCTACACATTTGCCTGAATAAACGGACACTGGCCTACGAGGGCATGAGTGCAGCTATGGCTGAACGATTTGGGGAAAATATATAATAGCGATTTTTCTGGCTGCAAATTGCAAATTAAATTGCAGTAATTTTCCATAATTTGAGGTCCAGGTCTCTTTTCTTTGGCCCAAAAGACCAGCATATCCATTTTTCTCCTTTAGATTTGAACTCTAAACATTCTGTGCCAGTTAGTTGTGGTTGTGATGTCACATCACACCAGTGTTTGGTTAGAAAACTGCAATGAAATTTGCTCTAAATTTTCTATAAAAATGATGAATTTTTCTGCCCTAAGTGCAGCACGCAGGAGAGTGGGAGAGTGAGTGTGTGTGCGTGGGCGGGCAGTGGGGTTACTGCAGGTTTCATGGTGACCTTGTTGTGCGTGCACTTAGCTGCTATTCAGCGCTGGGCTGCACTGAGCAAGCCCTCTAATCCCACACTGTAGGACACACGCACACTCTTGATTAGTGGCAGTGGTTATGTGGTTATCTGCACAGAGGACAAAACTGCTGCCCTCTGTGTACTGGTCAGCACTGGGGCTCGCTGAGGTGTCAACCAGAAAGAGAGAGTGAGAGAAAGACAGACAAAAAAAGGGGTAGAGAGATTGAGAGGAAAATAGGGGAGAAAAAAAGAGAGGGAGAGAAAGAAAGACAGAGAGAAAAGGGGGTTAAAGAAAGAAATGAGCAATAAAAGAGAGAAAGTAAGAAAGAAAGAGCAACACACCAGAAAATGAGAGAAAGACAAAGAGAGTAAGAGAAACAGAAAAGAGTGTAGGATAGAGGAAAAATAGGGGAGGAAGCAGAGAGAGAGAGTAAGAAAGAGAGTGACACATCAGAAAGAGTGTGTGAAAGACAGAGAGACAGAGAAAGATTTTGAGACAGAAAAAGAGAGGGAGATAAAAAAAGGGTGAGAGAGCTAGAGAGACAGTTGAAAAGAAAGAATGAGAGAAAGAAAGAAAAAGGTGTGAAGAGATAGAGACAGTTAAAGATAATGAGAGAAGGAAGAAGTGCGAGAGAAAAAGTGACACATCAGAAAGTGTGTGAAAGACAGAAAGATTGTGAGACAGAAAAAGAGAAAGGGAGAGAATAAAGGGGGAGAGAGCTAGAGAGACAGTTGAAGATAGAGAGAGAAAGAGAGCGAGAGAGAGACTGACTGTCTGACTGAGGGAGGGGTGCTATGGAGATGTATTAGTATTCAGAACACTTTTCCAGCCTGCAGAGCAAATTGATTACTCCACTGTACCTGTTCTTGGCATCACAGCTCAGCAAGACGGCAGGAGTGTATAGTGAGTGTGTGTGTTGGTATGGCTGAGAGCCTCCCTGCCTGGTTACTGTGACCTTTAAGGGTCCGAGACGAGAACACTTACAGGAGTGTGCTGTTTACATTCTGACAGAGCTGGTCCCTTTTGTTGTGCTTTGGCTTTGTGCTGTGTTGTGACTTATCTGAAGGTTTTGAAGGTATGAGAATACGCGAACCCTCAGCTGAGTGAATGCATAGTTGTAAACAAAGATGGGAATGTTGACATGACAGCATCTGTTTCATACTACAGAGATAACAATTGAATTCCTTAAACTTCGGAAACACACTCATTTCTAAATAACTGCTTGGAAAACAATGCAAAATGAGTCAGTTATTGTTAAGTATTATGAAGATAGAGGGATATCTGAATGTTAAGGGGTTAAACTATAAATGCTCTACTATACACATCTTGGTTTTGGTCACTTTTATCAACTGTCATCAAGACTGGATAATTATTATTATTCCTATAAGCAGAACAGAAATTTGGGAGCGTTTCAATTAACAGCCCTGAAAATGGGAGCTTTCTCACCAGAAATCTGTGTGCTAACTTTCAGCTGTTTGGTCAGCACCTCAGGGATGCGGGTGTTTGTCATTAAACTTTAAGTTACGATGACATCTTGTGTTACTTAGACATTTTTTAATGCATTCATTTTTACACTAAACTGTAGAAGTATATTTCTCGGGACTTGGGTGGTTTTCCAGAGTTGTGTTAATGTGTTAATCCGTGTTGGGTTAGATATGTACTGTGTGGGCAAAACCAATTTAAGAAGACTTTTTGTTTAGAGAGAGGAAGTAGTTGATGACATTAGCAGAAATGCACGCAACATGCTCCAAGCCTTTGGTTGAATCTTATGGGACCCCTATACATGATCGCTATCTTCTCTGTCATGTGTCGTCTGCCAGTGTACGGGAGCATATTTGTTCTGATCTTGCTTTGGGAGTGAGAGGCTTATCACACAAATTCTGTAGCACATAGCTGATAATGAAAATATGTTTAAGAATCTGCCATTAGTTGCTTTGTATACTGGTAGTTATGAAAGACTGAATTAGTTAGTAAGTTAGTAAGATAACTTTCCAGCTTTGTGTAACGCTACAGCAGCACCTAATAACATGGGCACAAAAAGTTAAGGTAATCAATATTTTTCTTCTATCGCATTATGTTGAGCCAATCATAGCAGTCATAAGCAGCCTGTTTACAGCAGGAACAGTTCTTATTATTGGCACAGGTGACAAAGGTGCTTTATTGTACTGATTTCACAATGATTCTTGCACTGTTATTTGGGTAAATTTAGATACAGTGCCAAGAAGTGTATCTGTGCAAGCAGAATTATTTTTAATCGTCAATATATCCAGTGATTTCCATTATGAGATTTTTGTTTTAAGTCATTTTAGCTAGTAAAACTTTTCTCACATTCGCAGTTTGCATTGGGCATGCATTATTGTGTGAAACAAGCAAAGTGATGTTGCCCAAAATGTCATTGTTAAGCGTATAAATATTTGTGTACATATGCACAAGATCACAAAAGTTCATCTATTTTTTACTTTCTTTCTCTTATGTGAGATCTGTAATTGTTAACCTCAGTTATGTAGGTCACAGTGTTCACTTTCTTTGCAGGGTCAGGCCCATTTTGATAAGTCTCACTCCCAGCAGTTCACATAGCACGGCTCTTAATGTGCTACCACAGTTCTGTGGAATAATCATCGTCTAATGGTCCCAGACTGATTCCCATGGCTACTGCAATTTTCCTCCCAGGAAATTGGGCCATTTTCCACAGCCAATTAGTAGTGGGCTGCAAACATTTTGCTTTTTCCCTCGTCCCAGGTTCTGCCTGTAATCATATTTGGCCTTGAGTAGTACCCGTGTACTCAATATGATTTTAGCATGTCATATCTATCTTGTTAGATGTGGCAGACATTGATGGATGGTCTTCAGTGTGACTGGATGAACTAGCCTTGTCTTCTCTGAGGATTGCCGTTAACAGTACTCCACTGCCATAAATCTGCAAGTCTGAGGTCAAGGCCGTAACTCGTGACAGCTCTCTGAAACGATATTTGGAGAAGTCTAGCGATAGTCAACATGCTGTGTATTTGTGTCGACCTGTGTGTGGATTCCTTCTGGTTTGGACGGACACGGTGCTTGTTTACCCCCTCATGCTTGACCCTGTGAAAGTGCAGCTTGTCTTTGGGTTGCAGCAATTTAGGTCAAGCTCATGCTTTTAACCCCAGTCTGATTGGTGGAACTCTAATGAGGGGGCGTGCTCCAGCTGGGAAATGTCAGTGCGTGATGCCCGTCATGCTCCTCTGGAAGTAGGTCACAGTGACCTAGTTCGAGTGGTCCGTGGCCGCGATCGACTGAGTCACCAGACGCTATCTTAGGAATGTGTTGTTGCAGTTCCACGGGCTTGCGTGCCTCTGTGCAACCAGAGGATAATCACAGCACGTCACTTATTGTGTCGATGCTGGGCCGTGTCAACCTTGAGCTCCCATTTAATGCTGAGGCCACATCTGCGCAGTAAAGAGTTGTCAGACGCTGGATGTGAACGCGCAGAGCAAGGGCAGGTTTGTCACTTTTTATTAGGACCTAATGCTTTGTATGGGCGCCAGCTGTTGCATCAACTCAAACAGCCCTGGCTGAGTGAATGACCTTGACTTCAAACAGGGTGTGCAGCAGGTTCTGCTTCTTTTCGCCTCATCATGCATTTTAAATAGCGTAAATGGATTACGATTTCTGGACCATGGACATAATTTATGATATGGTATTTTTTTGGGGAGCTCAATTAATCTTCTACCTTGCAGTTGAGAAATGAAAGATCCAGTCCGGATATCAAGTCCTTTCCATTTATATCGGGCCCCTCATTTTGCAGGGATTTTTCCCCCAGGAGACACGTTCAGGAGTGTCTTCAACCATCTCTTATGGTGATAATATCGTGACATCATAGCTGTGAATAGAACAGCGAGCACAGGGTCATATATAACCAGGATTTTGTCAAAGATAGCATAATCACTGTTCACACATTTATTCATGAGCTCACTCCTAAATCAAACTGGCTCTCCTATTCTTTTTTTCCAGGGTATAGGTGTGATGAAAGATGTAGTCTCAGACCAAACAAACCATTTTGTAAGGGAGCCGGCTCATAGTCCTGGCATGGAGAGGTACCGGCAAAGCGCTTACATGTTTGTTTATGAATCATGGAGTATCATTTCACACACCTATGTTGTGTTAGCTTACCAAGCAAAAGAACCCAACTGACAAAAGCATTGAATGAATTGTCAATAACGTTTGCAGCAATCGATTAAATCAGCTTTCTGACACCTTCTGACATAGCAGCAGTGATGGTTTGTCACAAAGGACCGGAGCTCCATTCAGTATGACCGAACAAAAGAGATTTATCTCCCAGAGACATGCTTTATTAAACCAGAATTCCTAGGAAGGATTTCACTACAAAGTATTTGCTGAACTCCTGATCTTTTATAGATCTATACTGTCCACTCACACCTTACAAGACTCTTTGAGGTTCATTAGGAATATGAACAAGTCTGTTGTTTAATAATTGGCCACTATTAACTTTACAGAGATGTGCGTCCAGGATTCCACATCAGAGGTTTCTCATTCAGATTCTCTATTATATGAGTTAAAACTCTAAGGGAGTTTGTCACTCATAACCCTTTGCCTTATGGAACTTCAGCTTGACAAGGTCGTGGGATCTTCCTCCCCTTCATGGCCCCCTGAAAGCAAAGCCAGCAAAGGTGCCAATTAGCAGTAGCAAAAAGCCGTGCTCTGACATTGCAGTGACCACTGAGCTCTGACAGGGTCAGCCTTGTGCGCATCTCACTACCGAATGGATGCCTAGTGTCCTGTTTGATAATGATTCTGCCATTTTCTAAATGGACCAGTAACTACTATTCATCATAACAGGTCAGACAAAGCTAGCTGTAGTGGATTTTCAGAAGGAATAAATTTGGTGGAAACACAGCTTGGACAGAGGGACTTGTCAAGAGGTCTGATGAACCTGTTGGAATTTCATGGGGCTTTTTGAGTGCAATTTAAGAGAATGGTTCGGCAACTCACACAATTTTCTACTCACCCCAGATAAAGTTGATCAGCCAAAACATGTTTGGTGTCCAGATTTCACATCTGGACACCAAACATGTTTGGATGTCTGGACACCAAAACATGTTTTAAATTTCTCAAATGTCAAAAACTGAAGGGCTGAAACTTTTTCTCTTTCCACTTAAACATTTCCCTGAAGAGATTTTATACATCTCACTTGATTAAAGGAAAAACTAAAGGCCAAAATTCACTTAAGATGTTTATGCAAGTGACCGCAGGCCTTTTTTGTGAACAACAGCATATCCATTTTCTCTGGTTTGAGGTTTGAACACTGAATATAGTGAGCTAGTGAATAGGCCATTCACAAGGCAGTTCACAAGCTCTGTGTTGTTAGGTTGAGTTCCCCCCACGTAAAACTTGTTAAAGCAATGTTTTTTATAGTTTAACCTATGACTAAAGTTGAAGCTCTTGCACTCTTTCAAATTAAGATGTCAATACATAAATGATTAATCTTTCAGCACTAGTATCTATGGAAAAGATGTAGGTGACTGTTGAATTCTAGTGTTTGTTGGTACCTCTAGCTTCAAACTCCAGTGCTAAACTAAAGAAGTCCTGGCTGATTGAATACATTGGAAAATTTTATGAAAGTGACGTAAATCTGCTTTTTCACCAAACCATTCTTCAAACACTTGGTCCAGCATGCATGAGTCTAAGATGGTATATGTGTAGGTGTTGGAGGTACATTTTGAGACAGTGTGGTTAGAAAGTCATCAGTACTATGACTTCACTTGGCAGGTGTACCATCTGTGGGCACTGACGCAGCTCTAGAGAACAGTGAACAGACAGAGAGAGAGATGGGGAAAGAGAGAAAGAGCTATGACATCAGAAGCTTTATCTACTTTTTCTCTGCCTTAACATAACTCACTTTGATCCATGTGCTGCACTTGACATCATGGAGTTGGCTACGTAGTCAGGGTTTATTGTCATTTACATACTGTATTAAGAATTGCAAGTGATATTAAGTGCTGATATGAAAACACTTGGTCTTTGTCAAAAGATTTAGAACATTTTGTGACTGATTATATTATAATGTATTCCCAGTTGTACATGAGTGATGTGGGATTAAAAAAAAAAAAAACAGGCCCCAAGCCAGTCTGCTGATGTCTAAATGCAAGCAGAGTTCTGACCTGGCAGTTGTGTGGGCTGTCTTGGCAAGAGTTCTGTCAAAACATTCAATCCTCTCTGGAATACCGCACTTTGTTGTTTTTGCTTAATATCCGTCAAATCAATCAAGGCTTCCACAATGTTCTGTGTATTCAAACCTAATGAGATTCAGCAGGCTAATTCTTACTGCTTTACTAAGAGACCAGTGAAGTGCAAAAAGCACAAGTTCATTATTGACTCCCAGCTGCCCTAGCAAGGTTTCTGTGCTAACCTCAATAGGGCATGCTTGCAGCACCTGGGACGAGAGGAGAGAAATGGAGCACTGATTGAATGCCTCTTAGTGTCTGAGCAAGGCTAATCCTTGGTCGTGATCTTCTGCGTGAGAAATAAAACGAGTCGCAGCTCTTCAAACGCCGTTGAGTGCATGCAAGAGCAGGCCCATATTTTCTGAGGTACTTCAAGTTGACTCCAAGCTTTATGCCCTTTCTCAGTTGTCCTTGTACATCAACAGACCTTTTATTTTACTCTGCTGGCAAACCTAAGTGTGAGAATCTGGCTCTCTAGTCAGATCCATTTTCATTTTCCATTAAGGCAAAAGTTATATATACTTGTTTCGGTATTTTATTGAATCTTTAATGTGTAAGGCATTATGAGCAGTATGTTACAGGATCTGTCTTATCATGAAGATGTTTTAGAGATGCATTAGGAATGCACAGTGATATCAAAATTCTAAACCAGGTGAATCTAGTTCCAGTTTCTACATTTTAGAAATGTTTATGTATCAGCATTAATATCAGCAGCTACAGATTTGAAAAATATCATAAAATCAGCATTGGGCCACAACTCAAATCAGTGCATCCCCAGTTTATATTGAATAGGATGTGTGCATCAGTTTCATTGTTTTAACTCTGTGTTTTTTCTCTTTTGTTTATACAGGGCCACCTCCAGCTGTGCCTGACGTCAGGAAATCAGGGTATAGGCATTTACCTCAGTTAGTACCCAAGTCCTTGAAGTTGACATGCTGCACGGTCCTGCATATGGAAGCTCAAATGGATCACAACATGACCCTATTCATATCTCAGCAGTGGCGACAATAAGTTAAGCCAACATATTATGTGTGCTCAAATTCTGCAGTGACAGAGGAACACCTCATCAAGTTGCATTTGTTCTCTTATATCTGTGGATTGGAAACTTTTGTTTTGAAGCCAAAAGCCATTAGATCTCTTGGTGGAAAGTAACTGCATTTTTTTTCCTCTGTCGTGGTGGCCAGCCATAGAAAGGACCATAATATTGAACATGACTCATGGGGAAGAGACTGGCCCTGAGACACACCAGGATTCTGCTGTTCTAACGTATCTGGAAGGCTTACTCATGCATCGGGTAGCAGGAGCACAAGGTGCCACGGCAACACAAAGAGGTGAGGCTGGCAACAGCAATGAGGAGCAGAGAAACAAGGAGACGACAGGGCTTACATTTCCCCATCGTAGCACTCAACAGGAGCAGGATAAAACAACTCCCCAAGGAGGGACTACACAACATCTCAAAAAAGCTCGCCTGCTCCGCTCAGAAGCCTGGACTGAACATGAGAGCAAAAGGAGGATGACACCCTCTGTTGAGGTTAATGGGCGGATGGAAGAACATCACAGTGGCCTGAATGGCTCATCGCAGTGTAAAGGAGAAAGCACGCTCCTAGCGAGCCTGCTCCAGTCGTTCAGCACAAGGCTCCAAAGTGTGGCCCTGTCACAGCAGATTGTCCAAAGCTTGATGCCGCAAGATGCCTCTAGTCCAGTCACTAAGCCTGACCAAGAAGACAAGGCACCCGGGCATGGCCATGGATCTGGCCCAAGTCATTTCAAAGGGATGACGGAAAACAGCAAAGTGCAGAATCCCAGCAGCAGTGAGCCATACCACCACCGACGGCCCAGTCAGGAGAGGTCATCAGAGTCTCCAATGGCACTGCAGCACAGTGCTCGCTCTCCCTCAACAGAATCCCTCCCTTGCACTGAGCGTCTGAAAGCTGTTGCTAATCTGGTAAATATCAGGTCGAGCCCTGCCCCTTCACCCAAACCCAGCGTGGCCTGCAGTCAACTGGCCCTACTGCTCTCTAGTGAGGCTCACCTGCAGCAGTATTCCAGAGAACAGGCTCTTAAAGCTCAACTAGCTGGGCGATCAGCCAGCGAAAGGCTTGCGGCCATGGCCACGCACCAAACCCAAGCAAAGAAACAGCCTACAACTTCCGGGCAGCCTCAGACAAACCAGGACGGACTAAGCTCCTTACACACCAAAAATGGGATACCTGCTCAAATGTCAACAAGCTCCAGCAGACAAAATCCAAACCTAAGTACAGGGCAAAGTAGGTCAGCAGGTTCAGTGCGGAGGACACATGCCTTCAGAGAGCGCCGACCTTTCGAGAGGCATGGCAGGCCATCACAGAACTGCAGCAGTCTGCTCCTTCAACTTCTCAACAGCCACAACACACCACAACGACTCAATTGCCAGGGTCACCTCATGGAAGACGTCAGCGTGTTCTCCAGTCGTGGCTCTCCTCTGTTCTCAGATAGTGAGCACTCAAACACTGGCAGCAGTCTACAAAAAGACAGCAGTGATGCTGAGAGCACTTACTCCAGTTGCTCTCCGATTGACCTCTCTGTAAAGAACAAAGTAAATATCCCAACACCGCTGTCTTCCTCATCTTCACCTGCTCTGGACAAGGTCACAGAGTCACTGAAAAGCAAATGGACATCAGAGAGTCCAATTGCAACAGTCCCCACAGAACCCAGAGAGGTACACGCTTGTTCTGAGATGAAACCTCACCACAAGGTTACCCTTTTGGAGTTGCTTCTCGACCACAAAAACAATGAGAAGGCAAGCAAAGGCTTTGATAATCCTGAGACACAGCCAGTAACAATCTCTAAGGCCAGTAGTGCGTCTACAAGCAGTCAAAGTCTTTTTTATACTGGTAGGTCTAAGGATACAAGGGAACTTAGCCCAACTTGTAGACTGAATACGAGAAGTCCTAAAGTACTGCCAACATTCTCCCAAGGCAGAGACTGCAACACACGTGCATCCCCATACACCCTGTGTAGCCCTTCTCATACACAGTCTGCCCCGTTGGATCTGTGTAAGACTAAACCACCTGCAAGTGGTGTAAGTTTCAAAGAAACCAACTTTAGTGCTAGCAAATTGTTGCAAGATTTAGCTCAATGTGGAAAACAAAACACAACCACTTCTCCCCCTCCAAAGGCTCCTTTACCTCCCACCAAAAGACAGACCCAAGAACTTAAAACTTCAAGTTCTGCAACTTTGCTAGAAAGACTTACTACTCCAACTCCAAAAAGCAGCACCCCAACATGGGAGGGAGCTCATGTGAAGGCCCCGGTTGCAGCAGAAGCAACACAACATGGGTCGGAAATTGAAAATCTCCTCGAGAGACGCACAGTCCTACAGCTTCTTTTGGGAAATAAATCCCAGAAAGAAAGAGTTGGTCATAAACGAAAGAAAGAATCTGGTAAGAGCGTTTCCATGGAAAAGCAACCAAACCACTCAAAAAGCCACAATAATTTGAATAGACCGTCACCAGACATTTCAGTGAAAACCGAGCCAGTGGACGATGGTGAAATGTATAATGATGGCAAAGTTGTGAAGCAGTGCCAGAACATGTTAGCAGAATCACCTAGACATAGCTCCCACACTCTTTATCAGGGAAGCATAAAGCAAGAACCACTGTCTCCAGTGGATGTCCCCAGAGATGGTCTTCTTTGTCATCTCCTACAACAGCAGCCCAGAACTTTTAAGCCAGTCATTTTAGAAGATTCAAATAAAGGCTTCATTAAAGAGGAACCAGTAGAGTATCAGGGACCAACCATCCCAAAGAAGAGGAAATATTCGGTTGAACCAGAGGACCATGCTGAAGTGAGGCAGCAAGGAGTGTGTAGCAGCCCTGGTAGCCAAAAGGCCAATAGTGATAGCTCAATCTCTGGAATTCCAGAGGCTCAGAAGTCCAGCAATCCATCCAGCCCTCCAGAAGCAGACAGTCCACCAGCTAAGTTTCCGCCGTGTGAATCTCCAAGTCATGAAAACCGTGGATTTAATGTTCTAAAGCAGCTTCTTCTTTCAGACAACTGCTTGAAAGAACTATCTCAGTCAAGGAGTACATTTAGTCCATTGACACATCCCATCCTAAATGGGAGTACAATCAAAGAACCACGTAACGGTGGTGAGCCTCAAAAGCCTTTGTCAGCGTCTGAGTCCCAGCGGTGTGTCTGCTGTAAGAGCAGGTACAAACAGACCACAATCTTTGTCAGATGTCCATGTAACCCTGCAGGATTCTTCCAGGTCAAAACCTGATGTCACTGCACAGAGGGACTCGAAAGCATCAGTTAGTGTGGTCAATGGTGATGAAAGAACACAAGACTGCCAACTGGACTCTCCGCGGTTGACTAAGGCTAACCCTATTTTGTACTATATGCTCCAGAGGAGCAATGCACATCTGGTTAGAGAAAGCCGGGAAGTTGAAGCAAGGTCAGGACAGTGCAGGGTGCAGAAAGAGGACTCTGAGGCCTTTGACCTCAAACTAAACTTGCAACAAAACCCACATAATCACAATGGGACTCACAGTTGTGACTCACCACGGCTTAACGGGTCACTGAAGAAATCTTAGTGAGGAAGCGGTTCTGAAGACTGTTTTAGAATGAAAATGTGCTTGTCTTTCTTCATGTTCCCTACTTGGTCTGTATTGCCATTTTTGTTTGTCAACAGATGAAAACTGAGCCATCTGATTTCACTCTTTGCCCTTTACTTGTTTTACTATTTACTTTACTGAATTTTGTAAGATCATAACCCCACTACTTCATTTCTGGCCATTGTTTTCTGGATGATTTTCATCCTCAAATACACAATGACAGATAAAAGAACAGATTCTAATTCAAAATTCTAGGGGCAGATTTACTGTTCTGCACATTTGTGAACCCCGTTTTGGCAATTAAAAGCATTTTTTACAAACGCTATCGAAGTGTCTTAAGAGCAGGTTTTGCCTAAATTAGAAATAATGACAATTTTGTTTTCTAAATGATTGTTAAAAGTACACACTGAAACTTTTCAGCTGTGCAGTCTGTGCAATCCTTCTGTACTGATGCTACTTGTTACGTCATGTACACTGTTGCTTCTGTTGCAGAAATGATGCATTGCACATTGATACATTGCTCAGGTGACCAGGATGCACACGATTAAATGGAAAGATTAATTTTACAGTATGACATGCTGAATCCAGATGCACTCAAATGTGTTTGAAAGTAATTTTAAAATAATCAAAATAATCGTGACTCATTACATCAAAATAATGTCTTCTTTTCTCAAAATAATTACTTACTGTATTGAAATAATCTGAATCAAATATTTTTTTTTGCTGAGTAATTACTATTAATTTATGTATTTATTTATTTAATTAATTTACTTGGCCATTATTCTGGCTTACTTACTAAGTCAAAATCTTAAGAAAATAAGTTACTATTTTGACCTGATCAGTCACAGTTTGAATCAAAGAATAATAAAAGCCTTTTTCTTCTCTTACCTGGTGGAAATGAGCCTCCATACAAAAAGCACGTGAGCCAAGCAGAGTTTTGTATTGAACTGCTCATGTTAATTCTGAAGTTGTGCCCATGTTCATTTGCATGGATTTTGCCTGCTATAACCTGCTATATTGGCCACCCCACAAGCACAAAGTGTCCATAGACTGTGGGTAATTGGCTCCTCTTTTAATAAATCTGCCCTTTAACCTAGTGTCACATTTAATGTGTTCACAGTTAACATGTTCTTGCCAATGTATTTGAATTAAATTAAAATGAACAGCTTATTTTCTTACATTGTTGAAGTTTTGATGCGTTATGTTACAGTGCGGGTGCAGGTCATGTTGATTGATGCACTAAGCAGATAATTACCTTTCCTTTTGATGTTATTGAGGGACTGACCTTGACCCATTGCAGCTTTCTTCATACAGGCATTCACATAAAATAACAATGCTTGGTCTTTTAAAGACATAATAAGTCCCTTTTCAGGAAGAATGGTGTCTTGCTCAATCTAGCCAATCCGTTCACCATCATAGATGGACAAAGTTCATCCGTTTGAAAACATGAAGTAGAATCTGTATGATATGTGATGCTTGTATACTTTGGTACTGGTGTTTTTATTACTCATTTATTTTGTTTTGTTCTAGTTTATTGTTTTGACTAATTTGTGAAATAACATTTCATTGCATCAAGCCAAGAGTTGAGATTTTCACAATAGCCCTACGAGCTCATAAAAAGATATAAAAACCTAAAGTTTAAGTTTAATCTGATGTTATGAATATGTCTTGGCATCAGCATGTGCCATAAATGTGTTGCATTATGCAAGAAATGTGAATTGTTGCATTAATATGAGACAAATCAAGCCTGTCGGAGATGTAGAGAGTGTTCTAGTTATGCGCAGAGGAGTATGTGTTATTTTAAGGAGTGTGTTGTGCTAATGAAGGGAGTACTGCGGTACAATTACCATTCCCCACATATGACAATGTATGGTCTTACATTTAACATATGGGAATTTAACATGTTATTTTTGTCCCCTCGATCTTAAAGACTCTTAGAAACTATATTTATGTACATACCGTAATGTTTATCTTTATGAAAGACAGCTATTTTATATGGATGAAAAGAGAAGCAGTTTAGTTTTGAAATTTCCTAAAGAGACTTCACAGTAATGGCTGTGTGAATATGTACATACTTTAGAGGATGTTTTTTTTTGTTTTCTTTTCTTTTTTTGTCCTTCTTTTGCCTTTTGCATGTGTCTCTTGGTAAAATGACAATAATCTGTTCTGCAACATGTTGTGTTATGTCAGATATTCAACAGTACACTGCTGCCTGTTGCATGCAGATGCATGAGAAGGTTCCTATGTATTACTGGACATGGGGGAATTCAAAGTCTTAAGCATAAATATTTTGTCATGAAGCCCGATATGTAAAATGTATTCTGTCTGTTTATTATGAGAAATAAACTGCTGAGCAAAATACTGTATTTGAACTTTTGAAACAGATGTGCATATGAAAATATTTATTTTGTTTTTATTCTATTTTATTTTTTACGAGAGGAAAACCAAACAGGTAAACCAATCACATCATGTACAGTACAGCGCAACTATGGATTACTACAACGCTTCAAAGATTTAACTTGGTTTTCAAAAAAAGTATTGTTTTGGAGCAGGATAACTGCAGCATATTGAATATTATTGTGATATCATTTTTTTGAAATGTATTCATTTTGGTGTTTTACTTGCACAGATTTTGAATAAAGTTCAAAAATGCACAATCAGAAGGAACTTTTTTTTGTCTTTTGTTTCCAGTAGGGATGCGCATTGCGAGAATCCGTAAGAGTTCATGAACGGGTATCCGATTAACCATAAGGGAAGGAAAAAGAAAAAAAATAAATAAAAGCTACTTCAGCTGAAATGACGTAGTGCTGGAACTGGAGGCTTTTTTAGGTGATAGCACTGGTGTTACAAGGCTAAAAAAATCAGTAGCACAAAATAGCAAGCAGATGAATACTGGAATACAGAAAAGTCACGATTTTCATGTGAATTAACACGTTTTTTGTACACTTCACATGTTAAAAAAATTGCAATTGCATGTGAAAAAATGTGATCACATGAAAAAAAAATACTTGTAAACATGTTTTTTGCACACTTCACATGTGAACTGTATGTGACTTTTCTGTAAGGGATTATTCAAAAAAAGCCTTTTTGACCTTTTTATGTTAAATGAGTAACGGAGGCTGCCTCCTCAGGCGTGAGCAGAAACTACAGCTAACAGGTGCAACACTAGATGCTGATGAGGACTCGTCATCTTATACAAGATATCTCCTCAGTGGATGACGTACCAACAGAGAAATATATAGCCATTGTTTCTATATATTATTCTACATATTATTATATTTACATGTTGCAGTTTCCCTGTGACTCAGTAAATATGCCTTGCCTAACAACTAACTGGAACATGGTTAGACTATTGCTCATTATCACAATCAGTGACCTTGTCTAGGACTTCCAGAAGGCCTCAACCTTTTTCCTCACAAAATTGATCCCACTCATTGTAAATCAGAAAGTTAATCAGATGCATTATGCCTTCAGTCCAGCTCCTAAAGTCCTAACCAATGGGAGAGCTAACTTGGCTGTACCTGCCTAGATGCAATGGTGGAAAAAAATCCTGATTGGGTAATTTTCCATTGGGAGTTTTCTAGAATTTAACCATTTTGTTAAAAGTTTTGTCCATCCAAAATGCAACAGTGAAATATGAGTATTACTGCAGTATGTTGCAGAGCTTAAATTGTAAAAAATCATTGTATTCATAGTTTTTGAAAGTGTTTTTAAAAAATGTAGCACTACTGGTTCCTTTTTCTGTGTTCCAACTGATCAGATGTCTGAAAATATAAATATTGTGACATACTGGACATCATGAAAAATTCTTGAAGTATCACAATGTTATATTTTTGCCATATCACCCATTTCTGGTTTTAATGCAACAAGCATGATGATACTGTGGAAATCGCATGCTTATGTATTTTAGGTCCCAGAAATCATTAAGCCTTCTCTGAATGGCTTGAAGGCTCTGAGGATTCCTCTTGATTAAACTATTAAACTACAGAAAACATATCACTTACATGGGGTGAAAATGTTGCCTTTTTTCTCATAGCAAATCTTATACAACATATTTTGACTAAATCTTCTCACTCTGTTAACCTTTCCTTCAACTTTGCTACATTTAGTACATTATCATTGTGCATTGGTCATTTTCTTTTGCTCCATGTTACAGTGAGATACTAACAAAAGCAACCTTTCCAAGTGAAGAAAGGACAGATTCTCTTAAAAGTCACATTTGGTCTTCACTAAAAGCATTTTTTAGCCAGAACCAACCTTGCTGCTGACCTAAATTTTTCCGCCGGGCCTTGTGTTGTGACCTTAATTCCTGCTGGTCGGCGTGACACAGACGTGAGAGGAAGCGATAGGGCAGAGATGGCCCCGTGCTTTGCCGGGGTCAGCATCAAGATAGATCAGTGACCTGTAAAGTGGAATCCTGGAAGAAAGGGACACTCTGCAAGAGAGAGCAAGCAGCCGCAGGCCTAAAGGTACACTGCTTCTTCTCAGGAACCAGAGTGAAGGAAGAGGTTCTCTTCTTTTATTTATATTCTCTCTCATATTCTCTTGCATCTCTCATGCACACGAGCATAAATCTGTCCAAAAAAAGAGCGAAACACATAATGTTAGTGGCACATGATCACACAAAATGTCTTGTAGGATGTCATTCAGGTGCCTTTGAGTGATCTTAGCAATACCTCGTGCACCCCAAGCAAGGAAAATCATGAAAGACTGCTTCGGAATCTAATCTTTCTTTTATATTTCGCTGTGAAACTGGGTCATATCATCTATGGCTTCCTTTTTTTGTGTCAGAAAGTGGGGTGGGGGGTCGGGGGAGGCAGAAATGTGTGCACTGACAGGATTAACTTCCTGTTAAAGCAGTTTCAGACCTCAATAACCATGACTTATGAAAGGCATAAAGCTTTTAGAGGCATATAAACATACTCCGAAAGACAGTTTATCTCCTCCTGCAACCCTGTGATTGATAAAATGAGCCAAATGTGAGTGCTCATTCACTTCGCTCACGATTGCTGTTCGCTCTCTCTGAACTTGCCACTGCAGGGTGAGTTGCTAAAGCAGCATCCAGCGAGTGGAGGACACGCGCTCCATGTTCCCGCTGAGTTTCCTTTCCAGATCCGCTCCCTGGTAATTGGACGAGAGCTTGCGTGCATTTTTGTTGGATCAAAGAAAGTTGCACAGTTGGCATGAATCTGCCCATGTGGAACAATACATATAAAGCATGCCCCGCTCGGCTGATGATAGCTAATGACCCTTGCGCTTAAGTGGGAAATTCTAAATCATACATATGATTTATGGCACTGCGAGCTGCTCTCCTGGATTATGGCTGCCTGGCTCTCTTTCAGGCCGTGTCCTCGAGGCACGCACCCAAAAAGTCACAGTAACCTTAAGCCCAGGACTTCTCAGCTATGCATCTGTGCTTTTTGGAAGTGAAACACTCTGTTCTCATTTTCAACTTCCTTATCGTCTTTACAGCGTAGCCTATTTTTACTTGTCATTGCCTTACAGCGATGCACGCACTGTGATGAAATAGTGTATGTTCCACCAAACACTTACTTCACATGTGGTGATCTGTTTTGAAATCCATATGTATTTTTTATTAGGTTCATGCATAAACCACATCATGCATATTCCATGTTTGATCAAATACTCCAAGCCATAAAAGGCACCTCATGCGACCCAGTTATGTCTATGTAAATGACAGGAATATATCAGATGTACAGCAGCTTATGGGAGAGAGAGGATATGGATGGAGAGAGAGGAAAAAAACCTAGAACCTTTACATTATTGTCACTGTTGGAAAAGAAGAACTTACCTGTCAATGTAAGTGCAATAAGATTTTGTTCTAAGTGATTTAGGCCATTCTGATGGTCCATTCATCATGAAATTTTATAAAAAATTGAAACATTGTGAATTTTCAAATTATGCGAAAAACAAACAACCAAACTAGAGATACAAGGTTTTGGTCCGACAGTAACACTATGTTGAGGTTCTTCAATGTCAGGTTCACTCACAATTCATTTTCAAATATGGATCAACCACATACACTGTTAAACATGTCAGAGCCAGAAAGGTATTTTTAAGTGTTAGCAGAACTGCACTTGCTACCAACGGAAAGTTCTGTGAAGAACCATTTTTGTATATGAGGTGTCCAAAAACACTCTTAACAAAACAGGACACAAACAGTCCTTCTGGCAGTGCCAGAGCAACTTTTAGTTCCCTAAAGAACCATGGTTGAAAAAACGATTTGTAAGTGTGAAGAACCTTTTAAAGGCTTCAAAAAAATCACACAATAAAAAGGTTCTTCCTAGAACTTTAAAACGATTGTTCACAGTCACACAAAAATGGTTCTCTTAAGAAACGTCAATTGAAAGGTTTTCAGGGAAAAGTAATTCTGCCAGAAAGACTTTTACAAAGTTGAAAGATAACAATTTAGTAGAAATTAGGGTCTTTGGCGTAGGCCCCGTCCTCGGTCTAGGTCTTGGAGCGTCGAGACCCTCGCTGATCCTGCCAGATAGAGACGGCAGGGGCGGAGCCTACCCCCTAGACAACCAGACAGGGACCCAGCTGGTGGTGGTGGGGAGGAAGGAAGGGACAGTCAAAACATAGACGCCTGAAAGCAGAACAGGTACGTAAGTCGAGTCATTTTAAAGACAGGTGTAGGCCTGTGATTGGTCAGGCGTAATGAATGAATGGATGACGTGGCGTTAGAGTCTTCCTGGCAGAACTTTCACTAAAGCTTCCATTTCTTTTGTGGCATTGTGAAAAGGACACTTTCTGCCAGTATTATTTTTAAGAGCGCATTTAAAAACAGGTACCATTAAGTGTTGTTTGAGTGATGCCATCGAAGAATAACTTCTGGATCTCTAAACAACCATGTTTGTAAAAGAGATTTGCGAGTTTCAAGAATTTTTTAAATGCTTAAATAACCTTTACATCATATAAATGTTCTATACTTTTTAAACCCATAACCTCCTGAAACCTTTGGGAAAACCTACATTATGTGGAGGTCCTTAAAACTTTAAAAAGGTTCTACACACTCAAAATCTTTTTCTAAAGAACCATCCATTGAATAGTATTTTAGGGAAATTGTTTATGGCGTTGCGCAAAGAACCTTTTCTGGCGCCATTATTTTTAACAGTACATGTGAACCAAGAAGTATTGTAAGTGACGCCATAGAAGAACCACTTTTGATTCTCTGAGGAACCATGTTTGAAAAAGAGAACTGTAACTGTGGCGAATCTTTTGAAGGCTTAAAGAGCCTGTGCGTACTATACAGGTTCCATACTAATTAAAGTGTTCTTCCTAGAACCTTTATATTATGTGGAGGTTCTTTAAACTTTGAAAAGGTTCTTCACACTCACTAATCTCCAAAAATATTTCTCATTGAAAGTTTTTTTTAGGGAGCAAATAGTGGTTCTCTTACTGGCAGTGCACCTGTTTATGCACTTTTATTTCATTTAGAGTCTAATGTTAAGGTTCTGTGAAGGTATAATAAAGGTTCCTAAACGGTTCATCACTTAGATATATGGGAAAACTCCTTTAATTGATTTAGAACCATCATATTTACAAAAGTGGTTCTTTAAAGAAAGCTTCATTAGGGAACTGAAAGTAGTTCTTCTATGTCATCACTCTGAAGAACCCTCATATCTTCCTTTTAGCACTCTTATTTTTTGGAGTGAAGGGTGAAGATGAGGGAAGTCGAAAAGGAAAGAACCGGTGGATGGGGTACATTAAGCTAGAAAGAAATAATCTAGAGGGATGTTTTTTTCCAGTTATATCGTTTCATCTCTTTGACGTGCATCACACAGTGCATCTGCATCTACAGTGAGTCAGCCCAGCAGGGGCCGGAGCTGTTCCAACCTGCATTGTTCTCAGACTCAAAGGGAAATAACTAACCTTGAGTGTGCTCGCTTTTAACTAGGCGGTCTTACAGAGTTCAAAGGGGTGCGGGGGTTAAATGAGTGTGGTATGGTGCACATGTGTGCGTGTGTGCGCTGAACAGTGTGGTTTTGTTTGCGGAGGAAAAGGCTGTCTGTGTCACACGTACACCCCCACCCCCACCCCCCCACCCCCTTCAGCTTCCACTTTATTTGATCTTCCAATGATTACCCTTTCCTTAAACTTCTCATAACCTTTGGTCTGGCAGTGAACTCTCCCCAGCGTACAGTACGTGTTTGTTAGGCTTGAACTGACAATAACCCCATGCTCGCCTTGACTACAGAAAAAAAAGGAACAGAAATTAAACAAATAAGTCCGAGACCAAGACCGAGGTCAAGCTCCGGTGCTTGACAACTGTTCGCTTGTCAGGGAACACAGACAGAGGAAAAAAAATACAGAAAATGCTAGCTTTGAAGTCGTGGCCTGCAGTGGACTATGGATAAAGTACAAAGAACTACTGATTCCAATAGCAGGGCTCTTTTTTTGACTGTGTCAATTATACTGTCTGTAAAAGTGGTGTGTTCGGAAAATGATATAATGCTAGATATGTCATATTGTTGTATTCTGCTTTTATTCAGTTACAATTAATTCTGAACCCTAAACCTTCTATTATTATAAAATATGACAATAAAGATTAAATGTGAGTAATAAACAATAATAAAAGACATTTTAGTCTTCAATAAATTCTTTGATATCTACTGTAAAACATGTAAGATATGTAAATATGAGGGTGAAATACAAAAGTATGGGCCTAAACCCATAGGGGTTTAGTTTTTTTTTTTTATTTGATAAAGTTTCCTAAAAGGTTCTTGGCCTGAGTGGGTGGTTCTAGAAAGGTTATACACGGTTATAAAGGTTCTTCATACATCTTCTTTACAAAAATTATACTTGAACCCTCTGGGGTCTGAGGGCATTTTCTCGATTTTTGCATATTTCCTTAAATTTGCATTTAAAGGCTCTTGTATATGTAATATGATATCCATATGTTTCCTACCAAACACTCCATTATCTTTGTCGCTACTTTCCAAAATTCTGCAGCATTTTCAGCAGCTGCAAACTCTTTGCAAATCATTTTACATGCATCTCACACTTTCAGAAATAAAGGTATGAAACTGTCACTGGGGTAGTACCCCTTAAGTCACTGGGGCGGTACCCTCAAGGGTACATCTCAGTACCTTTAGTCAGGCAACATGATTGTTCCATAATCCATTGGAATTATATTTTCTAGGTTGTACTGACTCCACACACCCCGTCTCGTCTCCGGGCTTTTAATTTTATTGTTCTGTTTCAAAACATTAGGTTATGAAAAGGTACAAATCTGTACTTTTCAACTGGGAAAAATGTATTGAAGGTACGCAATTGGACCTTAAAACCACTGTTGTAACTTTGAGAGTACATTTACACTGTTTGTACCTCGAAGAACAAGAAAAGTACCTGCATCGTACCTTTATTTCTAACAGTGCAGATGTTGACTGAATGAAGATTGAAGGGTTTCTGGCATGATGGTTAAGTCTTTAGTGATCACCTGAGTATCCATTGGTCAGTTTCACACAAAATGTGCACATGTGTTTTTCAACCGCTCTTCATAGCCTCATAACTCTGGATGTGAGTCAAATACGATCTCGCAGTTAAATGAAATATCTATGGAAACATTGCATTTTTCAGTGTGAGGAAAAAACAAAAAACATATATTTAACAGAAAATTACACAAAAGCCTCAACAACTCAATAGAATATCAACTGTTCAGTATTTAGTAATTAGTGTGTCCACATTATGCCTTTACTTCATTCTTTTTGTTTGCTTTAATTTTTCCAAGAAAACTGCAGCGGTATTTTTCTACACCTCCAAAGTTCAGTCTTAGAAGCTGGTTGCATTTTCTTCTTCTCATGATCCAAATAATCCCACACATATTCAGTGATGCTGAGGTCTGGACTCTGGGGTGGACAGTGCCTTGTTCTGAAAACACCAGCAGCTTCTTTGTTTGATTTGCTTCTCACTAATGGCTTCCTAACAGCTACACATCCTTTCAGACTTACAGTGTTGAGTTGTCTTCTCACAGTGAAAGGATGGACAGAAAGACCTGTGGATTTTTCCAATCTGAAGTAAGAGTGGAGCTTGATTTTCTCCTCTCTCTCAAAGATGAAAGCTTTAAGTGCTGCGTATCTGATAGGGGCAGTTATGGTGGTCTACTAGGTCTGGCATGGTTGTCAGGAGTCTGTATATTTCTGTATTTGCTTGTATATTTCTATCAGTTTTGGAGTTTTCTCTTTTGTCGCTTATTTCCTTTGACTTTCTCCTTCCTAATGCAAGTGGATTATCGTATATTTGATCTCTACACAAACGTCTTCTGAAAAAATGAATTTCCTGTTCTTCATGGCTTTGCAAAGTATTGCACTTTATCTAGTACTTTAAGACCAGAGGTACTTTATTATCTCAGTCAATATTACATTCAAGTGGATATTCACACAGTGTGACGATATTATGTTTGGATGAAATGTATTGCTTTAGGCAGTTTTATCCTAACGCATTTCTTTCCTTTTCAACCGCAGTTATTTAAATACAGAGAAATAGAACATGTATCAGATAAATTAACCAGAACAGTTGTATCAAATAACTATCAGGTCAAGCAGGTTTAAAAGGCCTTTTTAAACTCCCACAGCTATTTACTTACAGGGAGGTGAAACGAGACATGCTTGGCCCACCCTAAAAGCTGAGTACGGCCTATTGTTTTGAGAGTGACCCAGGGACACTGAGGGCATAAGGGGGGTCACAGCTGACTGAGCTGGCCTAATGTCGAGAAGAGCATTGTGGGAAGAGTGTTCCAGGCATACGCAAACACACCAAACACACATACACGCTCACAAACGTCTGTATTCATCATAGCCGATCAGGCATTTCCTCATAGTACTGTCCCCTAACTATGCCAAGACATCCTCTTACTAACCCCATTGTGCTGTTTGGCTTCATTCTTGTTCCAGGAGTGCACGGACGATGATTCACATGTATCAGCTTAACTGTCATACGCCACTAAGGTTTGGAAATTCCCTGTGTGGAATTAAGCAGAGAAAACAGTCACCCCATTAGCTAGACTGCCTCAGTGTTGTTGGAGGTTTAATTTGATGATAGTAAATGTTTGGACTTTAGTCTGGCTTTATTAAAATTTCATGAAGTTTGAATTAAATGCATACATTAAGCCTGTGTGAGTGTTGAATCTCACTGAAAAGGCATGTGGCCTCAATAGTTCTGCTATGGGAAGAATAAACAAAAACTGTTTTTCATGCCATTCTTTGCATCATATTGTACAGTTTATCTTTCTAATAATACGTGTATTGTTTGCATTATTTGGCCAGGATAACACACCCACTTACTAAAATTAATGATCATGTGAATTAAACAGACAGACAGACAAACAGATAGACAGACAGATAGATAGATACTTAGACAAACAAACAGATAGGAAGGCAAGCAGGAAGACAGACAGACAGATAGATAGATAGATAGATAGATAGATAGATAGATAGATAGATAGATAGATAGACAGACGACAGACAGATAGATAGATAGACAGACAGGCAGACAGACATACACAGATAGATGGAAGGATGGATGGGCAAGCGGGCGGGTGGATGGATAGATAGATAGACAGACAGACATACAGACACATAAATAGATAGTGGGAAGGATGGATGGATAGATAGATACATGCAAAATTATTGAACTCAGTATGGCAAACAAAAGAGAGAGACTGAGGAATGAACACACATATATAAGGGCTTTAAATGCAGAGTTTACAGACACACAAAGGATATAAACCAGAGAGACGTGCAGAGTGGATGCGAATGCTTTTACTGCCACCTTGTGGTAGACGGCGATTGCTACACCAGTATTTGTTAATGCTGCTGTGACTGGACTCTTTTTCCCACCCCTTTTCCGGCAGACCCCGCCTCCTGTGGCAGGGTTAGCCTTATTGTCTGAATACAGGTGGGAAAAAAAAACTGTGGAAGGGGAGGTAGTTTCTTACACGGCAAAGTTGGACGACACGTCAGTCGAAACCATTTCTGTGAGTATTGAAAACGCATTTGTGTCTGTTTTTAGTCTTTAACCACAGACCAAAACACCAAGGTGCTGTAGAAACCTGTCTACGCTGCCTGTGTGTGGCCTATTTACAGTGTTTGGCTGAGCTGTCAGTGGAGGGAGAAAGTTCATCAGTGAAGTTACAGTGCTGATTAATACTCAACGAAAACTGAACGACGTAAACATTACAGTGGTCATTTCTTCCCTCAGAAATCCTCTTCTGACCATGGCCACTGGTACGCACGAGAATGTAAAGGTGAGTTGTGGCAGTTTGTGCTAGTTAATGTAGCTGTGCTGTCCTCTGAGGTGAGTAAAGTGGCCCAATGCTAGACTGAGGAAAAACCGCTGGTAATATAAAAAGTAGTTACTGAGGAAAAGTCTTTAAAAATCTCATTACTACAGGAGCATGAATTAGCTCAATCTTAGTGAATTACATGTCATTTAATAATTTAATAAACATATATGTAAACAGACAACAGGGAGCATATCCTACATTTGTCTTCCATTTTGTTTCTTCCCTTTGTGTGGATTTATGTACCAAAAGTAATTGTGAATAATTTTTTCCAATTTTCTAACCCCAAAAAGCAGTCTGAAACATTGCTTATAACTTCAATATTATATATATATATATATATATATATATATATATATATATATATATGTATGTATATACACCAATCAGGCATAACATTATAACCACCTCCTCGTTTTTACGCTTTTATCAGCTCCACTTACTATATAGGTGCATAATTACAGCCCCTTTTACCCTGTTCTTCAGTGGTCAGGACCCCCATGGACCCTCACAGAGCAGGTACTATTTGGGTGGTGGATCATTCTCAGCACTGCAGTAACACTGATGTGGTGGTGGTGTGTTAGTGTCTGTTGTGCTGCTGGAGTTTTTAAACACTGTGTCCACTCACTGTCCACTCTATTAGACACTCCTACCTTGTCAGTCCACCTTGTAGATGTAAAGTCAGAGACGATAGCTCATCTGCTGCTGCACAGTTTGTGTTCCTCTAGTCCTTCATCAGTGGTCACAGGACGCTACCAACAGGAAGCTGTTGGCTGGATATTTTTGGTTGGTGGACTATTCTCAGTCCAGCAGTGACACTGAGGTGTTTAAAAACTCCAGCAGCACTGCTGTGTCTGATCCACTCAGACCAGCACAACACACACTAACACACCACAACCACGTCAGTGTTACTGCAGTGCTGAGAATGATCCACCACCCAAATAGTACCTGCTCTGTGAGGGTCCATGGGGGTCCTGACCACTGAAGAACAGGGTAAAAGGGGGCTAATAAAGTATGCAGAGAAACAGATGGACTACAGTCTGTAATTGTAGAACTACAAAGTGCACCTATATTGTAAGTGGAGCTGATAAAATGGACAATGAGCGTAAAAACAAGGAGGTGGTCATAATGTTATGCCTGATCAGTGTGTATACACACACACACACACACACACATATATATATATATATATATATAAATACTGTTTACATAGCACATCAAACTCTTATATTTCAAAAAAGCAAGCAAAGGTTTACATGGTGTGAGCCCTTCAAAATCTATTTAAACTGTAGTACAAAATAATCATAGCTTCTTGCTTGGTCTGTTTTGGAATTGTGTCTGTTTTTCTGGGCAATGTTCATGGTCATCATTGCTCAGCACACCATGGAGCTGGGTCATAGCTATTTTCCATTTGTGTAGAAATATTACAGTTCTCTGGATACTGGAGAAGATTTGCAGACCAGTGCTGCTTGCCCTGTACCCTCTCGCCTGGTCTTGCGAGAGAGTGCCCGTGAAGCCCTTCAACAAGTCCATCCAGATGTTTGCAAGAGGTAATAGTGATATCTGTACAGATAGGTGACAAAACCTGTGGACATCTGTTTGAGTGGTTTGAGCAGAAACCAGAATCCTCACTCTTTGTCTCTCTTTTAGGTTCTTTGGTTGTGGCGTGGTGATTCCAGAGAAGTTGAAGGGGTGTTCAGTTCTGGATTTGGGAAGTGGATCAGGCAGGGACTGCTACATTCTCAGCAAATTGGTTGGAGAAGATGGTCATGTCACTGGTGTTGACATGACAGAGGAGCTGGTACTTTATTAATTACATTGCCCACCCTTTCTTTATAATAAGTAGATAAGACCATCTCTGTTTTGAAATACGTGATTTTTGCTGTCGGAACAAAACTGACTCAGGCTGAGAATTATTGGGAAATGATCAGTCCTGCGCATCCAGCTAAACCAAGTCAAATCATGATGTGAATAACTGCTTTTTTTTCTATTGGTTCTGAGAAGTTTTTAGCGTTCGCTAACACATTAAACTATTCAAATCGGTCTAATTTGTTTGAGCAAAAACATCTTTAATGCATTTTGAATCTAGAATTGATTCTAGTTGTTGAAATACATACATACATACATACATCATCTAAACCGCTTATCTAGTTGTTGAAATATTTTGCATAAACAAGTCATTTATATGTGAAATCGTTCTTGATAATCAATTAGAAATAGTGATCAGTGTAAATATACAGCTGTATGCAAAAGTTTGGGCACCCCTGGCAACATTACACATTTTCTTGATTTTTGAAGTGAAAAGAAGTGAACACAACCACTGCAGCAAACTATTTACAATTAAGAAGATCTGCAAAGGTTAATGCACAATTTCTTTGTATTTGACTATCAATAATTGTGCCAAAAAAAACATTTTTACATCATCAGTCTACAGCACTGGTTTTCAAAATGCCTCTTGCTTATATAGATGTTGTTTTACATACTTCAGACAGTGACTTTGTGCTGAGGTAGCAGGTAAGGTTTCCTTCTGATGACTCTTCCATGCAGACCATGTCCATGTAAGTAGTACTACACAGTAGAATGGTGCACCACGTCTCCCGTATCAAATAAACCTTCCAGCAGACCCTTTGCTGTCCTGTGGGGGTTTTGCTTTGCCTTTTTGTCCAGCATACAATATGGTTTATCTGAGAGTTTTCTTGAATTTCACTGTTCCATTTGACTACCAATTCTTAATCACACTTTGGGCAGTATAAACTGCAAACTGGAAGTGCTTAGAAATATTTTTATAGCCTTTCCCTGCTCTATTTTCAGATCCTCAGGAGCCAATGGCTGCTGAGTGTTAGCACAAGGCATGAAGAGTCAGAGAGTGTCATCAGACAATTTCTAATGACAATTCTTGACCTGCCTCACCAGTCTTAATGGGTCAATTAAGGCCTAATGAATTCATTATGTTCTGAGACTTTACAGCTACAGAGATAATTATTATTATTATTATTATTATTATTATTATTATTATTGTTAAGTCAAATGTAAAGTAACTGTTATAAGTATATTATAATTTACTATTAAATAGTTTGTACAGAGGCTATGTTTTCTTCTTTTCACTTTAAAAATGAATAAAAAATGTCATTTGGCCATACTTTGGCATACAACTTTAGTAATAGTAAATAGTGTAAATAACAATAAACAGGTGAAAAATAATTCTACATAGCAGATTAGATGGAATCAGTAGCAAAAACACTGTTCATAGCTTTATCAAGACTCTCACTCTTTCAACAGGTACAAGCATCAAGGAAATATATCCAGTACCACCAGGAGAAGTTTGGTTATGCCAGGCCAAACACTGTCTTTGTTGAAGGATACATGGAGAAGCTCAGTGAAGCAGGAATCCAGAACAGCTCAGTGGATGTGATTGTGTGCGTATCCTACTTTATATGCAGACTTTAAAGGGTGATGCACTACATTTACATGATTCAAACAAGTGTGTTGATGTGATATATTTTATTAAAGTAGAATTTGTGCATGTGAATAAGTAAAGCTAGTGCATCACTGTAGCATACCATGTGCTACCATGGGAAGAAGAAGGATGCTGGAGGCAGGTGTAATGGTGGCAGCAAGAATTTTAGTTTATTCATTCATCCAAAACAAAATTTTTCAATTTTTTTCACCAGACACTTTTCACTGGCCTCTGACATACTTTTCAGTCCTTTCACAAATACCAGCTTTCGTTGTCTTCTTCTGCTTGTCCATCTCTCTCTTTCTTTTCCCTCTTTGCTCCTTTGAAAAGTGCCCATGCTGCCAAAGCCAAGCCAGGGTCAGCTGGCCCTCATTAAGGGCAGGGGAGCACCTGAGCTGAGAGGGAAAGAAAAAGCTTGCTGTTCTGCCTCCCGATCACTGCCCCTACTGTTACAGTTGCCCTGCTGTGGAGCAGGGGGTGGGGCTCTCGGGGCAGATCTTGCAGCTGTTGTTGTCATTGACAGTACATGTTAACTGGACCCAGTCATCCAGCTGTTTTCGGTGGCGACCAGATGTGGTCAGTCGAGACTACGCAGGTACCTTAATTAAGGTACTGTTTTTCTGCCGAACAATTTTTTTGTGAACATATTGAAGGGAACATAAAGCATCATAACCATTCAACGCGACACACTGCACTTTTACCACACAGTGAATTTTAGCTATGACTTCCTCCATTCTGTAAAATATACAGTAGAATTAGACATAACATATGTTTAACATACTGAAAACAGCCTTATAAATAAATAAGTAAAGAAGTTTTCCAAGTCAAGCTTTATTACATCATTTTCTGTACTGTCACAGATTTTTTTGTTTGTTTTGAAACATTTGTTTTGAAGCTTTAAAGTGATGGTCAAGCTTGTGGATCAAATGACAGACAGTCTGATCACTCTAGAAGAAGATAGAGCCATACAGTAATCTAAAAAGGCTCAGATGTGCCTTTACTATTGGACTGAAATTAGCAAAAAATGAATGGAAGTGAATGGACAGCTTCTCTCAGATGCTGTCAGATTTCCATACCCAAGCAGTTCACTTCTAGCAGTAGGGGCCTGGTCATTGTCCTCATGGCCCTCGTCAGTGCACAGGACTCGCGGCTGCGATCGTTGCCCGGGAGGTCGGTGCCTGGCACAATCACTTTTTTCAGTTTAGACTTTGTGCTCATAGAGCATTAACAGCATAGCTGAGCTTTAGTTGAATCAAAGTCTCATATATTCTTTGATCAATATGTGGTAAAAAGGAAGCCTGAAAATACAAAAGGTATTGTTTAATAGGTGTATAATTATGTATATAACTGTAAATAGTTGAAGTTCCTTGTGTGTGATGTAGTTCATGGTAATCTGTAATCCTTTAACATTAACCAGATATGCTCTGTGCTTTACAACTGAATTTGTCAAGGCTGTTCTCTACATAAGACTTCATCAGATAGGCTTGCCCTAAAGCACTAAAAAAAAACAAACAAAAAAAACCTCCTTTGTGCAGATCAAATTGTGTGATATGCTTGTGTCCAGACAAGAGAGCTGTTCTAAGTGAAGCTTACAAGGTGCTGAAGGTGAGAAGATCCCTCTTCAGTACGATTCATTTTTTCTTTCCTACTGCAGTCTATAGAGAATACAAGCCCACATATGAATTCATTGTGTTTTGTTTTAAACTCATAGGAAGGTGGTGAACTTTACTTCAGTGACATGTATGCAAGCAAGGTGGTTCCAGACTCTTTCAAAGAGGATCCAGTTCTTTGGGGTAAAAATACATTTAGAATGCAAATGAGACATCATCTAGTTAAGTATGTAAAAAGTACATTTGCATATTTAAAAATATCTAGCTTTTGGATGCTGTTAGAATTAAACAAGTTAGTTTTATTATGAAGACATTCTAGAGAAAGGATTTCACAGAACAGATTGCTGGGATTTCTTTGATTCCTACAGGTTCTAGAGTTAAGTGACTTGTGGAGTTTGTTGCTTTTGAGCTAAAAAGAGTTTAATGAGTGCAGTTCTAAAGTGCAGTTTTAGTGATTATATGCTAAAAACCTCTAAAGAAGTTTTCAGTAAGCCAATTTGCATCACAAATTCACCACCTACTCATGCTATTTTGGTTGCCAAAATGATTGAATATTTCATAAATATGTCAGTTTGTGTTGCCTACAAGAGTTCAGTGGAGAAAACTGTACTTAAGAATATGAAACACATCTTAAGTATTAATGACTTGTTAAACTCGTATGAGCTCTTAAGTAATAAACTGCGAGTAAGCGGAAAACTTGACACTACCTAGAACCTATAATCAAATGCTGCCAATTATACGCCGATTAGATGTGAATTTAGATCATACTTCATGCTCAGTAATTTGCATAACAAAGTCTTTAGGTGTTAATTCTATAATTCTAATAATCCAAATATTAGTGGTTTTCACAAAACAGACCAATTATGTACCAATACAGGTCAGAATAAAAAGGCATAATGCATAGTGAACCATTTAGAAGTATCTAATGTGGGCTTGACTGAATAAAGAACAAGACCTTAATAAACCTACAAATGGCTCTACAAATGGGTTAACTGGTATACACTGAAGGTCATAAAGGAAGGGACACAGCAGTAAGACCTTGCAGTTGAATTTGAAATTCCCACCCTGAGCTTGAGGTAACAAGCAAAACGTCCACTGAGTAAAACTAATTTTGTCTGTCCCGACCTGAACACTTCGGTGTGCCAGGTGAAGGAATGGCTGGCGCCCTCTACTGGCAAGACCTCATCTCCATTGTGAAGGAACTGGGCTTCAGTGCGCCTCGCCTGGTGGCAGCTAGCCATATTCAAGTCCACAGCCCGGAGCTCCAAATGAAAGCAGGTAACTTTGCTTTCAGTTTCCTTTTGGGTAGCTTGGGTAGTAATTAAATGGGCATGTTAATTACTTGGTGATTCCAATGGATGATGCACTTTTAGTTGATTTTCTGTAGCATTTTGAGCTGAACTGTTCGAAACATCTTATGAGAGGCAAATTAATACTGAGCCAAACAGATTCTGTTAATGACTAAGCTGGAAACCTTCATCCACTGAAAATAAACCAGGAATCTAGCATAATTTTGACTACGCATTCTGCCAACTGCACTCAGAATGGATCAGTTTTAAACTGTGCCAAATTTCCAGCACAGCAGGCAATCAGATTTCTCCAGGGGCTTTTTAATGTGAATTTAATAATTTGTGATTTTCTTTTTACATTTGGAAAAACCTTTGAAATACTGTGCATATTAAATTCTTTCCCCTTTTATGATCTTTTTAGGTGATATTAAATACGCATCTGGGACCTACCGTATCTTCAAACTGCCCCAGCACTCCATTCAGACAAAAGCACTTATCACATACAAAGGGACTGTGCCAGACTGCGCCGAGTGTTTTGAGTTTGATGCGTCATACTCCTTTAAGGTGTTCTGTGTTTAATCATACGTTGATTAATAGCATTTTCTTTGCAACAGTCTCATTCATAAAATATTTCTGTTCTGTTTTACTACTTTGCTATTCTGTTCCTGTAGAAAGTAGAACCCGAACCATCCACAAAGAACAACCTGAACCATTCACATGAGCTTTACTGCCAGCTGCTCTTAATTGCTCTGACCTGCTGTTCCTGTTTTTTGCAGATGAATGTAGCAGTGGAGGTGGATGCTGAAATTGCTGCCATCCTCAAGTACACACGATTCTCCTCAGACTTTGTTGTGCAGATGACAGACGAGCCTGATCCTGGTCTCAGCTCTGCTGAACAGGTAACACACAGTGCTTTATGTCATTTACATGTTTTAATATTTCATGTGAAGCAGGTCATTGCAACAATATGGAAATGGTGACAAGTTTTTCAGTACCCAATATTTTTCATGTACATGTCTGCTGATGTCAGTACATAAATATTTATAAAATAGAAATTACATCTACTTGGATTAGCATTACAGAGAAATATGGCATTTATTTTTTAGGGATTTGAATGCAGTAAAATAAATGAAATGCAGAAATGCAAAATGTTTTAGTACAGTAACCCAGCATCGCCTAAACATTCTGCTCTTTCAGAATACAATAAATACAGCATCAAATACTGGTTCATAGTTTCGGTCATATATAAACGTATATCCCATGGCAGTAACTTTTTAAGCGATTATCTGCCAGTACTGGTTTAATTCCAGTATCATTGTGCATCCTTGGATTTATAGTCACTGAGAGTGATTTTGATAGAAATAACTATCATAAGAAAATTCCTTAAAGCAGGGGTTCTCAACCTTTTCCATCCTCAAGGTTCACCTATTTATCACTAAAAAGCCCCAGAAAGCATGAATGTCCACAGGAAAACAAAATCCTTAAAAAAATTGAGGAATTTTTGGGAAATTTTCACAGCAATTTTCGGTTGCCTCAATGGACCTTAAATATTAATGTATTAGGGGAACATAAGTTTGTTCTATACCTGAAATCAGGAGTAATGGTAGCAAATTAAGCAAAAATTTTACTCACCAGCGGATGATTGAAACTTCAGAGCAGTATATTTTGTTTCTAGAGACAAGAGGCGAAAAATAGATAAAGCTGCTCTGCATTATCGTTGAATGACTTATATTAGGATTGTTTACCGTTTGACAACATTTTATATTTCTTTTTTCACTGATTTTTGTGATAAAGTACCTTGACTTGCCCACTATGGACGACTGGCTCCACCTCAGCATAGGCCCAGGGACAAACCAAAACACCAGTAGCTTTGCGGACCACAGGTTGAGAAAGCCTACATTAAAGCAATGGTTCAGTGAAAATTGACATTTATGAAATTTTCCCCTTACTCCAAATGAACGTGATCAGCCAACACATGTTTGGTGTATGTCTTCTTTTTTAGCACCAGTGCTAAACAAAAAAACTAAACTTCAGACAGCAAGCATGTCTTGGCTTGCAGACTGCTTCTGGGAAAAAACTGTTTGTGTGATTTTTTGACGAACTGTCGTTTTAATCATTTCCATCTTCGCGAAGTTACCTCATAGAAAATCCTGCAAGTTTGCAATCCAGATACAGTCCTGGGGACAGCTACATAAAGAAATAGAGAATATAGATGGAAAACGTAATAAATATATTATAACTTGTAATTTATGCATTTGAGTCACGTTACTTTTTATAAGATTTTTTTTTAATCATGTTACTTTTTGTGCTTTTTTTCAGGATTGCCACCTGAGCCCGTTCTGGCTGGCAGATAAACTGGGCTCCTGTGTGAAGCAGTGCTCAAAGACAGGCAAAGCGGGCGTCTGTGGCAGTGAGACAGCCAGTGGGAACTAATGTGGGAACGCAAACCTTGGGGGACAGTGTTTCTGCTCTGCACCTTTAGACAGCCTAAAGCAATACAAAGCAGCTCACTGGGCCTGTGAGTTCTTCAGGTTTGCCTATGTGTCTTCTCCCTCAC
Source organism: Colossoma macropomum (assembly GCF_904425465.1). NCBI lineage: Eukaryota > Metazoa > Chordata > Actinopteri > Characiformes > Serrasalmidae > Colossoma > Colossoma macropomum. The sequence goes on from NW_023494786.1 coordinate 25,056,608, forward strand.
TTTCTTTTTGAAACCAAACCAACAGGCTTTGGCCCTCATCGCTTTTGTCTAGAGCTTTTGTTATTTGAAAGCGCTCTCATGAAATTTTTTAAAGTATGCTGAATAAATTGTTGTATGAACTTACTTTAATTATGCCAGATATTTACAAGCAATCAAACAGAATATACAAACTTTGTTGTTGTAGTTGCAGTTAATGTTGACATTATTGTCTGTGAAAAATACCTGAAGTGCACTAAATGGACAGCGTTAGTTTTCTCATCGGTAATGCGGGGTACTGTAATTTTACCCGAGGATGTCTGTAATGTTTATGAGCAGTCAGCATGACATGAGAAATCTTGGTATATGGCAGAGATGCAAGTGGCTTCTTCATTTACCCAGTGCCTTCACTCCAAAAGAGCAGAAAACCTGTCAGAACATTTAATTAAACCATTTTTGTCTTAATTAAATACAGTGAAGCATTAGCACTGACATTAATTTGGGAATTTACAGAAAATGATCAATATCACTGCTTAAAATCAGTTTTTTTAAAAAACAATTTAATGCTTTCATGTTTGGACTCATACACTCGATAGGACAAAACATATTGACTTGGTCTGAGCAGAGAATATAAATAAATGCTTTTTTGAGCGCCTCCATATTTAAGAAAGACAGCAAAAACTGCTTTATCACATAATAAAATGGATTAATGTAATCTGGGGTTATTTCTATGGTTCATTCATAGCTGCTAAAAAGCCACATAAAAATGACAAACATGGCAGGTTCAGATGGGACCAAAACCAGCGAGAAGTTTTCTCCTTATGGAAAATGAATCTTGTGTGAATAATACTTAAGAAAGAGTGATCATGATGGTTATGGCAACCATTAAAGCAGTGGTGCTCAGGCCTGTTGTTCCCACATGTCCTTGAAAACCTGGATGTGTATGGACTAGCTTTCCAGTCATGAAAAATAAAAAAATTGATAAAATGTCCTGGAAATATTAATGAAGTCCTGGAAAAGTGTCAAGTTGGGCCATTAAACCAAAAAATTGCATATTTCAGCAGATTTTAGCTGCTATTGCCCAGTTTGAGAGTCCATTCATACCCATTTTGTAATGCTACGTTGTTGCATGTGGATAGATAAGTAAACGCTGTGTTCGAACATCTGGTAGAGCAAGGCTACATTAACACACAGCAGCTTCTTTCAGTGTGTAACACCCACTTTTAAGTAAGGGATCATCAGTGGTCAGTATTATTTACTTTAATGTTAAAAATGTTGGTCGTTGTGCTTCATTTTAAGATGACTTTTCTTGTGCAATAGCAATTGTGTATGTAAGGCGTTGTCCTACAAAAGTCCTGGAAGAGCATTTCCCTGTTTAACCTCATGAAGGGTTTTATAATGAGCTGATGATTTGGTTTAGGTGTTTTAGGGCATGAAAACACTGATAAACACTGATCTAAAAGATGTATAGCACTTTTCCACTGGGCAGTGCAGTACAGCACCGTATGGATACTAATCCAAATACACAACTAGCTTTACTCTGGTCAAATACCTGTGAACATTTACTATTGCAGAGCAACCATCTGTAACTCTACATTTGTCCTTGTTCATGACGCTTAGCACCCTGTCAAGAAAACAGTTGGCTCAGTTTTGCTTGGTAACAGCAAAGCGGTGAAAATGACAACAAAATGTGTGATTACAGATTTACAGCATACGGTTCTGCACTGTTTGGTGAAAAAGTGCTTTTAGAGAACATATTAATGACAGTTCATATTATTGTCCCTAGATGGCAATAAAGTCCTGAAATTGAAGATTTTCTTTTTAATGAATTTGTTTTACCATTCAGTCTCTTGTTGGTGTAATAACGGCTGACGTAATGATTATTGTATTCTTACAATGCCATGAAGTGTGCAGTCAATTTGATAATTATACAGACCAATTATGTATCTGACACACTGATTTACTAAATAGGCAGCGGAGCAATCTGTACAGTCAGTGGGCATTTTGTAAAACTCACCATTTACCGAAATCATTAGAGACGATGTTCACTAGAAAATAACGCATATATGTCTTATACTGCTTTGTACAATAACAATGCGACACTAACAATGACAATGAATAAACATGTATGCAAAAAAAAGAGTCTTCAAAATGAACCTAGTAATGTTTTAAAGGTTAGCAAATACTTTCACATTTTTAAAACTGAATGTGTAACTCAAGCTTCTAGCGATTTGACCTTTGAAACAAGTTCACTTAACAAAAAAGAAAGAATGCAGTTCATTTCTAAAATGCACAAAAATACATATTTCTGTTAATAATATCTGCTCTTTGTGTTTAGTTCCTGTATAAGGCACTGATCTTAGCATCAGATACCACAGTTTCAGCAGGCAGTTAATCTCTCAGATGACTAAAATGGATTATTTTATTATTCCTTATCCTATTTGTTATGAATTCTATTATTCGTTCCTTGAAATATCAAAGTGTGAATAAATCCAATCAGGAGGAACAAAGGGCAGATTTTTTTATTTTTTCATGTGTTATATTTGTTTGTTTTAGTTTAACCGCATTGTGGTTTTATTAGAATGAAAATTCAGCTTTGTGCATCTGCCAAGTGGATGAAATGTGCGATTTATTTTGCTCTGGCTTTACTTTACTCCCAGAACTTACGTTTAAATATGGTCAGATATGATCCTACAAAAGATTCCCTTGTTTGCAGAAATGAGCTGAAACCTCCCCGCAGTGTGCTAAGGGCCCGGAGAGGGAGTGGTGTGATATGTAGAGCTGTGTGGAGGAAGCAGGTGTGGGATAAATGTAAACAGAGCTGTGAGGAATGGCTCACATTGTCCTCATTTCACCTCTCCCAAAGTGCTCCAATCTGGAGCTCACCCAAGTCCTATCCCATTACTCTCAGCCACTTAATGCACTGTCAATATCCAGGGCTAAAAAGCATGTAGCGTCAGGAGACACTGTGAAGGGAACAGTAACATTCAGTGAAAAGGTCCATGCATGGATATCAACAGTACAAGGCTTTGCTGTGCTAATTTGTGCATTAGGTTACAGAGACGTGAACTCGCTGATGGATCTTCTGATGATTCAGAATCATTTTATTGGCCAAGAGCATGTGCATGTTCTAGGAATTTGTCTTGCCATCAGAAATGGACAATATAGAGTCCAAATAGTAAAGAGATAATACAAATAAACACTGAATGTACATCCTCGAAATGTAACACCTGCTCCTCCAAGGTCTCTTCTCAAATCAAGCGTATTGATTAGGAGTTTGTCCTTGCTTTGCTGCAGGAACAGCCTCCACTCTTCTGAGAAGACTTTACACTAGATTTTGGAACATTGCTGTGAGGATTTGATTGCATTTAACCACAAGAGCATTTGTGAGGTCAGGCACTGATGTTGGATGATTAGTCTCCACTCCAACCCATCCAAAAGATACTGGATGGAGCATCATCACTCCAGGGAACACAGTTCCACTGCTCCACAGCCCAGTGTTGGAGGGCTGTATTACCCTTTAGCTGACGCTTGGTCACCTTAGGCTGCTTTAGAGCATCCCATTCTATTAGCAATGCTTTTCTGTGGAGATTATACAAGCTGTGTGCAAATGAACATCTGTGTTAGCAAATGATGCACCTTAAAGCTGAATTCAATCATTAGAAGTGATGTATTCTTCAACTTTCAAAACATATGAAAGTAGGGTCAAGCTCAAGTTCAGTTGTTTTCGTAAAAGAGACATAGTTAGGGTCTGTGTAGAAAAATGGAGCGTAAAGAAATAAGCTGTTGATTATAAAATGGGGACCTGTAGTTAAATCATGAAGACCATAACACAAGTAGATTTTATTCACTGAAAAAATGCAGGAAAGTAGTACTGTATCGTCTCAAACGCCAGTTTCCACAAACTCTCCCATAGTAGCACGAAGATTCATGCAGTAAAAATGTCAAAACAGTGCATTAAGGGGTTGTCGTTTTGACAGACTACGGAAAAGCTCCAGCTGTTTATCTATACACCTTGTGCAAAAATCCAGAGATACACACATATATAAACTAGCATTCAAAAGTTTGGAATTAACTTTTTGGTTTTCAATACTATTGAACCAGTTTTGTTGCAGATGCTTGTATAAATTCTATAATTCTATTATAATGCTGATATTTTTAAGGTTTCAAACAATTAATAGGAATATGTTAAAATGAAGATGTTTTGGATGTAGATGATTTCACAAAAATCAAGAGAGCTGTATAGCATCAATAATGAACTTACAATAAAAAATATCCAGAGTGCCTAATTTTTGAAAAAGCGCTGATCAGATCTTGCTGATCAAATAGATATTTTATGTCAAGAAACACCTTTATAAATACAACCCATTTCCAAAAAAGATGGGACGCTGTGCAAAGTGTAAATAAAAACAAAATTCAATGATGTGCAAATCATTTAAACCCTGTATTTCATTGAAAATATTACAAACACAACATATCAAATGTTGAAACTGAAAAATTTGATTGTTTTTTGAAAAATATATGCCCATTTTGAATTTGATGCCAACAACACGTTCCAAAAATTTGGGACGGGGACGTGTTTTCCACTGTGTTTCATCACTTCTTCTTTTAACAACACTCTGTAAGCGTTTGGAAACTGAGGAGACCAATTGCTGTAGTTTTGAAAGTGAAATGTTTTTCCATTCTTGTTTGATATAAGATTTCGGCTGTTCAACAGTTCGGGATCTCCTTTGCTGTATTTTTCATTTTATAATGTGCCAAATGTTTTCATTGATAACAGGTCTTGACTGCAGGCAGGCCAGCTTAGCCCCGGACTCTTTTAATACAGAGCCATGCTGTTGTAATACATGCAGAGTGTGGTTTGACATTGTCTTGCTGAAATAAGCAAGGTCTTCCCTGAAAAAGACGTCATGTGGATGGCAGCATATGTTGCCAGAACATGTATATATTGTTTAGCATTAATGGTGCCTTCACAGATGTGCCAGTCACCCATGCCATGTGCACTAATACACTCCTAAACCATCATGAACACTGGCTTTTGAACTGTGCACTGATAATAAGCTGAGTGGTCTTTAGTCCAGAAAACACAGTGTCCATAATTTCCAAAAGAAAAATTAAAATTTTGATTTGTCGGACCACATGACACTTAGCTACTTCCTCACGGTCCATTTTAAATGAGCTCTGGCCCAGAGAAGGTGGCAGCATTCCTGGATCCTGTTTATATATGATTTCTTCTTTGCATTTTAGAGTTTTAATTAGCATTTGTGGATGCAGCACCGATCTGTTTTTACAGACAGTGGTTTTCAGAAATGTTCCTGAGCCCATGCAATAATTTCCACTACAGAAACATGTCCATTTTTAATGCAGTGCCGTCTGAGGGCCCAAAGATTACGGCCAGCAAATACTGGTTTTTGGACTTGTCCCTTGCATACTTTCTCCAGATTCTCTGAATCTTTTAATGTTATTATGTACTATAGATGAGGAAAAGCAAATGTTCTTTGCTATTTTATGTTGAGAAACTTTATTCTTGAATTGTTGCACTATTTGCTCTTGCAGTCTTTCACAGAGTGGTGAACCCCTCCTCATCTTTACTTCTGAAAGACTCAGCCTCTCTGAGATGCTCTTTTATACCCAGTGATGTTAATGACCTGTTGCCGAATAACTACCAGCAGTTTTTTTTTAGTCTTACACAACTTTACCAGCCTTTTGTTGCCCCTGTCCCAACTTTTTTGGAATGTGTTGTTGGCATCAAATTCAAAATGGGCATATATTTTTCAAAAATTAAATTAAAAAAAATCAAATTTCTCAGTTTCAACATTTGATATGTTGCCTTAGAAGTATTGTCAATGAAATATAGGGTTTAAATGATTTGCACATTATTTAATTTTATTTTTATATACATTTTGCACAGTGTCCCAACTTTTTTGGAAATGGGGTTGTAGATAATTACCATTTAATATTTACTAACATTACTGTTTTTGCCATGTCAACACTTCTCAATGTTCACAGAATACTTTAAATTGTGAATAATACATCATTTTTAGTTTAGAACATTTTAGTCTGCACAATGTAAATTATTTTTGAATAACAATTATTAATGAAACAAGCGATTTCAAACTTTTGAACAGGAGTGTGCAAATTCTTATGGCCTATAGGAAAATAAAAGCTGTTTATATCGGCAGTTAGAGTTTATTTGCTCAGAAAACACTAATATTACATTAAATACAAATATTGTCAATACAATAGGTAGTGATTTTTCATGTTGAATTTACCTCCTCATGGCAGCCCAGTATTATTTGTAGTTATCGTGTAATACCCTAATAATCGGGTTTGGTGAATCAGTCTCTTATTATGTTGTTATTGCTGGGGGTGTCAAGGAGAAATCTGGAATCAAACCTCTTTTCTTCTAACTAGCTTTGAAGATATTAGCTACTTTTCTGAAAGCAAGGAATGTTTGTTACTTGTGTTTGAATTTATTGTAATGTTACCTGGTGATTCTGCAGCAAAAACACTCATTATCCAGATAAATGGTTTTAAAAAGTTTGCTTAACTTTGCTGTTTGACTTTTGCATAGTACTTTATACAGTCATATGCAGAAGTTTGAACAGGCCTGGTCAAATTATGTCTTGTTGATTTTCTAAGTGAAAACAAGTAAACACTCTTTACAAAGAACACACTTACATGACATTTTTTCTGCAAATTTATTGTACAGTTTCTATTTATTTGCTGAGTTTAACATATTGAAAACAAAAATGAAACCTAAAACTTTTATGCCATAACTTAGGTACAAACCACATTTCATGTTTCATTTTTTCCAATATGTTTCATCCAGAAAATAAACAGTAATTGTGCTTTACAATGTGAAGAAGTGTGTAGAGGGTGTATTTACTTATTTTCACTTAAAAAATCAACAAAAATAATTTGACAATAGGTGTCCAAACTTCTTCATACGACTGTATGTTATGTTTAAGGAGTGAAAATATTTCATTTCTCCATTACAGAAATCTTAACATACCTATTTGTACAGTATTTAAATAAACTAAAGTCAGTTCACTTTAAACTTCTAACTGAGGATTAAATGTGGGTTCCTCTGCTATTCTTTGTGAAGTCGTGATGAGTAATAAGCACATGCTTGGGCAAAAGGTCAAGAAAGCTTGTGACTTACAAAAAGTCGGTAAAACTGGAAATCCTGCCTGCAATGTACTCTTAACATCAAGTTTCCTAATGGTTTCAGTGTGCAGTTCTATAAAAAACCTTTAATTGTTATATAATCTTTACCTCACGTGTAGGTTCTTTAAGCATATTTACACATCTCATTTACAGAAATGGTTCTTTAAAAAACATCTACTTAACAGTTCTTTAGGGAACCAAAAGTGATTCTTCTTTGGCATCATTTCCAGTAACTCTTTCTGGCACCTTTTTTTTTAAAGAGTGGAAATGTGAAACAGCTAACTCCAGTCAGAGTGCAGTTTTTTGCTCAACCCAGCTATAGCAGCTCTAGATCTACAGGAGCTCAGAGAGGTCAAAAAGGGAGTGTAGATTCAATGAAGAGGAAAAGTGAAATGCTCTTGACCTGCCCTGAGCTCCTCCCCCACTGTGGCTAACCTGTACTAGACACACACACACACACAAGGAATCTCTTCGCCATGCTGCTTGACTGACCAAGCAAGATCAAAAGCCCTCCTGGTTACCCAAACCTCCTCTCTGCTCCCCGCCCAGCCCCTCCCCTCTCGTCCCGGCCAGGAGCTGATTGAAGCGATTCATGACCAGGTCATGACCCCTGCATGCCATACGCTGGCTGAGGAGAGACAAGCAGCTTGCCTTACTCTATTCTTTCAAGCCTGGCCACAGCTTCATCACATATCCTCTCCTTTCTGTTTTCTCTATGAATTATAGTTGGCATTTTAGTGTAGCAAGACTAGTTATGACTATGAGAAATAACTAGAGTTACTTACTTACACGCTGAATTTGAAGTTTAAAAGATAAGTGTTATCTGAGCCACTAAAAATGTAGTAAACTAAGCTATCAGTTACCCTACAAAGGAAAATATAAACCTCAAGTACATGAAAGCCATACTCTTCAGAGAAATGCAGGTAGATACTCTACCAGCTACATCGCTAAAGTATCTTGCTACATTGAAGCTACTTTGAGATTCTTGTTGTCTTTGAGGCTTTCTTTTTCTGTGAATCGTGGCTGTCTTATGAACTTAAAATGGCTGTGGCTGTCATATATATATATATATATATATATATACCCTGCTAGAAAAGACAGCGTAGAACAGTATTACTGGTCATCAGCAAAGCAAGCATATGTTGTGTTTTGGATACTAGAATTCTGGTCAGCATCAATGGAAACCAATGCACTAATCACCAGCAAAACCAGCTTATGTTGTGTTTTGGATGCTGCTATGCTGGTAAGCAGCATGGAAACTGATATGCTGGTCACCAGCATAACCAGCATATGTTGTGTTTTGGATGCTAGTATGCTGGTCAGCAGCAATGGAAAATGATATACTGATCACCAGCAAAACCAGCATATGTTGTGTTTTGGAAGCTGGTCATGACCATGATGGGTGACCAGCTGAACCAGCACCAGACCAGCACTAGACTAGCATAAAGCAGTTTAGATCAGCTTGGAATTCATGCTGGTTTATACTCTTCTTTTTCCAACAAGCTTTTTTTTATAGCAAGCTAAGCTACAGCTAAAATAAGCACTTCAGCTACATGAAGCTACAGTCCTCAGTTAGCAAGATTACTAGCTATATAACAAAAGTAGCATGCTACAATAAAGCTAGTTTATAAGCATTGTCTTTAAGGCTTTTCTGTTGTTTTCTGTTCGCTGTTATTCACTTAGCTGCTGTAGCTCAGATTCATAAGATGATGATTTTGAGCAAGGTACTTACAATGTAGTAAGCTAAGCGAACTTTATGAAGAAATGTAGCAAAATAAGGTGCCTTTCGAAAAGAAAGAGAGAAAGAAAGAAAGAATAAGAATAATATGTAAGGAATAAAAAAAATAAAAAAATAAATTAATGAACAAATTAACAATTGAAAGAAAGAAGAATGGATGGATGGATGGATTAAGCAAAAGAATACAAGAAAGGAGGAAAAGCCGAAAGGAAGGAAAGAGGAAGAGGAGATTAAAAACAAATGAATGGAAAACAGTCGAAAGAAAGAAAGAAACAAACAGAATGAAAGAAAGATAGAAGGAAACAATAGTTCAGTTCCATGAAATGTAAAAGGGTTCTACATAGCACCAAAAAGGGTTCTGCTTTGTTACAAGCCTGACATCGTACCAATAGTTGAACCCTTTTTGGTGCTACATAGAACCCATTTCTAAAAGATTCTCTATACAACCACATACAATATATTCTCCATTAATCTGAAGAACGATTTAATCATGCAAAGAGCCCTTTAAGCATGCAGATGCTTCTTTGAGTGTTCATGGTTCTATATAGATATATATAACATTGTCTTTGCTAAAGAACCCTTAAAGAACCATCTTTTTTAAGGGTGTAAGGCCAGGATTTCCTTGAGACAGTATAAACAGTGCACAAAGCTTAGTGCTTCAAGCAGTATTTCTGAATAATTGTTGTGAGTAACTTAAACCTATTTGTCCATGCAAATATGGAACCACACATTCACTCAACACACTACGTTCCTTATGAAGCAATACGTTTTCAAATAAATTGAGAACAGAATTAGAAAATTACATTATGTTCTTCATATTCGAAGAAGGCTTTATCAAACATAAATAACATTCACCCCAAAGCATCTACTTTAATCAGAGCTGCCCTAAATTGTCTTTTTGTTGCTTTGATCTGCCTTTACTATATGATGAGCAAACATTTTTGCCCTTTACTCTCCGGCTTTTGTGACATTGTTCACTTCACAGAAGGCCTTTTCTCTCCTATGTCCTTTGCTGTAGCAGGGCCAGTATGATGGGGTGTATTGATTCTTCTTATACTCCCCAGCATGAGGCAGCTTAGTCCTTGTTCAATGTCGCTCTCAGCTTTAATTAAAAGGTTATTAATACGGTATCAGGCAAGGAGATTAGGCCTGCGGTTATTGAGGGAAGGCTTTGTGGAATCACAATGTCCTTTCTCTTGAGTCCTGTCGTATTTATCAGGTTCACGGGCAACAATAGGCTCCAAAATATCAGCTAACAGATCCATGAAGGAAGAGATCTAAATTGCCCTGTGTTGTTAACCTAAAAGCTTATTCAAAGTAATGCTAAAAACCCCAGATGCTTTGATCTCTCAACCAAAAAAGATGGAGGAGAAAGACAGGAAAACACAATGGGGGGAATACAAACGAGTTATTTCTGCTTTAGTACATCTACCAAGTTTAGGTTGTTTAGATGAGAACATGCTAGCATGTTTGATTTTATTGTGAGGGCCATCCACAATTTTTTTGTATGCTCTTATAAGTGAAAGAAACCAACTTGTGAGGGGGAAAAAAGAAAGATCTGTCAGCTCCCATTGTCGTTTTTACTGATGGTCATACTCCCTGAAGGCAGAATACATTGGATAAACATGACTGCTCTCAAATACAACCTCCACTCTCCACTAATAATGGGCTTAAATTACTGAGTAATCTTTTATTGTTTGACTGTCTAGACATCCTGTGACAACTGATATAATAGCCCATAGTAATGTGCTGACATAATCACATAGCGCTGATATGGAGAATTTTCTCATCCTAGGCAATAAGACCTTTTTAGTTAAAAATTAATAACTGTCAATATTAAATATGTACTACGCTATTTGAGTAACAGACTTCAGTCACAGTGTGGTTACTATTGGTCTTCAACTTTTGCTACATGTTTTCTATTCCTATACTACACACAGACTTTCCTTGTAGCTCAATGTTGTGGTTTGATCCTTAGTTCAGCCAACACCCCTCTGAGAAATGTACTAGTTTAGTATTAGCCCCACTGTTGAAATCTGGCTGATTCTTGTCTTAAATTGAATGACCATAAACCATCATTAATAATTTCACAATATTACGATATCATTACATAATGATATTACAAATTCTGTAATTTCAGCCTTGTCTCATGATTGGCCACATTTGCAAATCTGAGTATGGACACATACATATCTATATCTTGGGTGCCTGAATAGCAAATATATATATATATATATTCTTTTCAGTTAGAGTTTCCAGGGCAGCTTGTGGGAGCAGAGGCATTTTTTGACCCGCAGACAAGCGGAGGACTGAAAGTGGAGCTGACACTTTGTCATCGGTATCAGTATTTTTGCTGGTGATGTGTTGATTTAGCACTGGGCTAGCAGGCAGCAGACACTGTCATTTGAATAAGACCTTATGCAATATTTTCTCACTATACTGCAGCTGAATTGACTCAGGAGGTGATAAAAGTATATAAACCAGTTATTTCTCAGGACCATATGCTTCTATAGGAGACCTATAGACCACTTATTTCTTGGAGATATATGATTACAAAAACTACAATTATATAACTGTTCTATGTAAAAATATTTAGACCAGTTATTTTGAGAGGCTATATTGTTATGAAGGACAGATCTATATAACTGGTCTATATAAAACCATTTATACCAATGAATTATCTGAGATATGTGGTTGTAATGTGACTGAGCTACATAACTGGCCTATGTAGAAGTATATAGGTCAGTTGTTTCTCAGGCCTGTATAGTTATCTAGGACAGAACTATATAACTGGCCCATGTTAAAGTATATACATCATTTATTTCTCAGGACTGCATAGATATATAGGACAGAACTGTATAACTTGCCTATGGAAAGGTATATAAACCAAAGATTTCTCAGGACTATAGTTATTTAGGGCAAAATTGTATAATGGACCTATGTAAAAGTATATAGATCAGTTATTTCTCAGGACTGTATGGGTATATAGGAGAGGATTACATAATTAGCCTGTGTAAAAATATATAGACCAGTTTTTTTTTTCTCTGAGATATAAGGTTAAATAGGACATATCTGTCCTATTTAGACGTACATAGACCAGTTATTACTCAGGATCATAAGGTTCTGTAGGACAAAACTTTATAACTGGCCTATGCAAAAGTACATAGACCAGTTATTTTTTATGACTGTATGGCAATATAGGCCAGACCTATATAACTGACCTATGTAACAGTACATACACCAGCTATTTCTCAAGACTATATGGTTCTATAGGACAGAACTATATAACTGACCTATGTAAAAGTACATAGACTGTTATTTTGCAGGAATACATTTATATAGGACAGAACTATAACTAGCCAATGTGAAAGTGTGTAGACAATTTATTTTGCAAGACTATACAGTTATACAGAATAGAATTATATAACTGACCTATGAATCAGTTATTTTTTAGGGCTATATGGTTTTATAGGACAAAATCATATAACTAGCCTTTATAAAAGTACAAAGGCCAGTTATTTTTCAGGACTATACAGTTATATAGTATAACTAATAACTAGTATGACTAAAGTATATAGACCATTTATTTCTTGGGACTATATGGTTATATAGGACAGAACTGTGTAACTAACCTATATGGAGCTTTTATTTTGCAGGGCTATACAGTTACATAGGACAATATTATATAACTGACCTATGTAAAAGTACATAGACCAGTTATATCTTGGGACTGTGTGGTTATATAGGACAGAATTATACAACTGTCCTCTGTAAAGTATATAAAGCCATTATTTCTCAGGGCTGTATGGTATAATCTATGAAGTGGCTGTGCTGCAAATATCACACTTTTCCACTGGATGGTAATGACATTAGTAACTCAGAATTCAGGTTAACCTTGTGAAAACGTTTATTTGTTCAGATTTTACAGCTTGACTCGTTACTTCACTGCTATTCAACTGTACTGTTTCTATTGCGTTTTGTATTTTATACTTTATAGTTTTAAGAAGAGCAAAAGCAGATTTTCTTCACAGTCTGGCACTTTGAGAAACGCTTTGGTTTCCTTTCGCCTTTTTCCAAAGCCCGTCTCTGTTGCTGATAACACAATGAAAACTTTGTGTGCGAATGTTTTGAGCTTGCTCACTGATCATTTTCTGTCTGATCAGTATGCCTGTGGCTTTCATAACAGTTCATTCAGTTCATTCAAGCACATTCATTGCAGGGATGGAACTACTGCAATACTGCTGCAGAAACAGTCGGGTCTGAGATGGCAAATGTCAACGAATGACCACACTTAATCACCAGTGCAGTAACTAATACAAAAATAATCCCACTTCATTAGCCCATGCACCACCATGTAAACTAAAGTGAACAGTTTTGTTGGCCTGCGCTCTGAAAAAAATGTCAGTTTTTCATGAGGGCCTCAAAGGGTGGAGCAAGAAGTTGTCCCACAGGCACTAATCATCTGTGCAGTGTTGGCTGTGGTCCAAATGGAGATCTAATGGAGCCTATTCTGGGCCCCAAGCACTGTGGCCCCCCCTCCCTTGGGTCTGATTAGTCTCTTGAATAATTCTGGAAAAGGGCATAGCGAAGACAAGCTCAATGCTGCTAGAAGTGCAAGAGCATTACAGCAGTATACCAAAAGGGTCTGTGTGGTCCGGTGCTCAAATTTCAACCTGCATCAACCGCTGAAACAAAATGGCTTTACCGCATACTGATTTTTTTGCGCTGGTGACTTGACTTCTTGATCACGACACTCAAATGCATGAAATTAATACCGTTGTTTCAGTTTAGCTGGGGGCTTATATTTTGTTAATGAGAGCAGTTTTTCTAAAAAAAAAAAAAGAACAAGGAACTTTGTACGTCTTTCAGTGTGTGATTCTTATTCTGACGTCCACTGTGGTAAATGTGGATGGTAGAAATCCTACATTTGTAAGAAGATTTTGCAGCTGGCTGTCTCACTGAGCTTTGCTTTAAAGAATGTTCTTGTCTTGTGATTGTCTTAAGACAGCCCGTTAATAAGCAGAGGAAGCATGTCTTGATCATATGAGCTTGAAGGTTCTACTAAAGTTGTGTTTATGGATAAACTGTCCGCTCAGTATGTGTGAAAGTAGTTATTAAAAAATGTCTGAAAGTTCATAACTTGCCTGGAGAAGCTGTAACTTATATTCCCTGTTACATTTGGCCACAGTAAGCGATCCTCATCTCTTTTGACATCCAAAACAGTCACTTAGGTCTGGCACCGAGCCGTATGATGTAAGTCAAACTCTCAGAAAAAAAAGAGTGGAGGTTTACATCACCGACAATCGCGACAGCTGTCATCTGATTCTCATGCACGCTGGGGTTTGTCTCCGGTTAATGGTGGAAGGACTGCTGGGAATCCATGGTGATGGATACAGTTACAGTGTCCATTTCTAAACATGTTGCTGTGATTTTTGAGAGAAATTGTTTTGGGGAATAGGACTGACGGCAGGTACCTTTTCAGTTCTGTACTGTACAGATGAAGGAGAATGTTGAATGCTATGTTGTGCAGTGTAGCAGATACTTAAAATGAGGATTTAAACATATACAGTGAAGATGATGCTGCGGCTGAAAAAGTGAAAGTGTTTGTTCCTCAAAATCACTTGTGTTGCCTCACTATGCTTGTCTGAAGATATTTTTTGCATTAGTATGCTGTAGTATTAAGGGTAGTTTCAGGCAACACAGTACAGATTACTTAGACAACAAATAGATTGATTGTGATTGACTAGCATATTCATTCATTTATTCATCTTCTAAACCACTTATTCTCCTCGGTTGCAGGGGGTGCTGAAGCCTATCCCAGCGGTCATTGGGCAGAAGGCAGGAAACATCCTGGACGGGTCGCCAGTCCGTCACAGGGTTGACTAGAATAGACTGTTAAAAAATTAAAGTGCTAAAAAGGGTTCTTTAGGGTGGTGCTGTGGAAGAACTGCTTTTCTTTCCCTGTTTTTTTTTAAAGTATAAAGTACCTCCAACGAATGTAAAGGTTCTATACCAGTTCAATGTTTTCCCATTTGTAAAAGCCACAAACGTTTAGGAACCTTTATTTGATATTTGGAAAAAACACTTCTGTACACGTGATGTGTGCTTGTGAAGAAAAATTTCAAACTTTGATAAACTCCACAGAATATAAACGCTCTATGCACTCTTTTGTTGCCACAAAGAGCTCTTTGAGTGAAGGCATTGAAGAACCAATGTTGTTGGCATGAAGAACCATGTTTGAGAAAGAGATGTGTGAGTATGAAGAACCTTTTAAAAGTTTAAACACCCTCCACATAACGTAAAGGTTCAGTGCCAATTGAATGGTTCTTCCTAGAACCTTTACGCTATTTGGAGGTTCTTTGGAGGAACTTTTTAAAGGTTCTTCACAGTCATGTATCTCATTTACAAAAAACAGTCCTCCATTCATTAAAAGGACCTTTAGGGAACCAAAAGTGGTTGTTCTCTATGACTTTTATTTGGTGTTGCACAAAAAGAAACTGTTTGGCACTTTTTTTAAATAATGTAGACTTTTACATTCTGTGGAGCTTCTCTAAACTTTAAAAATGTTCACATCAGCAAAATCCATTTACCAAGAGGGTTCTGTAAAGATCATCGAATATTGAAAACATCTTTTGGGAAGTGGTTCTTCTATGATTTCAATTCTTTCAGGCTGTTTGTATATGGATTTTTTTGCATGTTACTGTGGCATTAAAGTATTGATGTAATCTCGAACAGACACGTGCAGTGCTAGTCAGAGACCATTCTTCAACTTCCAATCAAAACAGTCAGGAGATATTTGTAAGAAGATTAGACAGTTCTATAACATTAGATGGTGACTTATCACAATAACTACCACAAATAAAGTTATAAAATAACCTAATTTTGGGAGGAACACACCCAAACTGATGCCCCTATATTCTACACCCTGTAAATTCTCCCCTCTCCTTTCAGCATCCCCCATCTCCTCCCACTCTTCCATTCCTGCTATCTTTTGCTGAAGGACAGAGGAGTCCAGCTTCCTCCAGAACTCCTGTCCAAGCTTCTCAGAATTCCCTCCTTTGTCCCTAGTGTTGGGTGCGGTCCAAACTCACAAACCTTTTTTAATAATAAATGAATGCTTCTTTGGGGTTGTAGTAAGATATAATTTGAATAACAGATAACATTCTCATTCAGGGATCTGTCTCACAACAGTATTAGTTTACTTACCCAGCTAACTCTAAGCTTAGTTCAGTCTAATCTTAGTGGCAGTGGCGCCAGTGTTGCTACTTTATTGTTATGAATGTTTTACTTTCTAACTAGTTAGCAATGATTTCTTTTTCCCTCTTTGGCAACTGTTCCTCATGTTTTATGTGATTGGCTTTTCGTCATAAATATAAAAGTGTTTTCTTCTCGTCTTCTCTTTTTCTTCTCTGTTTTTTGGCTCCAGATGTGTACAGTCTTGTGCAAGACATAATTAACCAGTTGCTTTTTTTCCCCCTCACTCGAACATCTTAGACAACATAATAGTAAATTTATAACCCAGAAGTTGTTAGGCAGTCATGAGGCCCTAAGCAGCTGTTTACGATGCTTATTAGGTTGAGCTGGTGCTGAGATTATATGAGACACTTGCTTAAGGAAGGAGAAAGTCAAAGGAAAATGTGTGAAGAGTTTCCAAAACTGGAGTTTAAAAAGATCAGAAAAAATGAGGAAATGAGACTCTTATGCAAGACCTGGTAGACCAACAAACCTGTCCCCATCAGATAAACAGAACTTAAAGCTTTCATCTTTGAGAGAGAGGAGAGAATCAAGCTCCACTTTTGCTTCAGATCTGAAAAAATCCACAGTGTTTCTGTCCATCCTTCCACTGTGAGAAGACAGCTCAGCGCTGTGAGTCTGAAAGGATGTGTAGCATGCAGGACATTACTGAGAAAAGGAAATAGACAAAAATGAAGAAACAAAGAAGCTGCTGGTGTTCTCAGAACAATGGACTGACCACCCCTGAGTCCAGACCTCAGCATCACTGAATATACTTGGGATTAGTTGGCTTACAGAGAAGCTGAAAATGTAACCATCCTCTAAGACTGAACTTTGGAGGTGTGAAAAAATATCCCTGCAGACTTCTTTGAAAAACAGTCATCACTGATATTATATTTAGTTGTTAAAGCTTTTGTGTAAGTTTCTCTTAAATATATGGTTTCTTGTTTGTTTCCTGATGTTAAAATAAATAACTTTAACTTGGCTGTTGACACAATGAAACAAACGAAAGGTCTTGGTACTGTACATTCAGAAACACAAAGA
This sequence comes from Colossoma macropomum, assembly GCF_904425465.1. NCBI lineage: Eukaryota > Metazoa > Chordata > Actinopteri > Characiformes > Serrasalmidae > Colossoma > Colossoma macropomum. The sequence goes on from NW_023494786.1 coordinate 25,073,769, forward strand.
ATGACATACACACAGTCCTTCTTACTAAACCTAAGTTGACAGTGGCTTGGAGCTCGTCTGACTGGGCCTCCGAAAGCCTGGCCTTTGCATTCCAGCACTTGGACGAGGGGCAGCGGCTCTTATTGGAGCGGGAGGAAGTTTCTGCAGGGCGAGGATTATGCGCACTTTCCTTACGCCTCACCCTCCCTCCCTCCCTCCCTCTTTCTTTCTCTCTTCTCTGCTGTGCTGCCTCCATAAACTACGACAGAGGAGCGGAGGAGTGCTGAAAAGCCTAAACCTGAATTTCAGGTGGACAGCCCTTCCGCCACAGTTTTACAGCCTTCGCTCTAGCCGGATCTTTTTCTTCTCTCTCTTCCCTCACTGCTGGCTAGCTCTTTCTTTTTTTTTCCTCTCTTTTTTTTTGGCCCACATCATGTGGTAGAGGCTTAAGGAATCTCATTGGAGAAGAGGACGGGGAAGCAGTACAGCTGCACAGTGCTGAAGCCGGTGTTGTGCCTGACGGCTGCTTAAAGCAATTCCCCCTCGTGGATGAGGAGAAAGACAGTGGTGGTGGTGCGGTGGGGGGTGTGCACAAGTTTTTCGGGGTGGGGCCGGGGGGGTTTGTCTCAATTCTGAACTTTCTTCACAGTCTACAGAACAGTTTGAAAAACTCTAAGCAGGACGAGCGAGAGTGCTTATTCTCCTTCGGCAGAGTTCAGCAGTCGTTCGGCTAAGGTAAGTGGAATCCTCTTCTCTGTTTACTCAGCCGCTTATCTTAAATAAAGGCGAGACAAAAGGCCAGGGCATGTGTACAGGCACATACGCAGGACTAACAGATGCTCTATGAATCTTCTCCTTTGTTCTTTGAGTTTTTGGTTCTGTAACGTGGATTATTTGATTAATGAGCGCCTGCCTGGGCTGTCTTTCTGCACTCTGTAAACAAACTCTCTCAAGCCTTATCTGCTGAACGGAGCCAGAGTCAGGGTGAAAAGACAGCTTTGTGCTACGGCTCCACACGAGTTAAGGTTCATGGCCTAGTATGACGGCTTGGGAGTTTGCTTCTCTTTTTTTTCGGCTGAAAACGCTGCTTTGTACCCATGACTTTTTTTTTTCATGCTTGATTTGTATGTGTTTAAATGTCATCAGATTATCAAAAGCTTTAGGAAGGTTTTCCTTTCATTCTGCTTGTAGTCAGTAGAAATGAATAACAGTTAAAAAAACACACACACATGTTGAACCAAGCATTATTATACTTGCCTTAAATCACTTAAATCATTTTTTAATTTGAAATTATTTATTAGTAACCTTCTGAATGTTCTCTTGATTTGATCTGATTTTGATTGTACTTTTTCTTCAAGAAAATTCTGAATATAGGCTTTAAGGAATAATCTATAAAATGATGCCAGTATCAGTTAATAATTAATGCACATTGTACATATATAAGATATAACATGCATTGTCTTATAAGAATATCTACCTACATTGTATCCTTTGCTGCTACATGTTGTTCGTGAATGATTTCAGGCTTGGAAAAACAACAACATAAAACATAAAACTGTGTCTTATAAGCCTTGTCTTAAAAGTCTCTTAAGCAAAGCAACCTTTTCTATAAAACATTTATAGTGAGGTTTTACAACAAACTGAACTCATATGAGCAGTGGCTTCTTGTTTTTCATGCAGTAAAAAGAGTTTTTGGAATAAGATAACCAAAAACATTCCTGAAACTTTTCCAATAATAACAATAAGCAAGAATTCTCTAAATCATAACCCAACCTAGAATGCAGTTTGAAGGGAAGGAGGGAATGAAAGAGCCTGGCCTGCTCTGGAGTGTTTAGCCTCCGATCCCGTGCATGTGAGTGCGAGGTCAAGTGTGGATCAGGCAAAGTTAAGTGGACTTCACTTGGGATTTGGGCAGATTAAAACCGTCATTCAAATTCTTATAATGCTTATAATATTTGATTAAACTTCATTACAGTCTAAAGACATCAAACAGTTGCTTTGCAACCACGTCTGTTGCTCAGATTGTTGCTGTAGTTCATTGCAGTACACATTTAGACAGACTACTTATGAAAATTTATTTGAAATGGATAGTAATAATAATAATGATAATAATGCAAATCACAGAAGATATGAGAACCTAAAAGAAGAAAGGGTAAAAGAGTATTTTAAGGTTAAGAGTATTTCATACTAATATTATATTGGAATGCTACTGCTAACTTCCTTTGGCTGTCGATTGCAGTTAATATGTCAAGCCCAAAGAAAAGCATGGAAATTTGAAAGTTTGTCTAACCTCACTGGACAGTTGTTTGGGGAAATGACTTGACAAGAGCAAGCACTCTGTCAGTGTGCCTACGGTGCCTCATTGATTTCCACAGGAAACGTGCTCCGTGTTCTCCTATTATGGTCGTTCAGGCTGATGGAATTTGTTTTTGTAAGCAGACAAACAGAGTTACTCATTTCTACATTATTCTATCGGTGTTACCAGTGATAACTGTAAGGAAAAGTGATAAAATCTTGCCATTTGGGGAATTACCATCTGCTCTCTGTCCAGTTTCATTTTGACACTGCCGTTGAATCGGCTTGACGGATGTATGAAAAGTCAGAATGAAGTGTTCAGCTTATGCTGGCATGTAGTGGTGCAGCTATGTTGTTTAAAATATGTAAAAGATTAAATAATAGAGCTGTGATTACAATATTAACTCTACACAAACCACTGCAGGAAGTCAATGCTGTTGTTCAGTGCACCTTTAAAAATAGGGGAGGCTCTTTAATAAAGGCAGTGGTTACATATTAAACAGTGACAACTTCAAAGAACCATTTGAATGCTCAGATGGTTCTTTGCATGGTTGAATGGCTCTTCACCTGTTCTATATGGTTTAAAGAACCATTTTAAATGGTTCTATATATCAAAAAAGGGTTCCACTATTTTTACAAGGCAAATCATTTTTTGATACTATATAGAACCCTGTTTTCTAAGAGTGAGCTTTCTTATTTCTCATGATTTCCTGTGATTACAACATAGCAGTGTAATATTGTGAAATATATTATAGGTATATTATATATTGTAGATATATGAATACCACCTTAACTATCCTAATGCCACTGTGGTGAGTACTGAAGTGCAGTAAAAAAAATCTCAAGCATTTTTCTGACCGAAAGGAGGCACCGAGAGTACAATGTGCAACTTTAGACTAAGGAAAAAGAAACTCTGTTCAGAGTTTTCACAGCCTTTTAAGACCAATTTTTAAAAGCAATAAGGAGGGAGGTGGCAGGAGAAAAACTAATATTGCCTGCTGCTCTTCTGCGTAGAGAGTTTTCAGCTGTGGGCGAAAGCTTAGTGTATAAAATAATGAGTTGTGTGCTCACTAGTATTGATTAGTCTGTCTCTGCATGAAGACTGTTAAATCCTAAAATGTGGATTATGATATTATTGGGCTAGTTTAGTGTAAAGTAATATATACATATGTATGTATATACAGCATCTATCAGTCAGTATGGGAAGTGAAGTTTGTTAGACTCTGTTATTCTTTTTTTTGCTTGAACCCCTTAAAATCACAGGCTTGTTGGCTGGTTAAGGCTTATTATTCAGTAACTACTACTAAATCTGTTTGAGCTATTCTTAGTTTATAGAAGTGTGTGAACTTTGGGGCCCTTACCATTTAAAGGGTTAAAATAAAATTATAAACCTCAAAAGACCAAAGGGTGTCCAATTATACAATGATACAGCATTCCACATATTGTCGACAACATAACAGAATCAAATTAAATTAAACTAAGTAAATATTAATTACAGTTAATTTACTGATCTTTCCAAGATATGTTAATTGCATTGCAAGACATTTCTAGCAATCATCAACCAGTATTATTTTTCATTTGATCAAAATCACCAGATTCTATCAGAATACAACAGTCCATTATGACTTTGTTGAGTGTCAGAATAGCCTGCGTATTTGAGTCATTACTGCTAGTCTACAGTGATATACTGTTGTTAGGTGGGCATGAATAAGTTAGTACTTTGTATATGGTGAAAATTAGAACACTGCTCAGATTCACTGGGGAGGGGTGGTATGGCACTGGAGTCTAGTTTAAGCACTGAAGGTTTACCTATTTATAATACTTAAAGCTCAGTGAGACAGATGGGAGCTGAGCCCCACAGCACATAAAGCAAATAACAAAAATTCTATGTATATTGCATTACAAATATTGTATGTATGTACATTTTAACAGCTTCTTAATCTAGACATATTAAAGTGGATGACCCTAAAGTGGAAGACCAATTAAAGCAATATGAAGGGCAAATAAAACGTAAAAGTAGACCTGACATCAAGTAAGATAATTGTTGTTTCTGTTTGTTAATGTAAAATAATGATGGATTTGAACTTCAATGAGTAATTTTCAAATAATAACTCTTTTATTTATCCTCAAGTACTAAATTTATAATCAGTTACACTTTCAATTTTAATGTTTTGATACTATACTGTAAAAATGGCTCATCAGATCAACCTAAAAATAGTTAATGTGGTAACAAGCAATTGAGCTGGTTTTATTCAACTCAAAAAATTACAATGATTGAAAGAATCATTCATTTAAAATATTTATTTAGTTTGAATAAAACTAGTTAATTTACTTATTATTGCATGAAGTAATTAGCCATTTGTACAGTGTAATTCTGCCATTTTGGTGACCTCGATGACTTTTGAAGTTTATCATTTTATTTTAAACCGAAAATAAATCATCAAGAGAAGAATAGAGCTCATGTTCATGTACCACTGCAGTTCTTTAAGTTATTGAGAGTTTTTTGAGCTGTTACTTGTTAGAACCATTTGAGCTGTTACCTTAAAGGACCATCTTAAGGGTATATATATAAGCTCTTAGCAAGAAAGGTTCAATATCGTATTAAGGTTCTGTGGCTTCTAACAACATCAAAACCTTTTGGGTGCTATATAGAACCAAAAAAAGTTTTTTTTTTTAATGAATGAAAACTTAGAGAAGAAACATTTAACCATTTAGGCATTCAAATGGTTCTATTAGTGTTCATATTTATGTAGATAGACATTGCCTTTACTAAAGAACTCTTGTAGAACTATTTTATGACTGCTTTATGATTGGTCACCTTGATGACATTTGTCTCACGTTTGTCTTTTTATTTTAAACCAAAAATGAATCATGAAGAGAAGAATAGAGCCCAACAAACTGCAGTTCATGTACCACTGCAATTATTCAAGTTATAGAGTTTTTTGAGCTGTTACTTGTGTACTTCTACTTGAGTTTTCTTTTGAAAGGTACTTCTAGTTTTTCTTCAGTCATTATTTAACCTCAGTAACAATGCTTTAACTATAGTATTGATTTAGCTTTTCTACCCACCTTTTTTTTACTCATATGTGGTATAAATATACCATGTCATCGTTGTTGGTGCAAAACCCTTGTATCTCCATATTTATTTATTGTTTTCACTTTTTTCACTTCCATAATTTAAAAACCCCAGTTACCCTTTGCATTGTGTTAAAATTTAATTGATGAATAGACCTAAAGGCAATGGTGCGAAATGAAAAATATTAATGAACTTCCATAATGTTTTATAATTTATTGATGTTTTTCCTTCTCTTGCAAAGCTACCGTTTTGGAGATGTTCCGACAGTGATGATATACAGGTGTTTTCTACTGTTTTAGTAATGTCCAGCACTCTTATGTGATCTGATCATGTGGTTTAAAGTGCCTGTAATGTGTCAGTGTACAGAGTCAGTGCCCGAGGGTTTGAAGCCCCAGTAAGTACTGTAAGAAGAGCCGTGCGTAATGACGACCATGCTGTCTTAAGCTGGCCCCAGCCATCAATACTGGGTTAAAAAAGAGGAAGAGAAAACACAGAGCTAGAGTTTCAGAGGAATACATCTCCTCCAGGCCGCCGCTGAAGCTCTACTGTAATCCTTGAATAGATCCTCCGAATGACAGAGCGCTGATGTCATGCTCTTCTTCTGTGTTTGTGTAGCTGGCAGCCGTGCCACCGCTGCAGAGCCAGTGCTCTCCGCTCAAGGCCAGCACTCTGCCGAACGGGGACAGATGTGCTTCTGATCTGCTGGATTTCCACTTAATTCATTTCATATTTGACTTTACCACCATCCTAATCACAAATCCACACGGTTACATCAGTACAGATGGAAACCGAGCCTTTTTTCCCCTTTCTTTTCTTCCTTTTCTTTTTTACAACGAGTACACGTCAAGGAAACGAGTAAATATGGAGAGTCAGTTGTAACCAGTACTGACAGTGCCACCGTAGAGGCCATATTTTCTTAATTTCACACTTTTTAAGGGTAACAGTGGCTTAACCCTTTAAACCCCAAAGGCACATTTATCAGGCCTGCAGTTTAGTCAGTCTTAGGAAAAAGGGTTCTGTGTGGTGTCCAACAAGGTTCCATGACTTGTAACAAGAGTATAATCCTTTGGATGCTATGTAGAACCTATGTAGAATATAGGACCATATGCAACATGTTAGAGAAGAGCTATTTAGCCATTTAAAGAACAATTTATGCTTTCAAATGGTTCTTTGAGTGTTCATGCTTGTCTATACATAGCCATTGACTTTACTAAAAAAAACCCTTGAAGAACCATTTTAAGGGTATACATACATTCTTAGCAAAAAAAAGTTCAATATCATACTAAGGTTCTATGGCTTCTAACAAAAGCATAACCTTTGGGATGCTGTATGGAACCAAAACAGATTTTTTTATCAATGAAAACTTTGAGAAAGAACCATTTAGTCATTAAGAATCATTTATGCTTTCATATGGTTCTTTGAGTGTTTATGCTTCTATATATAACCATTGACTTTACTAAAAAAAAAAACATGAAGAACCTTTTTAAGTGTAGACATACACTCTTGCCAGAAAACGGTTCAATATCATACTATGGTTCTATGGCTTCTAACAACAGCAGAACCTTTTGGGTACTATATAGAAAGGTTCTTCATAAAACAAAACTTAGAGAAGAATGATTTAGCCATTTAAAGAACCATTTGGAATCATAAATGTTTCTTTAAATAATGGTTCTTGGAGTGTTCATGCTTGTCTATACATAGAAATTGACTTTACTTAAAACCCTTGAAGAACCATTTTAAGTGTATACATACACTCTTAGAAAAAAACTTCAATATCATACTATTCTATGGCTTCTAAATACTTTCATATGGTTCTTTGAGTGTTTATGCTTCTATATATAACCATTGACTTTACTAAAGAACCTTTGAAGAACCATTTGAAGGTCTACATACATCGTTAGCAAAAAGATTCAGTACGGTACTATGGTTCTGTGGCTTTTAACAATGCTACATAGAACCAAAAAGGTTCTTTATAAATGAAGACTAAGAGAAGAACTACTTTCTGATGTGTTCATGGTTATATAGATAAACATTGCTTTTACTAAAGAACTCAAGAACCATTTTATGTATGCTCTAAGCAAGAAGAGTTCTGTGAGAAGAACAATTTAGGCTTTCAAATGGTTCTATGAGTATTCATGGTTCTGTAGTTCTATATGTAACTATTATTTTAACTAAAAACCTTTGAGGAATAGTTTTAAAGTGTGTATTAGTTTCATAATAGTTATGAAAAATAGTTAACAGTTGTTAGTGAATGAGTCTTAGATTAACCCTTAGATGTCGCTACTATGAACTACTGACTTGAGTTATTATTGTTGTTTTGCTGTGCTGTTTAAATGTAATAACATGCATAATTACATAGTAGTTACATATTAATTAAAATCAAATACTAAATTACATTTACATTAGATTTACAGTCCAAATTTTAAAGTTTTCAGAAACATGGCAGAATAGAAAACGATCCTTTTTATTTTTGCACAACTGCAGATGACAGTGACTCAAATTTGAATTATAAAAAATCTCTTCTTTTTACAAACACAAATGTAGGATTTTTTAAAAGTATAGAATCTGCATTTTGGAGAGATGTTTCAATAACCTATGCGTGAGAATTAATTATGCTAAATTAACTGAAGTAGAGCCGTTCTCTGCTGTGTACCTTGCTTAACAAACTTACACGTAATGTTCATTATTTCAAGAACTTTACAGGAGATGTTTCTGTTTTTTTTACAGACAGTTCAGTTTTCAGATCCTAAGCTGAACACACAGTTAGAGAAGACTGCTTTGTCCAGAGACGATAGCTGCAGGTTGTTTTGCTGCTTTGCTCCTCCCCCCATCACTGTCTGTCTCAACATCCTGATCCTTCCTCGACCTCTTTTCATTGGGCAGCATACAGCTGTGACATCATCAGTAAGAGGGAAGTCCCTGGTGTCTGTCGCTCTTATTGTTGTCAAACCTGATGACCCCTGCTGTCTGTGGCTGATGGAGATTGGGTGGGGGGGTAAATGCTGGAAAAGAAGGGGGAAGCGAGGCCAAGGAAAAGTGTGTCAGGGTCACACGACACGTGTGTTTTGCCCATCGCAATCAGCCTACTGACCCGCCCAGTCAAGAGGCAATTAGCAAATATCAGCCAGATAGATTTCTCTGTTTCCTTTGGCCTGTATACTTTCCTGTGTATTGGCAAAGTGGTCACTTTACTGTCCATTCCTCTGGCTGAGCTTTTCTGAATTGTTCCCTTGGCCATAACTGACTTGCAAACACATTTTTCAATTTTTACTTGCTCAAAAGAGCCATTTAATATAATAATAATAATAATAATAATAATAATAATAATAAATGAGCATTTGTTTTTGTTGTAGATACCTGATGTTGGTAGACTTGACATATATTTGGGTATTAAAAATTAGCATTGCTTTCTTTAGGAATTTCAAATGGTTCTGTGAGTGTTCCTGGTTATATAGATAAACATTGCCTTTACTACAGAACTCTTAAAGAACCATTTTAAGGTTTAAAGTTAAAGTGTTTAAAGTGTTCAATCTTAGCTAAAAGTGCTCTACAAAGTACCACAAAAAAGATTCTATGGCTTCTTACAATAGTGGAATGCTTTTTTGGTGCAAAGTTAAGCCATTTAAATAAGTTTCTATAAAAATGTATTCATAGTTTTCCATCTTAGAATAATTTAACCCTACAAAGAATGATATATGCTTCAAATGGTTCTTTGAGTGTTTTTCTGTAGTTCTTTATATAACTATTACTTTAACTTCAGAACCCTAATTTTAGGGGTGTTTTAGTTTTATAATACCAAATAATGTGTAGTTTTTACTGAATTAGTCTTAGATTAACCCTTAGAAGTCATTAATATCAACTACTATTAAAGTGTTATAACATATGTAATTACTATATTAATATGTATTAATTAACATTACAGTCTAAATTACATTATGTACATCCTATCTCCAAAATGGTACCTTTACAGAAGAAGAAAAAAACCTACATTACTTTTAATGTAAGTCAGTAGAACCAGACTTTTTTCCAAGTCCTTTTAAGTCATTTCATTTAAACACACCAATGGGAAGTTGAAATATTTAAATACTGTGAAATTATTTTTTTTCACGCAGGTGCAGCCTATAGAGGTTAGGCTAAAACCCTGGGAGTATCTCTTAGGTACACACATCTAGTTGGATGTTGTGAAAGGAGAAACACAGGCAGTTGGGTTGTACAGGGATAAATTGCTGACCCAGCCAGCGGGACCAAGGTCCCAGAAGCCTCTGACTGCCAGGGGCCTCAGAGGGGCCTCAGACCATGAGGCCTGTAGGGGCTTTAGACAATCTAATGCAGATGCAAACATTACAAAATGAATAGCTACTGAATATGAACAAATGAATAAAGTGAAAGAAGAAATATTCTCTGTTCTCAGGCCCTCTGGATTCATTTTATTGTTACTGAATCTTGGGATATTGTTGTTGCTATACAAATGAGATGGTGTTAGCATTTACCCTAAGATGCATGCAGGACTTTCTTTTTTATATTACAACTCAATTTGGCTTAAAAGAGAAAGAGAAGAAATCATGTTTGTTTTCAGATATATGAATCTATTACAATGTACACACACACTCAATATTGCCTATTCATGATTTTCAAAACCAAGCAGTACACATGAACACAAAGGGCAAGTCATTTTTATGGCCATTTTAATTGTAGTTCTAGTTCTGATGCATCACTGTTAGAATTTAGGGGACTGCAGAGAAGCTTGTGCCCATGGGGCATGCAAAGCTGTGATACATTCCTGGGTTATGGAAAGGTTTATCATAAAGACATAAGGCAGTGGAGGGTCCTGTTGTGAATTACAGTAGTGAGGTAACAGAGGGATGAGGCCATTTTAATCGCACAGCTCCTGTCCTCACTTTCCCCTGTCAGAGGGATTCCCTCTAATAGGGTGGCAGTTTTATTAACAATTCAGATGGAAATCAGGGGCGAGAGAGGAGCAGCTTCACACATAAACTTTGTATGTGTGTGTGTGTGTGTGTGTGAGAGAGAGAGAGAGAGAGAGAGAGAGAGAGAGAGAGACCCTGCTGTGGTTTAAGACACTGCCTGCAAGAGCCCAGAGCACCAGACATTGAAATGAAAAGCAAGCACATTCTTGTACTGCACAAAAAGACCATGAGAGTGAGAGAGAGAGAGAGAGAGAGAGAGAGAGAGAGAGAGGGAGAGAGAGACATAAAGGGCAGTCAGATCTAGAAAAAGTGAGAGATAGAAAGGAGTCAGTGAGAGAAAGATAAGTTGGAAACTGACAAAGAAGAAGAGAGAGAAAAAGGAGAGAAAGAGTGTGAGAGAGATATAAAGGGGAGACGGAAAAAGAAAATGAGCGAGAGAAAAGAGTTAAAAGGGAGACAGACAGAAAACAGATGAATGGGTGACAGACAGAGAGATAAAGCGGAGACAGATAAAGAGGAGACACAGACAGAGAGAGAGATAAAAGGGAGACAAGAGAAATAAAGGGGAGAAAGAGAGGGATAAAAGGGAGACAGAGACAAAAAAGATAAAGAGGAGACAGAGATAAAGAGGAGACAGACAGAGCAAGAGATAAAAGGGAGACAGAAAAAAGATGAAGGGGAGAGAAATGAAGGGAGAGAGAGATAATGGGGAGAGAGACAGAGAGAGAGAGATAAAGGGGAGACAGACACAAAGAGATAAAAGGGGGACAGAAAGAAAAAAGATAAAGGAGAGACAGACAGAGAGAGAGATAAAGGGGGACAGAAAGAAAAAAAGATGATAAAATGGAGAGAGAGATAAAGGGGAGACAGAGAGAGAGAGAGAGAGATAAAGCGGAGACAGAAAGAGATAAAAGGGAGACAGAGATAAACGGAGATATACAGAAAAAAAGACAAGAAGAAAAAGGGGAGACAGACAGAGAGAGATAAAGAAAAGACAGAAAGGGGGCAGACAAAAAAAGATGAAGGGGAGAGAGACATAAAGGCAAGAGAGAAAGGAGACAGACAGAAAAAACGATGAAGGGAAGACAGAGAGAGATAAGGAGAGTGAGAGAGAGAGAAGGATAAAGGGGAGACAGACAGAGAGAGATGGGGAGACAGATGACAGGGAGACAGAAAATAAGAGATAAAGGTGAGAGATAGCAAGGGATAAAGGGAAGAGAGAGAGACAGAGAGAGAGAGAGGAGAATGAGATACAGAGTAAAATAGAGGAGAGAGGGAGCTAAAGTTAATGTGAAGACTAAACTCCATCTGTTTCTCCTAACATGAATCCTAATTTTGCTTCTGCTTTTAGGATCAGATTTTGAATATGAATTCACAATTAATAAACCAGAAATCAGTTCAGACATCTTTTCAATGTAACTTTTAGCAGCCATGAATGTTTCACTGTTACACTGATCTGCTCCTCTGGGTCACGGCTGTGCTGACATACTGCAGGAGTCCATACAGACTTGAGGGATCGCATACGCTGCACTGAAAGAAGTGATATGTTGAACTAACTCTATTCGTATGTGTGCAGAATTTTCACATGCGATAGCATGATAATGTGTCTTATGAATAATATATTACACATTACAGTACATCACATCAGCACAGTTGCTGCTAAACGTAAATAAACATAAGTTGATGTAATATAAATTATGTATGTAGAAATGATCACATTTGAATAATGTATCACAGCGTTCATTCTGTGTGTGTGTGTGTGTGGATGTGGAGGAGACAGTGATCGTTCCTCATTTGTTGACTTGTTTGTGTCACATTTCACAATAAGATGCATCTTGTCATGTAAATGGAGGGCATTTAACAGCTTTTAGGGTCATAAAACACACAATGGTGTTTTGTTAGGTCAGCTAACGCTGTGAAAGCGCCTATTGTGACTCTGGTGTGATCTGAGCTGAAGGGAACCGTCCGTTGATTTGTTTGTTGGTTTAAGGAGCAGCATGGTGCAGCATCATCACTGCCTTTCTGTGCTGCATAGCCTGTCATGTGACATGTTTGTCAATTTTCACTGCACTATAAAGAACAGAGGTATAAGATTAAAGCAATAAGCCACGGGAGGCTGTGGGTTACTGCAGTTTTATCATGGGCAGTGTGTTCTAAGAGTGCCCTTCCCTGTGATAAAAGCAATCTCAAGTGGTTTATTGCTTTTATAATTGACAGCCGACATGAAATATGATAAAATACACAATTGTTCAGAAAATAATTTGTTATCATTAATAGTAATTGACATAAACAAGTATTCCACCAAGAAATGTAGTTTCTTTAGAGTACGGTTTCGTTGCCATGCCACCATGTACTGAATGAGGAGAACATGGGATCGGTGTATACTGCTGTCATTTCATGAATTTTTAAACTTTTTGTCATAAAACAATGAACATATGATAACACAGCAGTGTTTATTGCAAAACGTTTTGCTTTATAAGTGCCTTTTGGTCACCAAATTACCACTGTGAGTCTTATTTAGCCCCAATCCAGCTGCAGCCTCTTCTCGTGCTGGGGCTGAATCTCAAACGGCTCACTGCTCCCTAAATAGTGCACTACGTAGGAATTTATGCTGGATGCTGCAGCACAACAGAGCAAAATATAGCTAAGAAATAGTCATTTGGGACTCAGATCCAGATGTTAGATGAAGGGGAGACAGATGGAAAGAGAGAGAGAGATAAGGGGTGGGGCTGACAGAGAGAGAGAGCGATAAAGAGAAGACAGACAGAGAAAAAAGGATAAAGGGGAGACAGACAGAAAGAGAGAGATAAAGCAGAGACAGACAGAGAGAGATAAAGGGGAGACAGACAGAGAGAGAGACAGAAAGAGATGAGGGAGGGACAGACAGATATGAGGGACAGACAGAGAGGCACAGAGATAGATGAGTCTCTCTCTGTCTGTCCCTAAGAAACAGAGAGATAGATGAGGGAGAGACAGACAGACAGAGAAAGAGAGATGAGGGAGGGACAGACTGACAGAGATGTAAAGGGGAGACAGAAAGAGAGAGACAGACAGAGAGAGATGAGGGAGAGACAGACGGTCAGAGAGAGATGAGGGAGAGGCAGTCAGAGAGAGAGATGAGACAGACAGACAGAGAGAGATGAAGGAGGGACAGACAGAGGGAGAGGTGAGGGGGAGACAGACAGAGAGATACATAGAGAGAGAGATGAGGGAGGGACAGAAAGACAGAGAGAGACAGAGATAAGGGAGAGACAGGCTGACAGAGAGGGATAAAGGGGAGACAGACAGAGAGAGAGATGAGGGAGAGACAGACAGAGAGATAAAGGGGAGACAGAGACAGAGAGACACAGAGAGAGATGGGGAGAGACGGACAGATAGAGAGATAAAGGGGAGACAGACAGAGAGAGATGAAGGAGATACAGACAGAAAGAGAGAGATAAAGCAGAGACAGACAGAGAGAGATAAAGGGGAGACAGACAGAGAGAGAGACAGAGAGAGATGAGGGAGGGACAGACAGAGATATGAGGGACAGACAGAGAGAGGCACAGAGATAGATGCCCTCATTTGTATCTGTGTCTCTCTCTGTCTGTCCCTCAGAAACAGAGAGGTAGATAAGGGAGAGACAGACAGACAGAGAAAGAGAGATGAGAGAGGGACAGACAGACAGAGAGGTAAAGGGGAGACAGAAAGAGAGAGACAGACAGAGAGAGATGAGGGAGAGACAGACAGTCAGAGAGAGAGATAAAGGGGAGACAGAGACAGAAAGACAGAGAGAGATGAGGGAGAGACAGACAGAGAGAGAGAGATAAAGTGGAGACAGACAGAGAGAGATGGGGAGAGGTAGACAGAGAGAGAGATAAAGGGGAGACAGACAGAGAGAGAGAGATAAAGCAGAGACAGACAGAGATAAAGGGGAGACAGACAGAGAGACTGACAGACAGACAGACAGGCAGAGAGAGAGAGAGATAAAGCAGAGACAGACAAAGATAAAGGGGAGACAGACAGAGAGAGACAGAAAGAGATGAGGGAGGGACAGACAGAGATATGAGGGACAGACAGAGAGAGGCACAGAGATAGATGCCCTCATTTATCTCTGTGTCTTTCTCTGTCTGTCCCTAAGAAACAGAGAGATAGATGATAAAGTGTAGACAGAGAGAGATAAAGGGGAGACAGACAGAGAGAGACACAGAGAGAGATGGGGAGAGACAGACAGATAGAGAGATAAAGTGTAGACAGAGAGAGAGATAAAGGGGAGACAGACAGAGAGAGATAAAGGGGAGACAGAGAGAGAGAGACACAGAGAGAGATGGGGAGAGACGGACAGATAGAGAGATAAAGTGTAGACAGAGAGAGAGATAAAGGGGAGACAGACAGACCGAGAAAAAGGGGAGATGGACAGAAAAAAAAGATTTAAAAGAGGTGGTCAGTTCATTGTTGTGAGAACTTCAGCAGCTTCTTTGTTTGATTTGCAAATGTTCTTTTTTGTCTGTTTCCTTTTCTGGGTGAGGCTTTTTAACAGCTACACATCCTTTCAGACCCATAATGCTGAGTTGTCTTCTCACAGTGGAAAGATGGACAGAAACACCTGTGGATTTGTTCAGATCTGAATCAATAGTGGAGCTTGATTTTCTTCTCTCTCTCAAAGATGGAAGCTTTAAGTGCTGTTTAGGAGGTCTTAGCAGTTTTGGTGGTCTACCAGGTCTTGTACAGCTGTTACGAGTCTCGTTTTCTCTCAATCATTTGATCAGTTTTTGAAGGGCCTCAGTACAGTACTATATATTTACTACATTTAACATTAATTTGGCCAAGAAATCATGTTGGCGTTTGGAAATATTCTGAGTGTTTATAGTTTTTGTGTTAAGATAGTTGTTAGCTGGTTACTCATATCTGTGTGGTGAGTATATGAGAGACAGACAAGGAGAGACAGAAAAGTAAGGGCGAGAGAGCCTCAGAATAAGAGGTGATCTATTGTTGTGCCGCTGTGACAGTGGCTGTGCAGGCCGACAGACTGCGTTATCATTCCTCAGGCCGGGCTCTGTCTGGCCCCTACAGCAAAGCCTGATGCGCTGATGGCCCCATAAATAATGCATAGGGTGGACTCGACCGTCGGCCCACAAGAAAATCACAACTGCTCCTGGCTGTACTGTCTACTATGAGTCACACATTTGGGCAAAGCTTGAGAACATATTTGATTCCTGTCACAGAGTCAGAAACACTACAATAGCTTTAAAAAGTTTATGTCCATTACATCAGAGTGCATTTCTAGCCCGTGCGGTCAAAGTCATTAGCTGGGTCACATTGTCTGCACTCTTCATGCTGACGCGTTATTGTTGTCTGTGCTGCAGTCTCGATTTGTCTGATAATACATCATCCCTGTCAGAAGAAAACTCTATAACATTATAGGAGAAGGAAAATGTTCTTAACTTAACATCTGTTAATGTAATGTGATTTTATTCCAATGTGGACCATTTCTGTCGGTCCATTTATTATAAAATGTTCAGAAGGGCAGTGGGCATTTTCAGATGATATAATGACAAAAAACACAGAGTTTTCCCAATTTTGTTGGAAAATTGTTCTATCATTTGATAACAGCAGCTGTGATTTACACTGAAAAATTCATGACTAAAGGACCAATAGAAATGCTTCAAAAATACTTGGAATAAAATCTTGTTACATTAGCTTACTGAACATATTCTCATAAAGAAGTAAGACTGATTAAGACACATTAAATTCATGGATTTGTGTTGCATTTTCAAGCAAAGGTTCTTTTAAGTATGATCAGGTATATGTAAAACTGACATGTATCCAAACCCCCTTATGCGATGTTATGATCAGCAATGATATATACAAGTGAAACATGTTCATGCACTGAATGTTTATGTATTAAATCTGCATTATTCTGCATATAATGATTTTCTAAGTGAAAATATAATGCATATAATGATTTTCTAAGTGAAAATATGTTAACACATCCTCTAATATGACCCTTATCTGAGTTTAACATATTAGAAAAAAATTAAACATAAAATTTAAAATGTGCCATAACTTTTGCACAGGCCTCATGTTATGTTTTATTATTTTTGTCTGCTTATAAAATCAACAAAACGTATTCCACAAAGCAGGATTTCTCTGTTTAGCTAGATAACTTAAGCCCAAAGTTAAGCCTGTCCATTAGGAAAAGAGCTGAGGGACATTCTCATTGGTCAGTCCTCATCTTTGGGCTTAAGTTATCTGGCTAACAGAGAAATCTTGCTTTGTGGAATAGCCCTCAGGGGTGCCCAAACATTTACACACAGCTGTGCATCAGAACTTATTTGGGCTGTATTATGATATGGGTGCATCATAAAGACACAAAACAAAAGTAATAATTTCTATGACAACACTAGAAAGACAAAAAGAGCGAAGCTCGTCTTTTAGAGATTTTAGTAACGCCACTACTGTTCTAACACCTTTGTGTTGTCTGATTGCCTTTTTCATATCATTGCTTTAAGCATTCATAATCTAAGGCAAACATATAGGCCTAGATATTTACAGGCTGCGTAAAAAAATACAGTAGAAATGTTTAATAAGTGTGACAGGCACAAAACCTTTTAACAAAATGTCCTGTGCATTTGAATGCTGTATTTGTCAGTCAGGAGAAAGTCAGACAGATGGTGACTGGCTGCTGTATCCAGGCTACACGCAAACACTGCACTTGCATGTCTGTCTGCTCTCGTCTCTGCCTGTGGCCTGCTGGCTGAGTGCTGATGCTTCGTTTTCCTCTGTGACTGTCTGGACCAATCAGACGTCTCCCTCAAAAAATGCCCACAAGCTACCTAAATCTGGAAGGTCAGTTTAGGGCATTGAAGACACTGTAGAATAAGAGGGCTAGACATGGAAATGAAGATATTTAGGCGTAAAATATTCAGAGGAGAGGTTCCACTGGACAATAGAGAGCTGGAGTCGTGCAAAACTTTGAACACCCCTGCTCAAATTATTTAAATTAAATTGTTTATATAGTTTAGCTTGATTTTTCAAGTTAAAATATGTTTATAAATAATAAATAAGACATTTTCCAGCAAATTGTAGTGGGCCATTTTTATTTATTTAGTGAGTGTAATATATTGGAAAATATAAAAGAAAATACAGAATGTATGAGAACTTTTGCACAGACCACATTTTATGTTTCTTTGTTTTCCCTCAATTTGTTAAATTGAACAAATAAACAGTAATTATGCACTGAAATGTCACTGTAGAGGATCTTAACTTACTTTCACTCATAAAATCAATAAAACATACTTTCAGTGTAAGTCAATGGAACCAGACATTTGGGAATTAATTTTGGGTCATTTCTTTTGGTCCATTCATCATGAAATTTAAATGCAATGTAAAGGGCAATGGGTTCTTTCAAATTATGTCAAAAACTGAAAAATGACAAAAATTGAGATACAAGGTTTTGTTCCAACAGCAGCAGCATACATACACATATATATCGCTGTTGTTCGAAGAAAACCTTGTATCTCCAAAATGGTAACTTTACAGGAGAAGAAAAAAACCTACTTTACTTTTAATGTAAGTCAATGGAACCAGACTTTTTTCCAACTCATTCTGGGTTATTTCTTTTAGTCCATTCATCATGAAATTTACATACAATGAAAAGGGTAACAGATATTTTCAAATGATGCCAAAAACTGAAAAACGTCAAAAATGGAGATACGAGGTTTTCTTCCGACAACAGCAATAAGTTTGTGTATATATATATATATATATATATATATATATATATATACACACACCTATACACTGTATGTAACAATTAAATGCATGTGAATGTTCAGATTAAGAAGCTATTGCATATATATGAAGAAAATATTTGTTTGTGTTTGGGTTTATCATGCAGATTACAGTGGTAATATTCACAAAATTAGTGGTATTGAAAAAAATCCCACATACTGACATGCATCCAAACCCCCTTATATGATGTTATGATCAGCAATGATATATACAAGCACATGCACATGAAACATGTTCATGCACTGAACCTTTTTGTATTAAATCTGCATTACTCTTCTATAACAGTATCAATTGATATAATCCATACTGTGCAGCCGGCTGTGCATTCAAGAGTAGAACTCTGTTTTGTATCAAATTCAAGTTTTCAATCAGGCATCACGTGGAATTGTCTTAGTTATGTAAATATGTGAAGGAATTACAAGCCGTTAATCCCTGTTTTAACTGAAGTTTTAATCCCTGACTACAATTAGTCAATAATCCATGCAGCAAATTAGTCTAGTTATCTTCTAGCATGGACACTTTCTGTTCTTCACTCTGCTAAATTTTGCATGGCAACAGTGTAGAAGGAAAAAAACACACACAGAGCCAATGAGGGTATTTCCACTGAGCTTCAAGAATGAAAGCCAATTTCAGGATTGTGCACACGTTATCAGCTCACGTACAGCATTACAGCATTACAAATACTATTAATAAATAGATAAAAATACGAAGGAATGACAGCAGAGCAAAAATACAATTACTATAATAATAATACAGATTTATTACAGGCACTAAAATCTATATGTAATTAATATGTAATTCATATGCAACATTTGTTAGGCAAAGATGGCATCTGAATAATGTTGTACATGTAATATTTATAGTAAATATAAATTGCAGATTAATTACAGATTAATTACAGAATAATTACAGAATAATTACAGAAAGATCAAAGAATGCTGTAAATCTGATAAATAAAACAATAAACAAAAGACTCACCTCATGAAAGTGCATTAGGTGACCAAACAATGAAAATAAACATGCATTTCCCATAATTATAAAATTATAAATACCTCATTTTAACAAAACAAGCCTTCATACTACAAAAATATGTCCAGTAATTTTGATTTAATCAGCTGAACCTTCTCTTGGTTAAATTTCCTTCAGCAGTTCATCCAAACTGAAAAAATAGAAAATGTTACATTATACAAAAAATAATAATAATAATAAAGAAATGCATTTGAATGTAAGATATATGACATTAAATCATATCAAAAGCAGAGCTGAAGATAAACTCAATATTGCAGCTTTGAAGAAATTCAGCATGCTTATCCAGATGCACCATCAGCGACCAGAAGGAAGAGCGCGAGGGAAAGGTAGTGAGGATGAGCGAGAAAGGGAGACAGGGAGAATGAGACAGAGAGAGAGAGGGAGAGAGAGAGTGGCAGTTAAGTAAGAGAAATAAAGAGAGAGAGAGAGAGAGAGAGAGAGTTGGCCCACAACCCTGAGCTTGATTAAAAAAAATGCTTGCTAAGCTATCCATTTCACACATGCACCGGCAGGAGGTTCGATATATTCACCCGATCGATGAAGTGAACAGGCACAATGGCCAAATTGGACGAGGCCGCTTTTTCTCAAATCCTCGTCTCTGATGTTCCCCCCTGCAGTCTGCGCTGGTGCTGCGTTCAGAGAGCAGGGGGTTACCCCCAGGGCTGCTCCGCTCCATGGACCGGCCGAGCAGGTCTAGACCACTGAGTGACCCCCCGCATCGGCCCCTTTGAGGGAAAGGCAAGTTCGGTCAGCAGGAAGAAAGTGAGGCGTGGCCCCTTTTCAGTGAGGGAGCGACCCGCGGCCGTCCAGAGGTAAGCAGGGCAGGGAGAGCGGGCAGCTGCTGCCATGGTTACTAGCCAAGTATGAGGGTTCTGCTATTGAGGGGGCTTCTTTCTCATGCTCTCAGCCGGGCAGTGTCACACACTCTGAGGGAAGGCAGTGCAGGGGATTTCACTTCGACAAGCAGGGCTCATGGTGGAGGACAAACAGTGGGACAGACAGGAGGAGCGTGTCACATGACTGTGTCACTTACCTTAGTCATTTATATATTATTTCATCTTTTTTTTCAAAATTTGTTGTTTTTTATTTTGTACAGAATTTGAAAAAGGCAGCGGACTTTTACACCCTGTGAAAATGGAGCAATAGAAATGACCCAAAATGACTCGGAATTAAATCTTATATTAAAAGTAAATACTATTTATTTCCTCTGCTGTAAAGTTACTTTTTTGGAGATACAAGGTTTTGTTCTGACAGCAATGATATATTTATATAGGACAGAAATGACTAAGGTAAGTTCCATGGTCAGGTGATATGCTTCTACTTTCTGTTCCACTAGTTCACCATTTCTTAATGTAGTATGTATCATATATTTGGCTTTTTTGCATCCTTGTTCCTGTGAGTGTTTTGTGGTTTGTAATGAGCTAAAATCTGCTGTCCAGAGATTCTTTAGACATAGGATTCTTTAAAGGTGAAGTGTTAGAGGTGGTGGTGCATACTGTCTCCTTTGTATCTCATTTTTTTGTATCTCGCTTTATGTAATTTATTTTTTTTAGTCTTTCATGCAAATCATTCAAATGTATACACATTATTTTCCTGACTGTTAAACAAATTGCTTTTTTATGTGCATTTGTATCTCATTTATATTATTCTGAGATCATTTTAAACTGCACTCAAAACATGTAATAAAAACAGCACATTGTGCATTTTTGTAGGTATATTTCTATACATTTGTCTGTATACTATACTACTAAAATTGTATATATATATATATATACAATACTCACACACACACACACACACACACAAACACACACACAATTATATATATATATATAATTTTAGGATGTGAACAATATTTAACACAGTATAATATAAAAAGTACCTTGCAAAAACCACAATATTTCTTTAAATGGCTTTTAGCCAGTGTTTATTGGAGGACTGTGGACGATGCCCTTGTTAAAGCTTTGCAGATTATATTGATTCTTAATTAACCAAAGCAGTTGTTTTACATAATATTATTTTACAGCCTAGACCAAGGCTGGGAGAGACTGAGGACATAAAATGTGGCCTGTGCAAAAGTTACGGCATATTTCATATTTACTGTTACATTTGTTCACAAGTAAGTTCAGCAATAAATAGAAATTGTGCATGAAAAGTTTCAGAATAATGTCATATTTAAGTCTGTTCTCTGTAGAGGATCTATTAACTCATTTTTATTTATAAAATCAGCAAAATGTGAAACTTGCCCAGGGTGCCAAACACAAATAAGAAATCTATTAAAACCTCTCTTCTTTAACAAGGAAAACACACACACATATATAAATATAAATATGATTGCTGTCAGAATAAAACTTTGTATCTACCAAATGCTTTTCAGAAGAAAGAAACAAGTTCTTAACTTTTAATTAATATTAAAGAAACAAGACTCATTTCAAGGTACTTTTTAACCAAATTTGACATATAAATATATGAGACTTTAATACAATGAAAAGGTATGAAACGAGCAATAGATTTCAAAGGAAATAAAGAAGGTACGAGCTTTTGATCTGATGTCAATGATATGTAAAAAGGTAAAAAAGCGTGAAGGCACAGATAGAAGGAAACCAGTGTCTCAGTGACATGACTGCAAGCTGTTGTAATATTTATATACATTTAAAGTTTAACTAAAGTACGGCATAATTAAGATCCTCTGCTTCTGAATAAAGTGCAGCAATTTCACAAATTGTGAACTGAGTGAACTGTGAGTGATCTTGCAGTGCTGGTGAATCTCGTCCCAGTGGGTTCACTATAAGAATGCTGGCTGCAGCTGACACTTGCTCCTCCAGACAGACACTAAGATTCAGACAGATGGCTGGGCAGGCCAAAGGGGCAGAGCATGACCACGGTACTGATGGAGCGTGGGAAACTCTTTGGCTCACTTCACCTGCTCCTATATATGCAAGAACAAGACACTGTTTGTCAGTCACTGAGACAAAATGGCAGATTAAAATCATTAACACAGTAAAATAGTCGTTTAGTGCTTAACATGAAGCTCCAGTTTTTGTTTTTTTAATTCAGAGTTTGACTTCCAGGGTTTTTGAAGTGCTGAATGAACTAGAGCAGCTGGTAGAGGGCTGAGTGACGTTTATCTGGATATACATAGAGCAAAATTGAGATTTGCACTTCTGCAGGCTTTCATTTACAGTTTTTGTTTCCATGTTATCACCTCCACCACATGCCATTTTCTCTATCAAGTGGTATTATGCAGGTAGGCTGCAAGTGATAAGTGAGTTTATTGGGAGTTTTTTGAGAACAGGTGCCAGAGCATGTAGAATGTGTAAGAACACAGATAGAGTGGTTTAACATGGGCAAATCCATAATCATGGACTTATCAACAGGCAGACAATGGTAACCAGGAGGAGGATACGGGATAAGGTTCAGAAAAGCTCATTACAGCAGCAGGACTTGCTGCAAAGTGCTGCAGAAAACCATAGACTATCAATGTGTCTCTTTATGAGCGCATAAAGGAGAAACAGGTGCAGGTGATATTAAGGAGGTGGGCCAGGGAGGAACCAGAGATGTTGCAGACCAATCAGAAGCTGAGAACTTGATATGGAGTTTCTTTAGGTGGAGACTCAGTGATGCAAAGGTTACAGTGCTGAAAAGGGACAATAGGATGTTTATCTCCACATAATAATAATAATAATAATAATAATAATAATAACAACAATACTACTACTACTACTAAAAATAATAATAATAATTATTATATTATTATTATTATTATTATTATTATTGTTATTAGTATTTTTATAACTATTATTATTATTATTATTATTATTATGCTTTATTATTTTTACTTATATAAACATAACTATCAATGTGAATATATTTTAATGAAATTAATATTTGTTTCATTATCAGTAGTACTAGTTATTGCTATTATTATTATTAGGATCTTATTTAGGCAACATAAAATATATTCTGTTATTATTATTGTTAATAATAATAATAATAATAATAAGAAGAAGAAGAAGAAGAAGAAGTATTATTATTATCTGTTATTATTATTATTATTATTATTATTATTATTATTATAACAGAGAATGCAGATTCAATGTAACATAAATGAAATGATGATGATGATGATGATGGTGATTATTATTATTATGATAAATATTAGCATTAATATTAATGTTATCATTAGCATTATTATTAATGTTATTTTTATTACTTATAAATATTATTTAAAAAGTAACCAATTAAATTGATGTTAATTCTTAATGTATAATATATGTAAATATTATTATTATTATTATTATTATTATTATTATTATTAAATGAGTGAATCAATAAACATTTTATTGTGATTTAGAAGCGAAAGCTGATATTATGACTTGGTGAATGTGTAAAGAGAGCAGGGGGATCATTGACCTGGAACATTCGCTCCAGAAGAGTACAGAAAGTGAGAAAAGGGTGAGGGGAAGTTGGGAAGTGCTATTGGTGTCCTAACTCCTTTACGTCTATTGTTCCGAACAAAGGCCAGTCACAATAAGCCCTGGGGTAGATGGCACTCCACAGAATAGCCACTTTGGTGGGATTTAACGGGTTAATGCAGCACAAAAGGGGCTGAGGCCATGTAACACAGCAGGAGACCAACACTGGAAACACCAGGCGAGCATTCCAGACTCTGCTCTCAGTCAGCCTTGGCTTACAGCTCGATCCTACATACTTTCCCTACATGTATTTATGTGTGTTTAGTGATGGTGATGTGGTCTGATGAATTTACTGTATAACTTCACTCTCCATTGAAAGATACACTTTGCAGTGTAAAAGAAGATGCAGCAGGTGGAGTTACACACATGTAATATTCTGACCAAAGCAAACCATTTAAATAATACTGAGTTAACATACAGAGCAAAAGTCAGAGACCACCCTTCATTCATTTTATTTCCAGTCAAAACTGCCATTATGTACCAGATAATGAATTGAGCACTAATATATCTTTATCATTTTGAGCTTTATATAGCTTAAATGCTGTGAATGCAGCACAAGTAAATGATATGTAGCTTTATATTTTTTGAGTTATGTCAATTGCATGAATCAAACAACTGTGGTTTTGACATTTGCTTCCCAAAAGGAATGTGAGATTCTCTCCGGTTTACCTTTCATTAAACTGAGTTTGTATAATTCCCAGCGATGAAGCCCGTTTCCCTCAAGCTATTTTGATGATGGAGTGTTATCAGAAGGAATATGATTGAAGATCATCTCTCTTGGCAGCAGCTTTGCTCCAAAGAGATCAGTTAAATACATTTCTGAAATTAAAGCTTTTATTATCAAAGTGTCCTTTTACAGTTTCCGTAATAGACACTGTGAGAAAACCACGGTGAAAATGACCTTGAATTGTGAAAGAGACTCTTTTTCATTATGATTATTATTAATTTTAGGCTTTATTTTTGTGCTGTATCACACCAACATCTGCCATTCACAGTTGTATGCAAAAGTCTGTTGATGTTCTAAGTGAAAATAAGTTAACATGTCCTCTACAGAGAACACACTGATGCACATTTTAGTGCACAATTACTATTTACTTGCTGAATTTAACATATTGGGAAAAAAGAAAATATAAAACGTGGCCTGTGCAAAAGTTATGGCACCTTTTGTATATTGTTTCTTTTCCAGTATGTTAAACTCAACAACCAAAATTTGCCAAAAAAAAAAATGCCATATTCAAATATGTTCTCTGTAGAGGATGTGTTCACTTATTTTCACTTACAAAAATCAACAAAACATGTAATTTGACCAGGGGTGCCCAAACTTTTGCATGATAATAATTTCCAATTAGAGTACAAATTTAATACTGATTACTAAAATACAATATTCAATGCATGTCAAAGTATTTCTGCGCTTATTTTCTTTAAGTTGTTCATTCTTTCATTTATTCATTCATTTGCAAATATTTGAGGAAGCATTGCATTTGTACGCCCCAATTTTGGCGCAATTCAGGCAAATGTTGGCAAATTTAGTGGCCATAGATATTTGTAATGTGCTCTGTTGGCACTGCATCATATCCCACTGGCTCTTTTGTGATGTCTATAGCTATTTATGAATAGTGCCGTCCTCCTGAGCGGAGCTGGCATTAGACCACAGAAAATGAGCACAGCTGAAAAGTAAGTATCAGTTTCATGCTGCTCTTTGTTTTGATTCCACCCCTGAGGAATCCTTCCCCTCACTTGACCTCCGCTTTTCTTGTGATGCATTTCGGCAGGGTTTCCATTAGCCTCCTCCTTCAGGGATAAAGCAGCTCGTTTAGCCTTGCAGTTTGCGATGGACGTGCTGTTGCGCTGCTCACTGTTTCCATTTTCCATGCTGTCCTACCCATCTTCATTAGTTTAATGTGCCCATCACCTATGGTCAAAACAAAAAAGCAGCAGACATCCAACACGATTTGACACAGATTCAGGCTGGTGCCTGTTCTTATACCTCAGAGCTAACTGCGGCACATATTTGCCCATTTCAGTGAACATTATGTGGGGCTTTTAAGCACTGATGCATTCAGACCCATTACTAAAGGCATTATTCTCTTCACATGCTTGGTGACAGGACAGAATGCTACATGGTACAACATGCAGAGTGAGCAGGATGTGAACTAGGCCTAAGATGCAGTGAAGAACAGAACATCTTGTTCCGATCCCCGCTGAGATGTAGGATAATTGTGGTTATATGGAAAGAGAACATCTTAGTGGAATGGCAATTTCTATTCTCTCACATTTTAAAGAGAATGATTGATACATGGCTAGAAATTGAAATGTTTCGCCCAATTATTTGTTCTAAGCCAGGTGTGGGAACAATGGGACAAAACGTCAGGCTGTTTAATACATTTATACTTTTAAAACAGCACTTTTAGGTGCTGTTTACATTTTTATAGAATTAAATAAAAGTCAGAAACCACCTTCAAATGTCCAAATGGCCATGATGTTCTCCATTTTTTATGATGTTTCTGCCTAGAATAGATACAATATAATTCACTTGCCTAAGAAAGGGGAATGTCAAAGGAAAATGTGTTAAAAAAAACAAAAAGAATTTCCAAAACTGGATTTTGAGAAGTGATCTAAATATATTAGCAGATACAAAGAAAATGGGACTCCTAACAACCATGCCAGACCTGATAAACCAACAAAACTGTCTCCATCAACTAAACAATACTCAAACCTTTTCTAGATCTGATCTGGAAAATAAAACCACAGGTGTGTCTGTCCATCCTTCCTTTGTGAGAAGACAGCTCAACAATAGTCTGAAAGGATGTGTAGCTGTCAAGAAGCTCTTACTGAGAAAAGGAAACAGATGAAAAAGAAGATCATTTGCACAAGAACTCTAAACTGGAGTCTAAATTGATGAGTCTAAATTTGTTATTGGGATTAATTGGATTGTGAGAAGCAGAAAATGCAACCAACCTCTAAGACTGAACAATATTCCTGCAAATGTCTTTAATCTAACTAATTAAAAACTAAATGCACTAAATACTGAATGTTTTAATATGCTAAATACTGAATGCTTAGAATTTAAAATCATCTATATTTTTTTTAGTATATATTGTTTGCTTTTTTCTAACACTGAAATTTGAATATCCTGTATTTAAAGGCTGTTTTCACTTGAAGTTGAATAAATGAAGGCTGTTCTCTGACTTTTCACAGTCAGCTTAATACTATTTCAATAGCTTGCTTTGGTCAGAATTCTATTCTTTTTTTTTATTTAAAACCTTCACCTTCTGTACCTTTTACAATGCAAAGCATCTCTTTAAATGGAGAGTGAAGATACACAGCACATTTATCAGACCAGCACTAAATTGGCTGATCATTTTTAACATTTATCTCTATTCACTGTTGTTTATGTGTAGAAAGTGTCACATTTCATCAAAGCACTGAAACTGCCTCATCATATTAATATTAAATGGACGGAATCTCAACTTTCCGATTCTTTTTGGTAAGTAGCCATTAACACTGTGCATAGTTGATCAACATGCTGCTCAAAAACAAGGAAGGTAATTAAGCTAAAATGCAGTCTGAATTCATGCTTCATGCAAGGTGCTTTTGAAAGGCCAATCAAGCAAATGCTTTCACAGGCCTTTTGAGATGCTGTAAGCATCGATCCTGACAAAGTGCCTTAGTTAGTCACTTGGAGGGTTATGTTTATTTTCAAGCCTTCAAGTTCATTTAGAAATTCGTAACGTCTACAAGGCTTTGATGTAGGCCAGTGGAGGAATTATTGATGATTGTAAGAGCAGAGATGGGTAGTAACTAGGAAACATTTACTCAGTTACATGTACATAAGTAACATTATAAGTAACATATTGTTGAAATTGTACTTTCCTGAGTATTTTCAAATAATAATAATTTTACCTCTAAGCATATTTGTAAGGAAATGAATCTACTTTCATCTTTAGCCATTCATATTGACTTATTAGTTTATTTTGTATGCGTGTGTGTGTGTGTGTGTGTGTGTGTGTGTGTGTGTGTGTGTTCAAAGGGGAATTCCACTGCCTTTTCAAAATTGCATAATTCAATCGCTGAGTGGTTTGATATGATTTGTTTAAATTGTTCATCATAAACATTTAAAATATAATAAAATTTAAAATACAAAATTTAAAAATACTTTTAAAGCCCAAAGCTTGCCTCAGAACTACACTAAAAGTAAAATTCCCCTTTAATTTCATGATGTCATGTTGGTAACAGTCTCTGTAGGCCTTTGTAATTGGTTACACATTTGGCTTTGGAGTTTTTTGTTTTATTTAAGACCAAAAGAATCCCAAAGAGAGAAGAATAGAGCCTAACAAGCTTCGGTTCCTATACTGAAAGATGCTGCATGTACTAAGACGTTCCACTGCAGTTCTAAGTTACTGAGTACTTCAGTAGTTTTTTTGAGCTGCAAGTTTTTCCCTTCTCCTCAAGTTGTTTCTGGGCTTGAGTCTTTATTTTGATGGACTAACTTTACTTTTACTTGAGTATTGATTTAGCCTGCTCTACCGACACTTAAAAATAAGGGTGCCAAACGGGGTCATTTGGAGCACTTTTGGATCCTTAAATAACCTTTCAGTGAATATTTCTTCAAAGAACCATTCTTGTAAATGCAATGCTTGTGTGCGAAGAGATCACATAACATAAAGGTTCTATACCGGTTAAAGGCCACTGCTAGAACCATGAATGCAAGCCAGGAGCCAGCTATGATCCACACTGTGTTCATGCTGTGTTGCCATTTCTATGCATGGGCATTTGACAAATTTTCACAATGAAATTCTGTCTGATTTTATCCTCCCTCCTTGTGATATCAGGCTCAGTGACTTAGACCAAGCATGTCTGATCCAGAAAGATAGAGTCTGCTGATACACAGATAAGATCTGCTGTTCCACTGCATGACGTTGAAGCTGAGTACTCCTGAAAGGCTGTATTTTGAATTACTCCCAGCTGAATTTACACACAATTTATCTTACTATAGTACTGCGCAAAAGTCAGGGATCAGCCGTGATTTATTCAGTTTCAGACAAAACGTCCCTTAAGCATGTTATTCTTTTTTAAGGAGAAATTTCAGAAGTGATTAAATATAAGATTAACCACTTGCACAGGGTAGAAAAACAAGTCAAAGGATAATAAGTAATAATTAAAGTTCATAAATTATTTAAGGATGGGACTCCTAAGAACAGTGCAAGACCTGGTAGACCACCAAAACTGTCATGATCAGATTTGCAGCACTTAAAGTTTTCATCTTTGAGAGAGAGGAGCAAGTCAAGCTCTGCTCTTACTTCAGATCTGATAAAATCCACAGGTGTTTCTGTCCAAAAGAACAACATTCGCAAATCAAAGAAGCTGCTGGTGTTCTGAGAACAACTAACTGACCATCCTAGAGTCACACTGAATGTCACTGAATGTGTTTGGGATTACTTGGATCATGAGAAGCATAAAATGCAACCAACTTCTCAGACTGAACTGAAGTGTGGAAGAATATCCCTGCAGATTTCTTTGAAAAAACTGAAATGAATATAAAGAAGGGAAGCTGTACTAAAGGCAAAGCGTTGAAACATACAATATACATACACTGAAAAATGAATGTGTACTTAATGGCCGTTTGACTGGAAATGTCATGAATGAAAATTTGGTCTCTGATTTTGCACAGTACTGTATGAGAAAACATAGAACACAATAAGAATGAACAGATTGTCTCTGTTGTGCTGATTGTGGAGTCAAATCTTACTCTTTTAGACTCCCTCGAATCTTTCAGACTTACCCATTTTGGACATTCGACTGTGGGTGTGCAAAAACATATTTGAGCTGTGTGTGAGGCCTAATGCAGGTTGCATGTTTGCTGTGCCCATTCTTGCTCTCCCCTAAACGGACCCCCACTTTTTCCCCTCATTGCTTCTACCCACAGCTTCACATCCAGCAGCTGCCGCCAACAAGTCCCGCTAAAATAGTGGCCGTGTTTAGTCTGGCACCGCGCAGCAAGATTGATTGGCAGCTGGGTCAAACAAAGTCATTTTCTTGGCTCCTCTCCCAGGCAAATCTCTGCCTCGCGTTGGGTTAGCGGTATCAGGTCCCTTTCCAGAGGGGCTGACCAAAGCGCTCTCCTTATTCACCTCAGGTTCATTGCTCTGAATCCATCCAAACATTTGTCAGCTTGATGAAGGCTTAAACACGGCACAAAAGGATGCAAATGAGTGAGTGGCAGCCAGAGGAAAAGATTCAGCTATTGTTCTTAATGATGAGGGGTGGAACACGGATTGCTCCGAGCGGGCCCTTTCTGTTTCTGTACAGTGCTAAAGCCCAGTTATTTCACATTTGGCCATTTATCAGGCAGCAGAGGGACCTACTCACTGACAGGTTTACATCTGGAAAAGTGCGCTGTGGTAATGTAGGCCTGTTTACACCAAATTACACTTTAGACGCCTTTGAGACTGACAGCCGCACGCAGGTGCTTTGCCCTGTTGAAATGGGCCTTGGACCTGAATTTCTTGACTTCAAATTTGCAACGTGTTCTAAGTTAGCATAGGCTGACGTCATGGCTAATGTGATGCTTTTTCAAATCCTGTCTTTGTCATCATGTATCCTGTCTAAATGTTAGTTTTGTTGGCAGTGTTATTACCACAGTGCATAGTGCTTGTAAATTGTTTTGCTGCTGGAGATGGGTGAAAAAGTGGTATAACAACCTATAAATCAGTAAACAAAACCTAATTATCAACGAAGTTTACTGCCTGGTAGGAAACTTACTATGCTTTGCCTTGCCAGCAGATAAATAGTTTCGCTGTTGGGTACAAAAATGGTATATCAGCAATCAAATCAGTAAACAAACTAAGCATAATTATGTTCACTGCCTCGTAAACCACTATACTTTGCTGGACAGTAAACAGTCTCGCTGCTCAAAATGGGTGAAAAAAAATGCTACACCAACAAGCAAATCAGTAAACTAAACATAATTATACACTAAAATGCCTGGTAGACACCCGTTATGATTCTAATTCTAATGAGAGTCTACACTCATTATTTGCATTATACAGTTATAGAAGTTAGGGAGTTTCCAAGTTTTCTCAGTCCATCTTAAAGACAACAAGTCAATAAATTGCATTCAGAAAAGAAGGAAAAAAAGAAGAAACGAGACTTGAAACAGTCAACATGAACCCATTAACACACTTGTCAATGCAGGATTAGGTCTGCATGGGCCCATTCCTCAATTTTTCATGAAAGAGATCCAAAGCATTGGTCTAGTCAGAGCCATAAGCCTGGGAGATTTTGGAGAAGAGTGTGATGCATCTGCCAGAGTTCTATTTTTTGTGTGTGCAACTTTAATAGGATTCAGGCCCTGCTGAGGCTTATTTTCACTCGGTAAAATGCGGTGGAGTGTGCGAGTCATGAGTCCTGTCATATGTTTGAGTAATTGCTACGAACCGAGTGACTCCACGATTCATGTAACGCTGCCTTGTGGCCAAATAGCACGTGAGCGGACCCACTCAGCTGCTGCTTGCACTTTCTCATTTAAGATAAATGGTGCCATTGACTTCACTCTACATGTGTGCAAATAGCCAGTGTGTGGGCCAACACATCCACACATTGTTTCCCCAGATAAACGCCTCCTTAGGTTCCTACTTTTCCATACCGTTATTGCACTTTATGACGCTTAATTAGGTTTCTATTCTCATATGATGTATGAGAGACATTAGGCACTCTGTCTGTTGGAATTCTGCACATGTGGAAATGTCTAAACTTTAGAAAAGAACACTGGGTATCATGTTGATTAGGGGTTTACATCATAGGTAGACATTGCTTACATCATTTTGCATTGGCCTGACTAGTGATACACGCAAAACATGAACTGCATGAACAGTACTGTGCAGTTACAATTAAAAAGCTGTTTATCTGGGCAGCTATTTATCTGGACGTTATCTGGGCACTGTTTATTTGCTCATAAACATGAATATTACATAAATACAAATAATAATAACACAGTAAGTATTGATTTTACATAATGTGTTCATTTAACCATTTCCAAGCTTATTGAGAAAGTAATATTTATAGCTATCATTCAATACCAGGTTTGGCTGATCAGTCATTCATTATGTTAAATCAAGTATTCTGCTGATGGAATTTAACAAATTATGTGATGACTGAGGACATCCAGGAGAAATCTGGGACCAAATTTATTCTTTAAACTAGCTCGCAAGATATCAACTACTTTTTTGAAAACAAGAAATTCTTGTTACTTTGTTCTGTATTTGTGGTTATTTGTATTTATTCTAATGATATATGGTGCTTTTACAAGTAAAAGCATATTTATTGTAAAGATAAATGGGGGTAAACAATATGCTTAGGTGCCCAAAACCTTTGCACAGTACTGTGTTAGCCTACAGATGTATACATCCAGCATGCTTAATGTGCCAAAATGGTTCTTTGGAGTGCAGCCAATAAAGAATTAATTTTGTTTGGCTAAAAAATCGTTCAATAGATGGTTTGTTAAAGGACTAGTTTTGTAAATGACTTGTGAAGGTGAAGAACTTTTTTAAAGCTACAGTATATACGTTTTCTTTAAATATTGACAAAAAACATACAAAGTGCAGTTTTAAAATTGCCTAATATGAAGGTTTTTTCCTAAAACTGTGCATCTTACCAAGAACTCTATAGGAACCCTTATTTTTAAGAGTGTTTTGCAGTGAACACTGACCACCAGCAGGCCAATCAGTTAATCATCCAGCAGTAAAATCTTTTATAAAACATCATCCTTCAACAGGTTACACTTCACAGCTTGGCCTACAGTTTAAAAAGTCGAATTGACCAAAGTTTGTTTGAAACGGAAAGGCTCAAGTGAGAGTTATAAACAAAATACTAATTCTGGTCTTGATATGATATCTGAAAAGTTTCAATTGAATTGTCAAAGAACATGCCTTTAGGGTTTATTAGGGTTTATATAGGGTATATATATGGATTTTCCACTTTTTGTGCTTCCAACAGTGTCCAGGAATGATTCAGTTTGCTGGACAAATAAGCACAATTCTGTCATATAACATTATTTGTGCTAACATTGGACAGAACCTATATTGAATGCCAAACATTATAGGCTAGTACAAATGTTACTTACCACATATTAACCAACAGCCTTAAACAAATCTGTGTGTTAAAGAAAACATGTTTGTTAGTGTGGCTGCTAACAGCATTTGATTTTCTCTGTCTTCATGGCTGTTGCAGAGTTAAACATTAAAAAATGTATCTGACGCTTCTCAGCATGTTGAGATGCAAGTTTTTTCCTTACTCCTCAAAGTTTTAAACTGGAGCTTCACAGCCTGAACAGCAAACTGGAGAGCATTTCTCAGTCCATATTTCTATGCTTTATCATACAGGATAACAAGCAAATGTATTATTGACTGTCAGATCAGTATTTTGTTGTGCTGTTGCTCAAAATGTTTTTTACACTGTTTAAAGAAGAGCACAGATTTAACCTCCTTTGTGGATCAACAACTACTTTGCATCTGATTAATAAGAGGAAATGAATGGAGATTTGAGCACAAATGATGAATCAGCTTCAAAGCAAGTGCTGCCATAAATCAGCCTACCAGGGCGTTGTTTACTTATCATTTACATAAATCACACCCTAATTCATGCAGCTGTTTGGCCAATAAAAGAACAGCATTCAGAGCCAGTAGCTATGCTTATAGGTGGAGTCTGAGGTCAAGCAGTGCACTGCTTCCCCTACTGACTAAACTTTATTTGTTAAAATTAGGCCTCCTTGAGGAATAAAATGTATAAAATTAACAAATGCATGTATGTACAGTAATGTATTTCATATAAATTCATATAGATGTCACAACCATCTAAGGGCTGGCAGTTCAATCATGGAGTCCAAGACAGTACAACTGGCCTGGCTTTCTCTAAATGAATATGCATTGCTAGTCATGTGTTAGCTGACATAACACGATTGGCAGTTAGCATTCTCCTCCAAGCATGTTGAGCTGTCCAGTAACGTTGTGTTAGCAGCAGTGTGATAAGATGTGGTGCTGCTGCACGTGCCTGGGAGGAAGCACGTGTCAACCTTTATCCTCCCAACTTTGCTGCATTTTGTGATATTAAGAGTCTAATGGGCTAGATAGTGGGTTAAACTGGCCAGAGTTAAATTGGATAAAAAACTTTTTCTCTTAAAAGCTTATTCAGTGACTTTGAAATCCGATATGAGTCAATGGGGATTTCCCACCATTCATTAATTCATTTTCAAGTTTAAACTCGGTCCAGAGGCAACCAATAATTTGCAGCTTACTCTAAAACATGTTTCTGTAATTGAATTAGCAGTGAAAGCATCACTCACACAGCAGCTTTGCTCTCACTCCATAAAAAGCATCACTGTTTTCTGTCTACTGCTCATCTGAAGATGACAGACTTTTCGATTTGTTATGATGACATTTTGTAATGGAGATCATGTGACTCTCCGTGATTGATGTGGGAGAGATGAAAGTAGAAAAACAGGAGGTTAGCAATCATAGCATGGTAGATGTTTAGCATAGAATGTGTTAGTCTACTTTATGCTTATAGTTTTCCCTGGGAAGCCTGAGGATGTACAGTATTATCAAAGGACCGGTATGTTACATTTTTCTTTTTTTTTTCCTGAGATCCACTTATGGCATTTGTATGGTTTTATATCACAAAAACGATAATAATTCAAACGTGACCATTTTTCAGCCTGTCTTGTTTTTGTTTATGTAAATTTAACACTGATATATGTGGCAGATTAGTAATAGGCTAATACTAAACAGAGTATTGTAGTAGCATACTTTTGTGATATGAAAACTTGACAACATTATCTTCTTTCACTTTTCAGGTAAAAATGAAGGTTTGAAGATGACAACTTAAAAGAAAATGAGGACACTTGGCCTCAAGGTAAGTGCTGAGCTCTTCAAGTTATTCAGCTAATGTTTTAGTTAATAAATGAATAGACTGTCTCATCAGAAGAACCCTCTATAATCAAAGCTGCTCATATGTTACTAAAATCCCTTAATAAGTTTATGATGAAGAGAAATTTGATCTGCTACATATAAGGAGCTTGTATAGCACACTGCCAGTCCATGTTCTGCCAGTGTGTTTGGGCGTGGTTCATTTCTTTCAGCAACATTGCTCTTGGCTAATAAATGCGGAATCAGTGTGGAGCCACTTGTCATTAACCCGTAGATCCGATCTTGTGGTAAATTCAACAGCACAAGCTCGTCTCTATGGGTCTCTGTCTCTGTGGTAGACCAGCTCTTAGCTTTCTATCAGTTTACTTCTATGTATGTCTTTAAATGCATCATAAAGTCCTAAAAAGGGTGATATAGAACAGTGTCATACAGTCAGTGTATATATAAATAGTTAGACATAGAGTTGTAACCCTAAGCATTGTAAGATTTATGTTATTTTCTTTGTTTTATTTTATTTATTACTATTTTTACTAATTCATGTTAAGTCTAATGAATTCAATTGACCACTATTGATTATGAGTATGATTATGAGGAACTGTGTGCATCCGGGTTGAGGTAGTAGGTTGTATGGTTTAGAATTACATCCTGGGAGTTAACTGTACAACCTTCTAGCTTTCCTTGGAGCTCACTAAAGTCATCGAACAGGAGAAATTGCCCGTAATTGTTTATGTATTGTGCAAAATGCTTAGCTTGAGCTTAAACATTATGCATAATTAACTTTTAATGCCTGTGTACATGTACGTCTGCACAAAACTAGAGCAGAAGAAGAAATTTGTTACAGCTCCGTCTGCTTTTGAGAAAGTTGTGGCTGATGCTGTGTAGTATATACTACAAACCCAGTTCCAAAGAAGTTAGGACTGTATGTAAAATGGCAATAAAATCAGAAAGCAGTGATTAGTAAAACACACAAATACACAATATTTGATGTTTTACCTTTTAAACTTACTTCTTTTTATAAATATGTGCTCATTCCAAATATGATGCCTGAAACATGTTCCAAAAAGACTGAGACAGGAGCATGTTTACCACTATGTGACATCACCTCTCCTTTTAATAGTACTTTGTAATGTGACCAAAGAGACAAACTGATTCGGTATTAGAGGTGGAAACAAGTCTTCAGCTGCACTACCATATGGTGCCTTTATTGTCATATGTTGCTCTTTATAATGTGCCACTTTTTTAACTAGGATACAGCCAAGCCAATCTAGCACCCACACTCTCTGATTACGCAGCCATGCTGTTGTAACACATGCACAGTCATGTTGAAGTAAGCATGGATGTCCCTGAAAAAGACGGCATCTAAAAGGCAGCATATGTTGCTCCAAAATGTGTATCTTTCAGTGTTAATGCCTTACTGATGTTCAAGTTACTCACGCCACTGACACTAACACCCACAGACCATAACAGACCCTGGCTTTTGAACTTTACAGTGGAAAATGTCTGGATGGTCCTTCTTTGGCCTGGAGAACACAACATTCATTACTTCCATAAACAATCTGAATAGTTGATTTGTCAGACCACTCTACATGTTTCCACTGCGCATCAATCCATTTCAGATGTGTTCAAGCCCAGAGAAGTCTGGGTTTCAGGACATTGTTGCATAGGGCTTAGTACAGTCTTAACTTGCATTTGTGGATGCACCGATGAACAGCGTTTTTTAACAACAGTTTGTTAAAGTACTCCTGATCCCATGTGGTGATATCCATCACAGAAACATGTCGGTTTTTAATGCAGTGCTGTCTGAAGGGTTGGAGGTCACAGCCATTTAGTTGTGATTTTCGGTCTTGCTTTTTAAGCACAGAGATTTTTCCAGATTCCCTGAATCTTTTAATAACACTATGTGCTCTACAGATTGGAATACCTAATATCCACTTATTGAGGAACGTTTTTCTTTTTTTCTCATTCTTTCCTGGATGCTCCCAAGTATGATTACATCAGCTCTTTACATTTCACAGTGTTCCTAATCTTAAATTGCCCCTGTCTCAACGTTTTTGAAACATATTGCAATTTCAGAATGAGCAACAATAAAACATATAGTTGATAAGAAAAAACAATACATATCTTGCCTTTTACTGCTTTTCTTTAAGTACGGGTCAAGATGGATTTAGAAAATTGCTGCTTTCTCTTTTTATTTGCATTTCACCTACTGTCACAACTATTTTGGAATTGGGTTGTAGTACATAGTAATTTTTTAATATCACTTTTGATTTCCCAGTTCTTAAATGCAATTTGGAAATAAATGATCAAAGTGTCAGTGGTGGAAAGCTTTTTATATAGACTGTGATTAATTCTTTCAGTAATGCATGTCCAGTATTCTAGTATTCAAAGAAGTATGAATAATGATTGTCAGTAATGACAATGAACATAGTTCTTAAGCTAATTTAAAAGTGTTTTTCTACGGGCAAGGCTGAATGTAATTGAGTTTTTTATTGTCATATACATTGTCTTTTGCTTTACAGTAAAGGTGTTCTTTCACTGTATGTTAGCAGAGCTGTTAGCAGAGATGGCTAGTAACTAGTTCCATTTACATTTTTATGGATTTGTGCTTTATTGTTCTTTTTTTAATGAAAATTTTACTTATGCTTAAGTACATTTGTGAGAAAAGGATCCTGCTGTTACATTTTAGTCATTAAAGCTCCTCTTACTTTGGAGCTTTAGCATTTTATTCTAGACCAAGTATGCATGCAAAAGAGAAGAACAGAACTGAAAAAACTTACTTCCTATGCTAAAAGGTGCTGGATGTCTATCAGATGTTTAGCAATAATAATTGATACCCATAATGATAAATACATAAATTGTTAATCATACAAATACATGCTACAATACAGTAAAATGACTATAAACTATTCTTTTAACCTTCATAATTAGTTAAAAGAAATTGAAACAGTGTGTGTTTATGACCAGGTTTATGAATACTAGTTGATTTGTAATTCACAATGCATTGAACATTATGAGGCTTTTGGGCCAAGCTTTGTTATTAGTTTACAAATGCGTATAGCATGTTGCTGCTCACCGTTCAAGCAACAAACAATAAAAAAAAATAAGAATTATGAAAAAAAAAGTTTCTTCATTAAAATAAAATCTTCACTGCATATTCTTTATGATGCGCACAGAATTAATTCAATGATAGCCAATATTTTTCATACCCATTTGCCTTTTTATTTTAAACTGACAGCTGACCTTCACTCACAGTTTTGATTCTACTCTTGCCACCTAAAAACTCACATTGCAAAATCTCCATCTTACCAATAGAGGGTTTGGGAGAGTGACCAGTAGGTGACCTTGTTATCCTAAAGCTGCTGTACAAATGTTGTTTAGACTCAGACGTGTCACAGAGCTAGCTTTCACTTTATGGTCAGTAAATAAGCATAATGTGTGTGTGGTGCTCCGAGGTGTCATCGATTTGTCTGGAGCTGCTCCTTTCGCTGCTGTGTCAGAGACCTTCACAGATCAATGCAGACTTGACCTTTAACCTCTGCAAGAAATCAATAGCATTGACTTGGAGGCTTCTGGGCTGCATTGATAGAATGGCCTGGCGTTTATTGTGACAAGACTGGATAGTTATTAATGTTTGCACACATTACACTAAAGGCTGATCTTAAAAATGTGAAAATATGGATTTTCTTTAGTAGTGAGTACATGTTTTTGGTTATTAGTATGCAGTTCTTGGCAATAAAAGGCATGGGCATATAAATGCACTGAATTCAGTGAGTCAGTAGAGTTCTGAGTTGTCAGTATAGAGCTGGTTCCAACTATTTTTCAACATTTCTATATAATTAAATAATTAAGATGTAAACAGACTCTTTTAGGATGGTCTGATGTGAATTCTACATTCTAGAGAGACATACAGAGTCAGAATTGCTCACAGTGGTGGTGATAGGAACCAGATATCTGAAGAGTTTAATGCCTCGTACCAGACAGTAATTACATGAAATAGTTATGGCCATGCCGTCTGATTCCTGAGACACTGTTTTATGGTAGTTTTCACAAGGTTTTGGACAAAAACATATTTGTTAAAAGCCATTCATGGTAGACAGGTGCATGCAAGGCATTATAAGGTAAAATAGTACTCAAGGAAAATGTAGTTTTTTTGGATTTATCTCTATCCATCCATCCATCCATCCATCCATCCATCATCTAAACCGCTTATCCTTCTGGGTCGTGGTGGGGTGCTGGAGCCTATCCCAGCTGTCATTGGGCGGAAGGCAGGATACATTCTATTTTACTTTTATTAACATTGAATATGGAAGCTCAGAAGGCTTGTAGGTTCACTGGTGATTTTTACTGAAACTAAAATATATTTGCGTTGATGACATCATAAACCCTGGTTCCTATCATCGCCTTTGTAAACAGAATCTGAGTCGGTAAGTTTCTATACAGTGAACCATTTCACATCAAACCACTTTGAATGGCTTTGCTCTCATCTTAATTATGGAATTGTGTTGAATTTCTGAGAAATCAGTGGAATTTCCTTTGAGAAAAAAACATTATGGATACTGTGTGGTTATCAGCTTCTGGATGTCCAAAAAGCTAACTGAGGCCTTATAAGTTCAAAAGATGTCTCAAGATTGGAATAGCAGTAGAATCAAGGATGTTCTGTAGAAGCTGAAATATACTCTATATACTGCACTGCTAATGTGTAAAGGTGAGAGCAGAGGTCAGCAGTGCCCCAGACTCTGAGACTGAAGCAGTAATAGAGTTGATTGATTACAGGCACTAGTTTAAAGCTTTCATTGATTTCATTTGCTTTAATATTCCCTTGGTCCTGTAGAGACTCCAGTGTGTTCAGTCTGGGGTTGGGGGAGAATGGACTTGGACTTGAATTATGTGCTGTTGGGGAAATTACACACTGACATTTAGACCACTACACGCCACTGAGCAACCCTGGATGCTGCAAGGACATGCAGCATATGATACTGGGAATTAATTGAATCACTGGGTGCGCTGCACCATAACTGGGTATAGAAGCTTAACTGTGTGGCACTGCAGAGAGAGAGAGGGTTATAAATGATAATGAATGCTAAGTAAAAGCCAACACAATTACACTTGCAACACATGAGAATAGTTCTCACTTTCTACTGTTTCTAACTGTGGCAGGTTTGCCGTGTTTGCCAGTTAATTAGAGGCAGTCTCTCCTGAGCCGTACGGTGATAGATGAGATTGATCGCCGATGTGGATTCAGGAGGGTCTTTGTTAGACTCCGACCACTAGCTCGAGCCGAGACTTGCTTGGAAACTGAAGGTTATCAAACAGATGCTCTTCTTCTTGGCTTTTTAACCGCCAGACATTCGCCAATGTCTGAGAAGCAGCCCCAGTCTCGCCGACGCTCCGCAACCTCCAGACACTGCAGGACAGGGTGACGGATGGCTCCTGTGAGCCAATGGCAGCAGGCGAAGGGGTGGGAACTACCTGCTCACTCCACCCGCCACCCCCCCACCCCCATCTTCAGACCAGTCTGCGTCTGATTCAGCAACCAGCTCCCGTGTTCACCTCCAAACCTGATTTTTCCCTGAAAGATGGATGGCAGTGGCGAAGGCGTCTCATTCGGCCAGCAAAGCCAGAGGTAAATTGGGAACGGCTAATAATAATCTGCTCATTCCATTGAAAGTCACCTCTTTCCTCCCCCTACTCAGCCTCAGGGGAGGGCAGGGGGCTGCAAGCTTGGGGGGGGGGTTCATAGGGTAGGGGGAGGAGCTGGAGAGGTGATGAGAATAACATCACTTTTGTTTTGGCTGGGGCGATTGACTAGATTGCCATCGCAGATGGGAAAGATTTCAGTAACCATATTAAGCAAATTAAGTAATTGTGGTGGAATAGCTTGGGGGAGGGAGTACCACTATAGTCCTGGCAGCTGTTTAACACATCTGTACGTACTACTCGTCTGATAGGTCTTCTTGGTCATAGCACCTTCGAAATGTTACAGTGGCCACTCATAGAACCAGGCGTAAGTTTGCGCAAGGGTGTTCTGGGGTACGGGTTGGTTCAGGCAACAGAACGGGTTCCAAGGTTACAGTTTGACGAAGTACTATGGTCGAAAGTATACGTTAATCTGCTATGTGTTTACATACCATTGTTCGATGTACAACTTAACAGAACAAGGTTAGTGTGTCCTGGATGTGCTATATATGTATACATGTGGATGATGGTCATCACCTTGAGCTTTTGGCGGATGTAAGCAGGGTTAGAGGGCAGGGCAAGTCACAGGCAGACTCTCATGACCCTGCAGTATGCAGCGAGGACAAAGAGGAAGGACTGAGCGTCTGGCTCAGAGTGAGACAGCGAAGGGGGGGTGGGGGGTGTTTCCTCTACTCACAAAGACCAGCGACTGCAGAGAGACGTTCGTCCATCGCAGTCCGATCCGAAAAAGGGGAAACAAAAGTCTGGCAAGTCTGGCAACAGCTTTCCACTGTTCCGTTCTCATTTTTACCCATCTCATCTCACTGTGTATTCTTCCATTGCTCATGTGTAACTCTCCGGAGCATCGCGTCTCTATGTACAGTGGTAGAGCCTTTTTCCTGGGACTAGCGATAAGCTCCTCATGTGCAGGGATAAGCGACAGAGTCTGCAGCATGAAAGCCTGGAAGAGAGAGGATATTTGTCTCCTCTCTTTCCCTTCTTTTCTCTTTACACAGGGCGAGAGCAACAGTCGCAAACAAAGGCAAACAGTCCATAACCAGCTCTGGCTGCTGCAGACAAGCTCTCCTGGTTCTGCAGACAGTAGATGGTAGGAAAAGGGAGCATCCAGTCCCAGCGATGGTGGGAGAAGAGAGAAGGGTGCCGGCTGCCCTCCTCCTGTTCCCTGAGACCCTAACTCGTGAGCTCTGCTTCCAAAATCACGGGTCAGGAGCTTGGGACCCGGGTGGAGGGCTTAAGCAACACTGACCACAAGTCATCCTTCAGAAGCACGGGATGCATAGTTATCATTTACTGATCGGCTGTTTGCCTGCATACATATAGTCTTTAAAGTAAAGGTACCAAAAAGCGTTCTTTGGAGCAATGCCAGAAGAACCACTTTTGGTTCCCTGAAGAAGCTTACAATGGAGTATTGTCTAAAGAACATTTTGAAAATGAGATGTGAAGAACCTTAAAAGCGTAAAGAACCTCCACATGATGTAACCTGTATGTTTTAGCCATTTCTAGTATTTCTCTTGAATCCAGGGAATGTGAAGGTCCTAAAATTAAAGTTTTTTTCTGGAATTGTATGGCCAAGTTGAGAACTGTTTAGGGGCCTTTATATTTAGAAATTTTTGTTACTTCAATATTTCGCTGATGCAAAGAATTTAA
The DNA here is from genome assembly GCF_904425465.1 of Colossoma macropomum. Lineage (NCBI taxonomy): Eukaryota > Metazoa > Chordata > Actinopteri > Characiformes > Serrasalmidae > Colossoma > Colossoma macropomum. The sequence goes on from NW_023494786.1 coordinate 25,115,590, forward strand.
AGGTTATATGATAAAAGCTAGGAAGTTTTTTTCCTAGAACTGTATAGCCAAACCAATAATTATTTAGGACCTTTATTTTGAAATATTTCTTGCACTTCATATTTCTTGCATGTCATAGATCTAAGTAATGAAAAGGTTCTATAATTAAGCATTTTTCCTAAAACTGTGTGGCCAAGGAACCATTTAGGAACATTTATTTTTAATAATTTCTGATACTAAATGTATCTAAGCAATATTGTTCAATTTTATATTGAACACAGTAGAACCTCCATATATTGACAGTGATCTTTTAATTTATTTACTTATTTATTTATCTGTTTGTTTCCTTGTTTGTTTGCTTGTGTGCAGCACATTTTGTCTGTTGCCGACTACAGACTGCACAGCAGAACAAGCTTTCTAGTCATAACATATCAGCTTATTGAGATACTCTGGTAGACTTTCACTGAATGCAATCAATTGGACATGTTCCTGGAAGACATATCTATAGACTAGGTAGTTTTTGTAACCTGAGCTGTATTTTGTGGCTCTTTCACAAGCATAGCTAATGCATTATGGAGTATATCAAAAGAAGAATTTACAGGAATGTAATATGAATGTAATACATTTGATTTGCATGCTGCCAAGCATATGGTTTACATTACACCGTGTTGGCAGGAACAGATGGAGAATGTAGAAGGGAAGTTAAATGCTGTTTGCAATAGTTTTGGGAAGAATGCGAGAGTGCAGGTCCATTAATTAAAAGCAGCTTGGCCCTTTTGTTATGGAATTATCATGGGGTCAAATGGTTCAGCATAAATTCAGCACTGAAGGTGGAAAAATCCCATAACAAATTCCATATCCTATCTATCTATCTATCTATCTATCTATCTGTCTGTCTGTCTGTCTGTCTGTCTGTCTGCATGTCTATCTATCTATCTATCTATCTATCTATCTATCTGTCTGTCTGTCTGTCTGTCTGATCTATCTATCTATCTATCTATCTATCTATCTGTCTGTATGAAAGTACTTAAAATAAAGCAGAATAAGAAACTGTATAACTACTCTTTTTGTTAGAAGTTTTATTACTATAAATAAAGGAAATGTAAGGCATATTTTACATTTTGTAACTATTTAGGCCTCATATTGCTTTTTCTAATTTTTTAAACCACTACTATTAAAACACAGGGCTTGTATTGACACTTTTGGAGTATATGTTTTATGTTTTACATAATTAACAGGTCGTAAGTATTTAATGTGTTCAGACAAAATTCAAACACAAATAAATGCATAAAACAAGTATGAAATGGCACAGCTGCTTCTATTTGTGCTCTTTCTTTGCTGAAAAAGGATTTCACAAATCAAGACAGACTTTGTCTAATATGACCTGGGAATGAGCTCAGCAGATGCATTTGGTTAAATCACGGCCCTCGGATCTTCTCCTCACTCTTCTCCAATTCTTCCATCAAAGGTTCTCTAGAATGAAGTGGGGAAAAAGCACCTAAAATTGCTACCTCAACAAAATTGATTTTCCACCATCTCATTATGCATTGCAATGTGACTTTATTTATTTATTAAACTTCACCCTAAGCTCTGTCAGTTTCCAGGTAATGGGAGGCTGTTCCACGAGGCCCCCAGCAACAGCGGAGTGATAGCCATCCACCATGAATACAAAACAGGCAGGCAGGGCACGATGAGGCTGGAAGTGCTCAGCTCAGCAGGGCATGCATGCTTACTGAGTGCCAGCCACCGTCTGTCTGCCTCTGCACTGACCCAGCTGAACGCACTGGCAGAGAGAGAACTTGCACAACCAAACAGCCTTCATGCTCTCCGGTTCCAACATAATTGTGTCGTTGTTAGCTGCATGGTTCTGTCACTGTGCAGCCTGGCAAACACTGAAAATTGTATAAAGTAGTACTTCCCCACCTTCATACTTAAATAACCCTGTCCCATACTGCTTAATGTTTTCTCTGCTCTGACTTCCTGAATTAAACTGAGGGTGGGTTTGTTTATTGGTTGATTCATTGAATCAAGTGTGTGGGAGCACATGGTGGGTGTACTCTAGGACTTTGCTTAATGGATGAACACTAGCATACTGTAATCATGTTAAGATACATTAATGCAGTATAAATGTATAATGTTGCTTTTAAAAAGGTTGACCATACAGTTGCTGGCCACTTTATTAGAAACCCCTACCTTGTACATTGTAAGAAGTCAGCTCAGCTTGAAATCAACATTCATACAAAGTCAACATTCTTTATAGTTATGCATTTTTTCTTGACTTAGTTTAGCCAAAATTTCTCTTTTAAAAAAGGACTGCATCTTAGGTTAGGTCAACAAAGTAGCTTACGTTGAGCTCACTCAAAAAAAAAGTAAACATGAAACATGACATTTATTTATTTATTTATTTATTTATTTATTTATTTATTTGGTGGGTTTTTACTCTGTTCCTTCCCAGTTAAATCAATGCTAATTCCCTTCTATACACAGGTTGCGACTCCCTTTATTACACAGTGTCCCTAGCCTTTGGGGGCTGAGGGTTTCTCACTTCTGACCAAGCTATGCAGATCAAATTGACCTGTTTTTATTTTTTACAGTATACCTCCACTTTTCAGTTACACACTGTAGCCCATCTGTTTATGCACAATCTGTGTGAGCCATCATCTTGCACTTCATCAGCGGTTAGTTTCTGACCACAGTGATGCTCATGGATGGACATAGTGTAGGGTGTATAGGGTATAGGGTGGACCTCCTTCAACCCAGCAGTGACAGTGATGTATATAACAACATTCATACCACAGCCACAAGCGCTACCATGCCACTGTCACATTAGTGTCACTATCTGCTCAAGAGAGATCCTGTGTTGAGAAATGAACAATAATAAGGGATAAAATGTGAGTAATATATTGGACAGTGATAGCTGGGCTGCAGCTGGTAATTGTACACCTATATAGTGGATCTTTGGTAAGTGGACCAGTACATGGAAGCACAAGGTAGGTGTTTTGAATAAAATGGCTGGTGATAATGAGAACTGAATTCAGTACGAGTGTAATGCTGGTATAACTGCCAGTGTTCAACTGTCACAAACCCACCAGTGTATGTGGCCTTAATGCAGTGTGTCATGACATTTTATGTCTGCCTGAGAACTGGAAATGCAGAAGTAGCTCAGATACTTTACTGTTTCTGTTCAAGGGTGGTGGGTGTTTGAAAATCACTACAATTAAATTACCACCCACAGTGTAAATTGGAGACCAGCATAACTGCACTCTGCCCACTGATGCTCAGTTTTAAGCCTGTAGATGTTTTTAGTATGGGTTACTTTGATGTGTACTACAATTGCAGGAATAAAAGATGTGTAGTATCCATGTGCAACCCTTCACCAATGAGTTACTTCTGTAGAGTTATAGAAGATCCATAGGCCATTGGTCCATGGTGTAGATGAAATATAAAACTATATAAAATATCAAATAATTAATGTAGATAAATTCTGAAGTTAACTTGGTCATAGCAAATTTCTTCCCCTTTTTCGTTGTTCTCATTTCTGTTTTTTCTGAAATCAGTTGGCCATTTTCACCTTATTAATCCATGTGCCTGGACATATTCAGCACAATTCATAATACAACGCCATTCAAATGATAACATTCTTGTCTTTAAATAATCTTTGATCAAAATGTAATGACTTCTGTCCTGCCTATATTATGTTTCACTTCCCCCTCGCACCACCCCAAGCTTTAAATGAGTGAAATTACTCAGATAAACTCCCTCGATACTGTGTTTCACTCAGAAATGTGTCACGGAATGGAAGGAAAATGCATTATGATTTCTGATTCATGTTTACTTGATGTGTCAGTTAAATTAGGTTAGCTAAACAAGAGACAACAGATCATGCAAGTAATACCTTCTTTTACTGTCCCAGATGTTCTATGTATTAACCCGATAAGTGTGAGGTAACTTAAAAATAATAGATCGTTATTTTGGGTAATATGATAACATGAGACAGTTTAACCCCTTAAATGGCCAAGACCCCTCAGTGGGTCCAAAGTTTTACTACACAGTGTAACCTAAGAATAGCCAGCTTGCATTGAAGTCCATGTAGTTACTGATTAATAAGCCTTAGTATGTAATAAGCCTGGGATTTTACAGGGTTAATGATAGATATTAACTGAGCAAATATAGGGTACAATCTCCAAAGTGCTGCATGATTACTTTGGCAGAAAAAATAACGATGAGCGGCAAGACTGTCTAAATTACAATGAAATACCAACAGGTTCAATCTAGTAGTCTGATAAGGGACATAATAAAATACCTCATTACTATTTGGAATGACAAGGTGGTGGGTACAAACATTAACACACACTAAATTCCAATATAAAATACTTCCAAATACCAGGTAAGTCATATAGACAGAACAAAATGAATTAAACATGGTAAGGTAAATGGTAAGGACCCAGTAAAACCATAGTAAGAATCATCACTTTTCTTTGACAGCCCAGATTTAGTTTTGTTTAGAGGTAATAAACAAATACATACTATATAAAGGTCTTTGTACTTTATTTGTGTCATATATACCCAGTACTCTTTACCCAGAATAATTACAGTACTTTGGAGATTGTACCTCCCACTTGATCACTTCTTACCTAGAACTTGTTGGGAATTGCAGTGCAATATAGTTAGGCTGTCTTGGAGTTTACCATCATGTTACCCAAAATAATTACCTAGCACTATGTACCTCACACTAATCCAGTTAATACCTAGAACTTAAGGGACTGTAAAAGAACACATTACCACCGTGCCTTGGTAAAGTTTATTACTGACCGAAAACCTATACATGGGACTGGTAACCTTTGAAGACCATTTAGGTCTTTCTCATCTTAACCGTCCTAAAGGGCTTAATGGCAGCATTATTACAGATGCAGAGAAGATTTGGGAGAAAATGCACTCTGCATAAAAGGCTGCTATCAGGAATAATTTAAGTTAGGAATAGCGGTGGAGTAACTGAAGAAGCAGAAGCAGAAATGGAGAGTAATTTCTTTAGTGCGGTGCTGGCACCAGACCCAATTGAAGTGATTATTTAAATGTGTTGTCATACCAAGGTGAGGTGAAGGGAAGCCTTTCACTGGCAAAGTAACTGGACAGATAATGCTAGCAAAAAGATTTGTGCTGAAGAGAACATCTATTGTCTCCATTTCCTAATTGAGAGTGCAGTGTCAAATAAGGACAAAGCTGTGCGCTGGCTGGCGCTCTCTCTCTTTCTCTCTCTCTCTCTCTTCTCTGTCTCATGCACATACACTTGGAGAGAAGGTGAGTTTGCTGATGCCTGGATTTTCAAACACCGCAGCATGGCTTCAGACAGCCACCAGAAATCTCAGCTCTACGTTTATCCTCCCACTCTGTCTATATGTCTCTAATAGAATGTAAAAGCTCCAGCTAACTAATGTGGACTGAAAGCTTAAACACATTGCAGATGCAGAAATTAACCAATATAAGACAGGCCTGCCTCATCTCTTGGGCTTTTGGAAATGCTTAATGTTATACTGCTTGTAATAGAATCTGATCATGCTTTAAAGGAATAGGTCAGTCCAGAATGCATGATATTTACATTATTCCAGTTAGTGGTTAGTAGCTTCCATTGACTGCTAGCCATGTTGTCCTCACAATCTGGATGTACAGATGTTCAGTTAAGAATGCTAATGGTGTCAATAGTGAGTGAAAGTGAACAGTAACTGAATACCATGATGCAAATTACATTATACTATTTGGTGGTTACTAGGTTAAATTCCCAATTATCCATGCTGTTCTCACTAAAGAAACAGTTCAGTCAAAAATGCTAGAGTTGTTAACAGTGAATGAAAGTAAACAATCATTAATTCGCATGATACAAATGGCAATGCTAATTGGTGGCCATGTTAGCATATTTGGCATAAAGTTATCATAGCTGCTCATGTATAATCTCTAAGAAAGATGTTCCCCTTTTCATGTCCATAAAGACCTGGATCAGTTTTTAAACAGAAATTACCCATTTGTACTGATCTGAGAGGAGTTGTGTATGTTTTCTTACAGTCTTTGTAGTTAGCACGTATTTCAGATCAGTATATGCCTAAACTACAGTATAAATATATGTATATGCCTAAACTACAGTTTAAAATCGTATAAAACAACAAAAGTTTGTTGTTTTATTGCTGCTGTTGGAACCAAACCTTGGATAGGGAACTTTATAGGAGAAAGAAAAAACATTCTTAATTTGGAATGGAAGATAGAATATAGAACTAGATTAATTAATTTCTAGAGGACTGTTCATCATGAAATTTGTCATAAATGGCAGCTGACATTGTCAAATTCTGAAAAAAAGTACAAAACAACAAAAATAGAGATAAGAGGTTTTTGTTACAACAGCAGCGATATGCAGTAACTTACACAATGTAGATTTATTTGTTATACACTATACATCTAAAGGAACTTTTGCACATTTTATTTAATATTTCAAGTCTTTTGGAAGAATACAAAGTTATTAGATGATAAATAATGTGCTGAAATGATCTACAATTATTTAATAATATGAGGCCTTCTGGATATTAATATAACTATTTTAAATGCTATACTGCTTTCTTATTCTTTTTAGAACCTGTGCTCATAATTGTGGTTATCATGGGTATAGTCACATCCTTAGCGCCCTCTACTGAACTGCTTAAGTGGGGGTTGTCATGACAACAATGGCAAAGAAGTTTGTGCCTTGTTAAACAGGCTATAGATTCTCAACTTCAGACTCTCTCTGCTGGGTTGGACAGCAATGTTGATGATTTGGACTCTTTATCGTCCAATCAATTACTACATTGAAAAGGTAATATAGTAAATTTACTATGATTCAAATGTGCACATCATCATTTCCACATGAATTAAACATATATATCTTGTCTTTCAGTTGTTGTGCTTTTGACAGTAATTGTGTGAATGTATGTTTTATTCAGATGTGCACATTTAAAGTAAGCTCATGCATTTCTTTCTACGCTGTATCTACACCGATGACACTAAAAGTGAACTATGAATGGATTGTCCTGAACATAAATGTATTTTTCAGAGCTTTCTCAGGGCAAAATATATGTCATTTGCCTTTACATACTCGACCGCAGGGTCATATTTTTACCCAACATATTTTCCTTTAGTGCTGACTGCATTTGCCACTAATCAGAGGGGGAAGCCTTGCTGCATGGCTCATATACACAAACCCCTGCGTTCCCTCGGCTGTAATTATAGGGGTAATTTAATGGAATGTTTGCCATCAATTTTATCTGTTTGCAAAATACTGTTAAGTGCTCTGTTCCAGCACTCATATGCACATGTACCCTTTATTTAAGGATGAGATGTTGGTCCACCACAGACGAGTTGAGTGCCAAACTGTAAGCTTCTTATAACATAGTGGGTATGTGGTTTGAGTTTGAACTGATGTAGCCCAGGGTAAGGGCCATTCTAGGCGATGTATGTGGATGGCCATTGCTTAAACGGCGCAGTGTGTTTCATTTGCAGGCTGTCTTTGGTGTGTGCTTGTGTGTGTGTGTAAGTGAAGCTCCTCACGCAGCACGTCCCCCTACAGATGAGCTGAGAGGTCAGTGAGTTCTTGTCTGCCACAGTGCCTGCCAAATACAACCAGACACTCTCTATTAGATGCATACTAAGGAGAAAGGGGCCAGTTGCAGCGAACAAATCTCGGAGGGGCGAAAGCAATACTGTTCTTACTGGAGACATGCACAGTCCATGTGCACACGCACACAATTTTTAAACTGAAGTGACTGATTTACATGTATTTCAGTGGTCTAACTTGAGTCTTTGTGACTTTAAATAAAGGTACAGAATGAATAACAATACCAGTGATTCTTGGTCTTGTTTGTGCTTGGAATGTATATGTGTGCTTTCTTTAACACTGGCAAATCAGACTGATATTGACTTTTATATAAAAGGCAGAAAACAGAATCTAATTGAGAAGCATTCTAACTGTGGCTTTATATACCAATAAGCCATGATAAGCCATGAGGAGCTGTGCATTACTGCAGTTAAGGGGGTTGTCAGGCACAGTCAGTCTTTGGAACCATGGTAAAATAACTGCAATGCACAACAACTTGTGACTCATTGCTTTCATGAAACAATAACAAAATAATAATAATAGCGATAACATAAAATTGACAACTGTTCAATAAGTAATTTAATTTATTATAAACAGTAATCAATAAACAATAATAAACAGAAAACATTGCTTTATATGTATTTCAATGGGCTTACTCGAGTCATTGTTACCTCATGACATCAGAAATAAGTATTAATAATGTTTCTGTTTGGGCTGAGAATGTATTTCATCAATGTTGGGACCAAAGCTTGTCTCAAAAATGGCAATTTAATAAATGTTCTTAACTTTGAAAGGGAGTTATTGTAAAAAGATCCAATATTTATTCCAAATAATTTTGGAGCGTTCTTATCAGTCTATTCATTATGATTTTTTTTTTTTTTCACATTTTAAAGGCAGATTGGCATCTGAAAAAAATCTGTATAATAATAATAATAATAATAATAATAATAATAATTGTTAGATAAAAATTGTTCAAATGGAGATGCAAGGTTTTGTCTTGACATTGATAATATGTATGCTTTCCATTACACTGTTAAATCAGACAGGAGTTGACTTAAATGCAATAGAGAGACTCACAATCTGATTGGTTGAGTATTCCATCTATGCTTTTCATCAGTAAGTGCCATGGTTAAAGGGTGTTATTAGACACAACACAAAGCAGAGTAAGAACACTATACATACAACATCTCATGTCTTTTATAAAACAATGACAAAATGGACAAATGATCGGCAACTATTGTAATTTTCTATCAATATCAATTGATAAACAGTAATAAACAGTGGCAAATAATTCTCCTCCTAAGAAATGGAGAAAACTAACACAATGATTTTCAATAAGTGGGCTTATTAATACAGAATTCAGTTGATGTGTGAGGTCACACAGGACATATATCAAGCAAGCATTTTACAACAGTTCTGAAAGTGGCTCAGAAAATGAGATTTTATAACCTATTTTGTAATTAATCAACAGAACGTGAGCAGGAGTATGTTATTTCCTATTGGCTTTTGGCTCGTACAGTAGATTACAGCAGCTGTGATGTTATTCTCGATAACACATGACCTCAAGTGTTGTGGTGCTTGCATACAGTTCTGCAGAATAAAGCTAAAAAAGTAAAGCAAAGAAGCCTGAATATTGTTTAAATGTGCTTAATCCCCTTAAAATCTCAGGCATACCACATACTAATGTTTATTATTCAGTAACTACAGGGACTTCAATGTAAACTTGCTGAGCTATTCTTAGGTTATAGAAGTGTGTAATAAAACTTTGGGCCTGCCGGTGGGCCCTGACCATTTAAGGGATTTATATCAGCATTACCTTCCACCAAAAGTGTAGTGCTCTTTTGTGTTGTGGATAGAGCCATAAAACTGCTGCAATATCAGGTTCAGCTCAGCTTCTATAATACTTGCCAGATTAACCTGATTGTCGTTTTGTTCAAGCCAGTCTGTAAAGCATTTCACAGCCCATCTTGTGTGCTGAATTGCATTCTGTTTGTTTCTGGCTAATTCCAGTTTGTTTAGTTATTCTGCCATCACAGCTGCTTAAGGGCAACAGTTGGTTCAGATTTTGATGTATTCCTGCTGTCATACTCTTCTTCAGAATCTGACCAAACAGGCTGCAGGTCAAATATTATCTTAAAGAAATTACCTGATGTATTCATGTTCTGTTTTTGTATGTGCTAAAGTAAAAAATTAGTAAAGGTTATCTGCAGCATCAAATAAGCTTAGTGGAATAACACAGTTATTGTATAAAACTGTAGTATGTTTCTCAACCAATCAGATTGCAGTAACAGAATGGTTGTATAATATGTTATATTATACAACCATTATTATAGATTTATATATTTATATATGTTAAATATATATATTTCTACACCTGTATAATTCCACCCAGCTCTGGTTGCTAAGTAACAACTACAGCTTTACTCTAAGCTGCTGGAACTACTTTTTTGGGGAAAGAAACTGGTTTTATTAAAACCATACTTTTAAAATACAGTCTGGAGTTTTTTTGCTTTACATTTTTTTTTATCACATTTATATAAAAGTAGCAGAACATTCAAGATTATGTGATGGTTTATTACTTAAATAGCCAGCTTTCCAGACCCATATTAAGGCTAAACATAGACTAAGTAGGATTTTTAGTGCTAAAACATCATTGGCATTGCAAGACTAGGTGAAATCCATGTCCTCAAAGGTCAGATAGTGCACTCTGCCTAACTCTAACTGTCAGTTGGAGTATGCTCCATCATTGGCTGTGTGAGTGTAGGGCTGTAATGATAGGAGCAGACAGCACGAGGCAAGCGCAGCCTCTCTGCGTCCTCCTGGGTATAATCATCCATCTCTCTGTCATAGTCCTCAGTACTCTCCGCCAGTGAGGGAAGCCAGGGGACGAGAGCTGAATGGTAATAGGCTGAGTGGGGTCGCTGTGCTGTAGGGGGGAGGGGGGAACCAGACAGCGCTCCAGACAGCAGGACAAAAGCCATATACGTATCTACACACACTACCTGCTATCCACACACACCCTGTTGTTTTATACCTTCTTAGGATGTGAGTTTGCACATACATCCCGTATGTATTATATATTTATAAGCACCTATTTGGAATACTAATATACTCCAATATATATAGTACTGTCCAAAAGTCTGGGACCACCCTTCACTTATTTTAACTTCTAGTTTAAAACAGTCTTTAAGTACAAGTTATTTGTTTATTTTTTTAGATATGTCTGAGGAGACCAGACATAAAATTATCATCTTGCATAGGTAAAAGAGGGTCACAGGTAAATACGTGAAAAACAGGAGTTAAAATTATTAACTAAATGTTAAATTATAGCTAATAATACATTGTAGTTAAAATAATAAAAAATGAAAATGGGACTCATAACAACTGTGCAAGACCTGGTAGACCACTAAATGTGTTGCCATCAGGTATAGTACTCAAAAGTTTCATCTTTGAGAGAGAGGAGAACATCAAGCTCCTCTTTTGCTTCTGATCTGAACAAATAAAGAAGCATAACAATGGACTGGCCATCCCAGATTCCAGACCTCAACATCACTGAATCATTTGGATCTGAAGAAGCAGAAAATGCAACCATCTTCTAAGACTTTTGAGGTGTTGAACAATATTGAACAATATCTCTGCAGATTTCTTGCAGGTTGTCCTGGAGGAATGTTGTTTTGTTTCATTGTGTACATGTATATTGCTGAAATGACAATAAAGCCTTGACTTTACTTGAAAAACTGAAACAAGTCCTCCAAAAAGCATGCAAGCTTTAATAAAGGCAAAGGATGGATACACTAAATACTGAAGAATTATATTTTATGTAGTTCTCTGTTAAATATATACTTAGATTTATTATATATATATATATATATATATATATATATATATATATATATATATATATATATATATATATATAATTATTATTATTTTTTTTTTGCTGATGCTTAAAAATGAATGATTTTTTGCTTAATGGCCAGTTTGATTTTTATGTAACAATACTTTGTCCCATATGTGTTATAAGCATGCTACTACCTATATGTAATATATGAATTTTCTAAGCTTAACCCTAAACCTAATCCTAATCCTCACCCCAGGAATCAAAAAGATATAGACTTATCCTTCCAGTTAAATAAAAAAAAATAAAATGAAACATAGTTTTTATAAAAAGCACTTTACACAGTCCTGATTTTGTAGATTAGCCCCAGTTTTCTCAGGTTTTCCTACAAAGCCATTCCTAAAATGTCCTAAAATGTACAAAAACTGGCACATATACACACACACTGACCTTCTCTTCACAATACCACCTTTATTGTTCATTCATCAAGAGCATGAGAAGAATGCAGCTCTCCGTTTCTAAACAATAACTTTTCCACAGCATGAAGCGTAGCTTATTATGGCATTGTAAGAACAGTCATGGGGAATAAACCGGGTATTAAAATGCAAAACTGGGGTCAAAACTTACTGACAGCTGAGGAGCTCTTTGTTATCTTTTGATGAACCTTCTTTCTAGTCTCTCTTCTCATTAATATCTCTATTCCCCCTCTTTTTCTATCAGTCTGCTCTAATAACGTACGTCAGATTTGCGTCAGATGCAAATATCTGAGATGATAGTAGATTGTGAGCAAATACAGAGTTATATCTGCAGCCCCAAGACAGTGAAGTCAAAGCTCTTGTAAAGACCCCTATTTTTCTCGAAATCGACCTCATACACACGGCTCATTGTCTTCTGCCACGCTCCATAGAGCAGGGAGACGGAGATGTTCATGCAGTTTTTGGTCCAAAGATACACTCTATCTCCAAAATCCTCTCAACAGTGTGGCTTTCTGCCTCTTTTTCTTCGTAGCTTTGAGCAATCATTCAACCCCTGCAACCTTAAGATTGTTCAATATCCTCCAGCCAAAATGGACAAGATACAAAAGACTATTTCTACTCGGTTCTAACAAGCAAAATATTTGCTCAAATGTCGCATTGAAATGAGCGTAGCGGCCCATGTCTGAGGACACTCTGGATGTTCTGAAGCTCTGGGCCTCAGTGCTGGAGGGATGCCCAAGTCTTTCCCTTCGCTAGCCCCTTGTCTAATTGCACATTCCACTGAGAGTGCTCCTCTGAAACGGCCTGTTACCCCTCGCTGCAAGGTGTGTCGTCCAACCGCATGAAAAAATATAGCAAAGTCTGAAAAAAGTGGATTCGTTGTTAATAGTTTGAAACATAGCATCATGAAAACAATCTTAAATCTTTCTATTTTATTTAATTTTTTCTGATTTGATATTATTATTATTTTCTTATGCTGTCAAAGGTCTTTTTGTACATATCTACTGCTTTTATATTTACTGTATTGCTCACTATATATATTTCTTTAAGGTTTCTTTAGTAAAGGCTGTGGTTACATATACATACTTCAGTCAAATGATATGTGTTGTTGATTTTCTGAGTGAAAATAATGTACCATTTCCTCTACAGAGCAAATTGCAGTGCACAACTTATTTTTATTTGCATACTTTAACACACTGAAAAAACCTACAACCTAAAGTATAAAATGAGCCATAACTTTTGCACAGACAAAATTAAAAATATATTATTAATTAAATAACGATTAGTGATTATTATTGTTGTTGTTAAAAATAAAGGTGCCAGTAAAGAGCCCTTATTTTGAAGAGAGAAGCTGTACTGAGGCAGAGGTCAGTTGGTTATTCTAAAACACAAGAGAAACAAACACACATTGAGTGAGTGCTAAATGTCTCTGAACAGTGTCTGAACTGAAGTGACCTGTTGAAACCACAGCGCTGAGCACCAAACCTGCTCCATAAAGACCACTTTGATTTGCGAGCAGTAAACACCCCGACTCCTTCCTCTCATCAAAACCTGCTGACGCGCTACCTGTTACTGCCAGCCCAGTATTCCACACACAAAGCACTGCATTCTCCCCCCGTCTCCTAGTAAAAATAGCACAGGCCAAAGACGCAAGCAGTGTTCATGAACGTTCGACTCAGGCTTCTGCACACCGTATACTCAGAAGTACATTTGCCTGTAATGACTCTGGTAGAAAATGATATAATAGAAAATGAAATAGAAGGATGTAGCACAAATGATCAAGAGAATAAAAAGGCTCTTCGTCTATTACTGATCATATAAATACACAAAGTGCAGTCTGTAAGTAACTAGACACTGTCAGTGTTGGTTATTTGGCCTTGCATTCGTACGCTTTGTTTAATGAATCTATGATTACGAGGATAAAGTGCCAAATGTTCACTTTAATTTGAGGTGTTCTTCTCCTCAAAGTGGTACATTTACACTGTCCATCAAAGACTTTTGGACATCTTGTCTCAGAATTACTTCCAATTAACTATTTTAATCCCATATTAGTACATTAGTACAGCCTCATGACTCAAACTATGTGCTATTTCAGAAAAGATTTTAGAAAAGGTTTTGTCATTTTTATTCTCAGTCACAATTATGACCTGTCAGAAACTACAGAATCAATGTTGTATCACTTGGTCAGTCACACAATTACATATAATGCTGCTTATACTCTGTTTTCTATGTTCTATCACTTCCAAAAATTCAGATCAATATAGTTAGTCACTCTGCTATCCCATCATCACAATTGTGACTGTTCACATCTACTGTGAGCATAATGAGTCTGTGTCAGTTCAGTTTTATTCGATTATCAATAATAGTGCCTTTAAAGGTGGCAGTTTTAGCTCTATTATATTACATTAAATACTTCACTTATATACACATTTTCAAATGAAATCAAGACAATCTACAACCTAATATGCAAAAGATTGCACACCCTCATCAAATTATATGTTTTATTGATTTGTGAAGTGAAACTAAGTTAAACATCATCTACAGAGACAACGCTTCTGCACGTTTTAATGCACAATTACTATTTGTTTGCTGAATTTAACATATTGAGGAAACAAAAACATAAAATATGCCCTGCGCAAACATTATGGCACAGTTTGCACTTTATTTTTTTCCAACATATTAAACTCAAATAAACAAAGAAATTGTGAATACAAGGACTTTCAGGGCTTTACAGACTCAAAAAGGAAACACGATTGTTACCAGGTGGGTTGAAACGGTTTTGTCAATATAAACAGCTGTTTGCTAATACTTTGGTATGTTTGCAGCAGCAGCTTCATGTTCATCAAAGTGTCTTCTTTGGTATGAAGAGCAGGTTTCAATTAACATTTCTTCCAACACATATTGAAAGTCTTTGGTCCAAAGGTGGAAACATGCTCATTTGCGTTAAAAGAACATCTAAAAAGCTAGTTGAACAGCGTCTGTCTACATGCTGGAAAGGGGTTTTGATCTGCTGAGTTGTCTTTCTTCATGATTAAAAGCATTTTTTCAGTCATCCACTGCTGTGGTCTTCTGTGGTTTGCCAGGTTATTTGTTATTGCTAAGCTCACCAGCACGTTCTTGCTTCTTAACCAAACATTGATTTTGACTCACCTTATGTTTTGGCTGTCTCTCTTTATTTCTTCCAAGCTCATTTTGGCCTGGTTTACTGGCACTGGCACTTCTTTAGTTCGTATGTTGGGAAAATACAGTTGAGAGACAGCAGATGTAAACATCAGATCTAGAATCAACCCTAGATCTTTTCCTAGCTATCTTCAGAACTCTGTTGCCTGAACTAATTTACCAAATGATTAACTAAGGTGCCATAAAGTATAAAACTGTCTGCGTTTCTTTTATGCTCCACCTAATGAAAATGTAAATACTGTTGAAATTAAACGTCCTTCTGTTAACCTCATAGTCATAGTCAAATCCAGTGTGCTGGCGTACAGAGCCAAAACAACAAAAACTGTGTCACACTTCAATTACTTACAGACTGCACTGTAAATCAGGATGGAAACTTTTGTCAATACTGCAGCAAAGATTTTGTATAATATACAGATCAGCGTGTCCAACTGGAACAATAAACCTGTCATAGTCTACATTAACTCATGCATCCTCCTGCAGCAGGGACTCACTTCAGATCGGATATAACAGCAGGGAGCCCTCTTTAGGGGGGCATCTGTCTCAAGGAGAAGAATTCATTCTGTGCTGTCTGGGGCTTTTTGTGGGAGTTGTTATAGAACACATATTAACCGCAGTGATGGGATGTGTCCTGTAGGTGGAGACAAACTATACCACAAGACCACTGGAGTCCAACACACTCATACAAGGTGAGTGCATGTGTTCAGTACTCATATCAGTCACATGACCTATTTCTTTAACTTTTTCTGCACTTTAGAAATGTGTGTATGTATATATGTATGTATATATGTATGTATATATGTATGTATATATATATATATATATATTTGCTGTCCAAAGAAAAACATGTATCTCCATAATGGTAACTTTCAATTTTAATGTAAGCTATTACATAGAGGTTTTATTACAAGCAACATTCAAAATTTTTATGCAAAGGAAAAGGTAGCTACTGAGCTCAAGTGATGGATAAGAGTAATATGCTGCACACATAAATCTATATTATGGCATTAGGCAGGTGCTGTTCTCCACAGTGACTTACAAAAGCCGTTTATTGAAAAAAAAACTTATCCTTATGCTCGTACAAAGAGTCTAATACAAATGCATTCCTTCTTAGCAGCTACTGTTGTTTGGGTGGACCAAATTTACAGAACGTTGGTAAAAATACAATGCATGCATCCAATAATGCAAAATGATCAAAGGATATAAAAATCAAAGGATATTTATTTTGGAAAGGTTATTTTTGTGAAAGGCTGCACTTGTTGGATAGAATGGGTGTAGATTTTTTTTTTTAACATAGTGGAAATTTCATTGTCACCCAACCTGCTTGGTTTCTTTTAGCTACAACTTCATCATCATCATCATCATCATCATCATCATCATCACTTTTATTTATATAGCACTTCTCCTATGCTCAAGGACGCTTTCCAATCAGAAAGTAACAAAATTCATAATCAACAATATATAACACAGAGTACACACACACACACACACACACACACACACACACACACACACCTCACGGTTCCCACAGCTAGTGAGGGGGATTTCACTGACCACAGTCACTTAGCTAGCCCGGAAAGAGTCCTTAGCTGCGGGGAAAGATCCACCACAAATACGGTGCATCACACAGGAGACCAGTTTGGGAAGCCTCGAAGGTCGAAAATGTCCTTAGCCACGAAAGAGTAGCATCTTCCTGCAGCTGAACACCACCAGTCCAGGCAGCCTCATTGCTGCAATGCAGCATCACCCAAGTGGCCGGCCCAGGCAGCAATGTTGCTGTGCTGACCCAGTCTGCAATGTCACGTTAATCAGGTCCCCTTACTTAGTTTTGATTTTACTAACATTCTGTAAATCTTGCCCAACCCAGCAGCAGCTGCTATGAAAGAATGTATTTGTGGGCACAGCACATACAAGTCAATTCAGAAAAATGGCGATTTTTGTTTCATTAAGAATGAATATTCTTGAGCTCCCAAATAGCATGACAAGTCTAGCCCCATCATTAGGAGATGGCGAGTTTGAGTCCAGGACAGCATAATTTGCTCTCTCTGGGCAGGTAGGATGGCTCTCCTTGTCCCCTCACACTCACTCTCATGTAACTGCATTGGCAGTTAGTGTTCTCCTCCAAGCATGTTGAGCTGTCCAATGA
Organism: Colossoma macropomum; assembly: GCF_904425465.1. NCBI lineage: Eukaryota > Metazoa > Chordata > Actinopteri > Characiformes > Serrasalmidae > Colossoma > Colossoma macropomum. The sequence goes on from NW_023494786.1 coordinate 25,132,818, forward strand.
TGTTGCGTTAGTGGCAATTTGAAAGTATATGGTGGTGCTTCACGAAGCACATGCTAGCCTTCATCCTCACAGCTTGGTAGCATTGTGTGTTGGGGAAGACATAGCTAGTGGGTCACATTGGACATTTTTTTTAAGGTAATCAAGTGTTCGTGTGATCCATGTTATTCTGTATTACATTTAAGTGCATTTTGACTGCGTATCGTACAACAAACTACTCCATAACGCAGTTGACATGATACCCCACATGACCGAAAAACCAAAAACAAACCTGCCATCATAGCTGCACATTCAGGAGAGTGAGTTACAACCCATTTACTGTGTGGCTCAACCTAATGCATGAATATTATTTGTTTGCTGCGTCCAACACTCAGCTCCAAAAAGGCTCTTTACCAAACACACTGGAAATATTTACTGATCAGCACAAACTTTTGCCCGTGGTCTAATTTTCATTCTTTTCTGACCACAGTGCACTTTGAATCAGTTCCTAAGGGTACAGCAGAGTGCCAGCTATAATCTGAAAGATATTCAGCTTCTACTGAACATGCCAAACATAAGAAAATATTCATTAAACCATTGTTTGAACTGTTACTACCTATATTTTGCCTTTTAACGATGTTAGGCCCAATCAGCGGCACTCAAAATGTCAACTGTGTGGGGGGGGGACTGTGGTAGCTTACACTTTAAAATTTGAGATGCATGCTCAGACTTTTCATAAATCTGCTGTGCAGATTTCAGAAATTTTCATAAATTCATTACAGTCCTCTCACAAATGGTGAAAGAGAAAAGGTATAGATTTCCTTCCAGCTATCATGATGTTTAACTAATAAAGTTGTATATACTAGGATACAAGAGGTTCTTTTCCAAAATGCATTACAGACCACTTTTAAGGATTTAATTTTTTCATGATATATGTTGTTGCGAATGGCCTTTACACATACACAAAATATCAATGGTATATAATAAAATGTTATGCTACATTAATGCTGTATTAAAAATACATTAGGAAAAAAAATGTGTTTTCCATTAAACGTCAGCTGCTATTCTTTTTAAAACCCCATCACATCCAAAATTGTTACAAATGAATATACAATATTTTGGAGTGAACCTCTCCATAAATTGAATGTGTGAAAATACATGATGATTTCAAGTTCAGTCATCCTTATCATTTATGTTGAAGGACAACTTCATGAAATGTAACTTTTATGGAACATTTACCACTGTGAGAAATTTGTATGTGATAAAAATAATATGCATTATTTTGTGTTCACCATGACTCAATTAGCAGCTATTAGTTTTCATAGGTTTGCAAGCCCGGTATTACACACGCTACCCCTTTCAAAGTTGAGGGATCACTGCCATCTAGTGGACGAATGATAACAAAACAGCTTTACCTTAATGACAAACCCATCAATTAAAATATACACCATTCAGGCTCAACACCATTATCAAATGCTCACACTTGCATTTAATGTAACAAACAAATCTTCTGACCTTGTGTCTGATTATTTGTCACACCTATACCATCTTTTTCTCTGTCTTTCTTCTATATGCCATGCCAGTCGTTATTCACTTCATGAAAAGGGTTCAGCTGCTGGGATATTAATGGATGAGACTGAAAACAACCATGACAAACTGCTTTGTAGTTGTAGTGACGCTGAGCGTTGGTCCTCTGTATGAGAACAATGTTAGCTTATACAGTTATATGAAAAAGTTTCGGGCACTGTGGTCAGATCACATTTGTTGATTTTCTGAGTGAAAATAAGTGAACACATCTCTGCAGAGAACAAACTATTGCATGTTTTAATGTATAATTACTGTTTGTTCCCTGAATTTAACTTATTTGGAAAAAAAATAAAACATAAAATGTGGCCTGTGCGAAAGTCTTGACAAATTTAATATTTGAAGTTACATTTTTGCATCAATGTTTTATTTTTATTAATATGTTAAACTCAACAAATCATCAATGTCAGCAGGGCTGTTTCTAAAAATCTGGGCTCTAAGTGACATCTACTTTGGGGCCCACACATCCTGCCCACCCTAATCATATAATTTTTTCTATGCAGAATTAAAGAAGAAAAACTTGTTTAATTTCAATTCATTAAAAAAAAAAATCTAAGCTAAACATAATAAAACAATATGTACTTATATGCAGGGGAGTTTTTGAGTAAATAAATAACCAATAAAATAAAGTCGGTATTCTTGGTTCTTGGTTGTTTGGAAGCAAAGTCATGATATTCATTTTCCTGCCAAAAATAAAGAATATCACAAATGATTTAAAAAAAAACAAACAAACAAACAAAAAAACACGTGGTTGTTGCTTTGCAAAGAAGTAAAGCAGATATACATGTTTTTAAAACTGTAAATCAATATGCAAACAATTAAACATAGTGACATAACTAGACCTTTCCTGCTTTATTGTTATTCATTTTAATTTGATTTCATATCTACAGTGTAAAAAGACAGTGGCAGCACCATCTAGTGGCTGAAACATCTAGGAAGATGAAGCTCTGTTCATCTTTTTAGTGCTGTTTACAGATCACAGTGTTACTTATTTCAAAATATATATCAATAAATTAATTATATCAACTAGAATCTTGTTGTGTTTTGTATGATGTGATTGTCAGTGTAAAAGCTACAGTAAGTCTCGCATGTCAGTAAATTTTCTGATAACATTACTATAGCCTATAATAAAATATTCTAAATTTAACACTTAGACGATAATAGAACTCTTAAATTTCCATCATTACAGCAGTTCTGAGATTCACGGAGCTCAAATCTAAAAACAAAATCCAAACTGGTCAAACAGTGCCTTACATTTGTGTGGTAATTTTTCAGGCCTTAGAGCATAAATGGGTCAAGGCATAATGCTCACAGGGACTCAAAGAATATTAGTATGTAGTTTCATATAAGATAATGTGTTCAGCTCATTTTGATATGGAATGAAGAACAGTACATTTTCTAGAAGAGCTCTTGGTGGTCTCTATGCTGCTTTGGAAGAGGTCACATTAAACTGAACCATAAACCTCTTCTCCAAGGCTGGGGCTGTATTCAGTTCCGCCAGTTTAGTCTCTCCTTGAGTGCCTGTAGCTTGATAATGAGGATGAAGAGCAGTGAGATATTGCAATTAAAGCTAATATGATTCCTTTAAACTTGACGCTTTTTATCAAAGGAACATAGAGTAGCCTAAACAGATATGTTTTGCATTGTTCCTAATGCAAAAAAGTATCTTTCCAAAAAACAACTACAAAAGGAGCAGCTCAAAACATTACTTAAGACTGAGCAATTTAAAAGATAGAGATAAACCTTGTTATGACCCAGGGTAGGGTCAGGCCATAACAGGAAACGAGCCTGAACCACTTCAGGTTTATTTATATTTTCTTAAACGGCTCAGTAACAGGATGTTAAGCTGTGAGATGAAGGCTTCAGGGATGAGTATATGCCAAAATAACAAACAAATCAACCAACAGTTTTTAAAAACTAACTAAACCTGAAAAAAAAATACGAAAGGCCAACGTAACTACTTGAAACCAAGAGAAAAGGTCATCAAAAACAAATGCCGTTCATCCCCTACTTTTCCCAAATATTCACAGTTCACATGGTTTCATAAATTTAACAAAGCAGGTGAAGTGAAACGGAATGGAGTGAAGAGTGCCGGGCTGGTCTGGACAGGTGTATTCAAAGGTCACATCAGAGGGGAGAGAGCCCTGAACATCTCACAGGTAGTGGCTTGACAACCTCTCTTAATTAATAATACACACTAAGAAAAACATACAAAGCCCCAGTAGCAGATACACAGAACAAATATTACACCCGACAAACAAAGCAGCACCGGTGCTGTCACTGACTTTACAAACATGTCCATGGCTAAATTGTAACTTAGATAACTTTCTTCACAGATATTGTAGATAGATTAGAAATAAAAATGTTATATTCTGTGCAGATTAGTTTAAAAGACAATCCACTTGCATAATGAGAAATGTCACCATTTGAAAAAAAAGAACTTAAAGCTTTCATCTTTGAGAGAGAGGAGAAAATCAAGCTCCACTCTTGTCACTCCAGACATCATCATCGCTGAAAGTGTTTGGGATTACTTGAATCATTTGAAGCAGAAACTTCAAACAACTTCTAAGACTAAACTACAGAGCCCAGCTGGTGACATTCTGTATGAATAAAAATAATATGTCGACATGACTTAGTAAGGCGTGGGAACACGATCCTAATGTGTGCCCACGATTTAGTAAGGCATGATCTTGTTCCCACGCTTTACTAAGTTGTGGCCATGACTTACTTATCTCATTCCCATGCCTTACTAAGCCGTGTCCACACATTAGGATCTCGTTCCCATGCGTTAATAAGGCGTGGCCACACATTATTTTTATTTATATGGAATGTCACCAGCAGGGCTCTGTACTAAACTTAGAGATGTGGAAAAATGTGTCTGCAGATTGAGAAGAAAAACTGAAAATGAGTCTCCCTAAAAGAATGGAAGCTGTAATAAAGGCATAAGGTTGCACACACTGAATACTGAAACATGTTATTTTACATTTATTTGTTAAGGCTTCTTTGTAAATGTATGTTAAATATATGTTTTCTTTATTTCCTGATGCAGAAAAATTTATGACTTGTACTTAAAGACCGTTCTGACAGGAAATTTATAAAAGATTGCCCAGCACTGAAAAATACATGCTTTGAATTAAATTTGCATAGTTACTCATATAGTCCCTTGGCTATTGTCTACTGAAGGATCTATTTCAGCGCTATTTAGCCCCTTAAATGGCCAGGGTCCACTGGGAAGGCCAAAGTTCAATATACACTTCTATAACCTAAGAATAGCTTAACGAGTTTGCATTGAAGTCGCTGCAGTTACTGATAAATAAGCCTTAATATGTAATAAACTTGGGATTTTAAGGGGTTAACTGTTCAAAACCTCATTAACAATAGCTTAGAAAACTAACTATCTTTGTTCTCTGAACATCATTGTATTTTTTTCACTTCTCTCTGCTGTGAGGTTTGGCCTCATCTACCTAGTACTTGTCAGTATAACAAATCAAACTTCCCTAAGCCAGCTTGCTTTAATGTACTCTGTAATACACAAGTTTATTAGCTACACCTACCTTGTTGCTAAATTCATTGACCATTCAATCATAAATATCTACCATATAGGAGAACTTAATCTTTAATATAGGTTTACAGTTACTGATTGTAGCCCATCTGTTGCTACAAATTATAAGCCCCCCTTTACATCATCCATCAATGGAGAGGCCAAAATAGGACCAACACTGCCTAGATATTAGGTTTATAGCAAAGGATTACATGCAAATCTGGTTGGTGTGAAAGCTCATCTTTCTGTCTTTATGTTTGTCTGGCTCACTAGTTTTATATTTATTTATTTGTTTGTTTGGTTGTTTTTTACAGTTTTCCTAACTTGGCTGTCTTGCTCTTCTTTCTGACAGCCTGTCTGTACGTCTGTCTCTTTGTTTGTGTAATGGTATGCTTAACAAACAGCCAGTGTAGGCATGTGCCTAAGGATCTGCTTGATGAATGTAAAGGCACTTAAGCCATCTGACTCCTTGCTTGTCTGTTGCAACCTCCAGTCCCTATATCTGATCTTCCTGCCAGTCTATTTGTCTCTCTGTGTGTCTGTGTGGCTGCTTGCTTGTCTGCATCTTTGCTTATTGTCTTATCAGTCTGCCTGCTGATATGAACCTGCCCATTAATACTGAACCACTAAACTGTTTTCTTGTCCTGTGGTTGACTGACAGTTTATCTGTCTCTTGTGTGCTTTTATTTACGTGCATTCATTTAGCAGCACATCGGCTCCACCACAACTTTCAAAACATGCAAACAATGGAGCCCTAACTGATGCAAAGTACCTGGACAATCTGCATGGATCTATGACCTGGAAAATAAAGGGCTCACTGTAGCTTGAGGACAGATAATAAGGCTATTTTGGGGTTTTGTTTTCTTTGTTTTGTTTTGTTTTGTTTTGTTTTGTTTTGTTTTATTTTGTTTTGTCTGTCTGTTACAAAATGTGCTCACAGCAGAAGCCAAGCTGATATGAGGTTCCAAGAACAACTGTGAGGATCTACTATATAAAAAACATCTATTCTAATCTAATAAAATGTCATTGAGATGTAAACAGTCATTCATACACACTTTAAAAAAGATGGTTCTTCAAGGGTTCCTTTGTAAAGAAAATGGTTCTATAGAGAAACATAAACACTCAAATTATGAGCACTAAAAGGGTTCTTCTATTGTTAATGCTTGACATCGTAACAATAGGAGAACGCTTTTTGGCGCTATATAGAACCCTTTTTGAAAACTGGGTCTATATAGAACCTTCTACAGCTCATTCAATGATGTAATGATGCAAAGAACACTTTAATCATGCATTTCTTTATGTACAATACTAATACAACTACTAAAGATAATAATACTGATAGTGTGGCGTACACCTATATGCTCCGCAAATCAGAGGGGGCTTTAGGGGCTTGGTATGCTAAACTGCATCGTGCGCCTCCCCCTCTCCATTAAATAAGATGTTATTGTTGTTGTTGTTGCTTATGTTACCATTGTTTGGCTGAGATGTGTTTATGTGTTAGACTGTTTTATCGTGTTGGGTTTAGTTAGTGTGAGGTTGTGTTTCTACCATAGAGAGAAATCTCATGTAATCATTATAATCATTTTCACATTTAATTACTGTGAGGTTGGGCCTCATCTACCTAGTACTGGTTAGTATAACAGACCAAACTTTCCAGAGCCAGTCTGGTTTAATGTACTCTGAGTTTATTAGCTACATTCATGACCATTTATTCATAAACATCTACCATATAGGAGCACTTTGTCTTTAATATAGGTTTACAGTTACTGATTAGCCCATCTGCTACTGCACAAATTTGTTTATTTTAGTTTTTACATTTTTTTCCCAACTTGGCTGTCTTGCCTTCCTTTCTGACAGTCTGTCTGTATGTCTGTCTCTTTGTTTGTATGATGGTTTGCTTGACAAACAGCCAGTGTATGCATGTGTCTAAGTATCTGCTTGATGAATATAAAGACACTTAAGCCTTTCTATTTCTAAGCCAGTCTATTTGACTGCCTGTCTGTGTCTGTGTGGCTGCTTGCTTGTCTACATCTTTGCTTATTATCTGCTTATATATAATAAGGCTATTTTTGGGTTTTGTTGTCTTTGTTTTGTTTTGTCTATCTGTTGCAAAATGTGCTAAGAGCGGAAGCCAAACTGATATGAGGTTCCTAAAACAACTGTTAGGATTTATTGTATAAAAAAACAATCTAGCATAATCAAGTCTACTTACAGGAGAATTCCACCAATTTTCCAAAATTTCTGCAAAATTCAGTCATTGAGATGTAAACAGTTATTTAAAAAGGTGGCCACTTAAAAAGGTGGTTCTTCAAATGTTCCTTAGTAAAGAAAATGGTTTTAATATAGAAACATGAACACTCAAACCATGAGCACCAAAAAGGTTCTTCTATTGTTACAGGCTTGACATTGTAACAACAGGAGAACCCTTTTTGGTGCTACATATGACCCTTTTTTAATCAGGTTCTACATATAAGCTACAGCACATTTAACCATTTAAAGATGCAAAGAACCCTTTAATAATACAAAGGGGTCTTTAAATGTTCATGGTTTTATAAAGAACCATTTACTGTACTAAAGAATTCCTGAAGAACCATCTTTTTACAGGTCTAAGGCATCCAAACAACTAGTCAACCTTATAGTTTTTATGTATAATGTATTTTTGTACATGTATGCTTAAAAATAATTTGTGTATTTATGTGTAGTAATAATAATACTAATACTACTAATTAACTGCCACTAATAATAACAATGTGGCATCCACAATTCAGAGGGGGCTTTAGGGGCATAGTATGCTAAGCTGCACTGTGTGCCTCCCCCTCTCCATTAAATAAGATGCTACTGTTGTTGTTGTTGTTTATGTTACCATTGTTGGTTTGAGATGCATTTATGTGTTAGACTATTGTGTTGGGTTTGGGGTAGTTAGTGTGGGGTTGTGTTTCTGCTATAGAGAGAAATCTCATGGCTATAAGCGACCTTCTACTCCAGCTGTTGTTGAGCAGCACTGGGCTGGACAGTTCTGTTGCTGTTTGCCTAATATGAGAGCATTCGCCTGTATGCACACTGGGCCTCATTCACCAATAACTTTCTAAGTTTTTTTCTTTAATTAGTTCCTGAGAAAGGTCTTAAGAAATAGTCTACGTAAGATTCATGACGTGTTTTTAAACCGCATAATTGTTCACACCTTTGTGCTCTTGAGTGTGTGCAGATTCTGTTCTTACCTAAGAACAAATCCCCAATAAGAAAACACTGGTGATTGTCAGAATCTGTGCAAGGGGGCTTTAAGAAGAAATGTCTTCTTACGAACAGTTCGTGAGCGGTTGGTGAGTGAGATGGTTTTTCAAAAGTTCTTGTATCTTAAATTAATAATTAATTAAATTAATGAATACACATTAATATGATTTATGTTTATATGGGATGTCGTTCATACACTTCAAACTTTGCTTGATTTTTTGGATGCAAGTCATCATTTTTGTCTTCAGAGATATTTGTTTCCTGTCAATGACACAGTTACATACGCTGAAAAAACAGCACTTGGAATTGATGTGATTAAAATGTGTCAAGTGGTTGCACATAAATAAAATATAGTACATGAACACAATAATTGTCAAAACAAGTGAAGCTATAGAAAGCAATTGTGTTGATGTAGCATTTTTTCTTTGTGTGCAACCACTATCACTTCACTCAGTCATGAATCATTTGTCTCAGTGTTCGATACACAAACAAAAAAAAAACACTGAAAGGTTCACCATGTACCTTTGTGGTCTAAAGCAACTGCTTATATTGCTTTTAGTAAGAGATGTAACAGTTGTTCCTTGTAAAATAATGGTAAATTAAATAAATCTGTTCACTATTTTTCCTCATAGCACCATTGTCAATTTCCACACTACACCTAGGACAAACTCTGGCAGCAACACTATCACAAAACAATGTCTTGGGTGTCAGTCAATATATTCATAACCATTTTATTTAATAACTTTCTGTGAGGTAGATTTGGAGGCTATAGATGTCTGCCTCCTATCTCCACCACTGTGAACAAATCATTTAGATTGGAGCAGTTCATATCAAACTATTTTGAATTATTTTATTTACATCTTAACCATCGAATATTACAGAAAATTTGGTAAAATTCCCCTTTAAGTAAATACAAATGTAGACTTTAAAGGCAATGAATGATTTTGAACTGATATGAAGAACCTGGAAAGACTGCAAAGATCTATTAGCTAAAACATAAGAGCTCTGGCACAGCTTCATCTAGTTCAGTAAATACAAATGTAGCCTGAGAGGTCAAATAATAAGTGCATGATTTTTATTGTTTGCATGTTTGTTTGTTTCATTTGCTTACATGCATCCCTTTATCATGATTACCTAATTTTTGTCAATTCTCATCTTGATGCTATCTATTTACCTGTGAACTGAACTCAAATCCACACGTTCCTTGCTATGTGGGTTTGTATTCTAATAAGAACAGAGGATTTCATGACACCAAGATGAGAAAGGAAGGCCTGTCAACATTTACATCATTTCATATTTAATGTGCACAGTGTCTAAAGATTTGAACCTCTTACAGGACCAGGGCAGTTTTATTATACACTTCTAAAACCTAAGAATAGCTCAACCAGTTTGCATTGAAGTTCCTGTAATTACTGAATAATAAGCCTTAGTCTGTAACAAGGCAGAGCTGTAGCACTCATTGACCACTGTGGCCACCTTGCACTTTAATTTTAAATAGAAACCAACAGACTTCTTTTACTGTATTACAGCATAACTCCTTCTGTAACATAATACTCATTTACACAGTTGTACAAATGTTCATTTTTTTACAAATGTTCATATCATCCTGTAACATACTGTAGCAGCAGAACCTGAATCCAGTTTTGGGAAAGGAGCTGTGGGGGCGTGGTATGCCAAAAACAGGGTATGCCGAAAAGGGACATTGTTGTTGTTTAATTTTGTTGATGTTATTGTTCTGTTGGTCTAAGATATGTGTTATTTGTGTTATTTTGTTTGGGCTGTGGGTTAGTTAGCGTGGGTCTTGTGTTTACCATAGAGTGAAGAGCTATGGCTATCAGTGACCTTTCCAGCTATTACCAGATGTGTTTATGTGCCTTTTCTGCTGACGTTAATAAACAGCACTTCTCATAGCAGAAATCATGGCCTGCCCTGTATCTCCTTCTTTGCCAAGGCGCTACAATGCTGTACACAGTTATTATATTATATTATATTATATATTATATTATATATATTATATTATATTATATTATATTATATTATGGTGGCACGGTGGCGCAGTGGGTAGCGCTGTCACCTCACAGCAAGAATGGCCTGGGTTCGATTCCCGGCCGGGTGACCAGGGTCATTTCTGTGTGGAGTTTGTATGTTCTGCGTGGGTTTCCTCCGGTTTCCTCCCACAGTCCAAAAACATGCAGTCAGGCCAGTTGGACATGCTAAATTGCCCCTAGGTGTGAGTGTGTGTAATTGTGTGTGTCTGTCTGTCTGCCCTGTGATGGACTGGCGACCTGTCCAGGGTGTATCCTGCCTTTCGCCCAATGACAGCTGGGATAGGCTCCAGCACCCCACCGCGACCCAGTAGGATAAGCGGTTTAGATGATGTATGTATGTATGTATATTATATTATATTATGTCTCCTCAGACCAGCACTTGTGTAGATATTCACTTCTGCATATGTACAGATATTCACACATCTCTTTAAGCTTATCCCACTTTGGCTTTTATTACTCTTTCTTATTCTTTATTCTATTTACTGTGTTTTTACCTTATTTGTCTTACATGTCACACATGTGAGAACTCACCTAGACAAACTCCTCGATGTGCATCATACTTGAGAAGTAAAGTGATTGTGAGTCTGATTCATCAGTGCATCCTGTCAAGAGCAGAGATGTTTTCACCACTAGGTGGGGCTGGGAGATGCATTTTCACAGATGCTCTGATCGTGTTACCGTTTTAGTCACATGCTCGATTTTACTTCTTCACAATACTTGTGGTTGTTCATATCCATGAAATTGCAGAAATATGACAAATAGCGAGTGAGGAAGTAACAGCCAACAATTTGTCAAACTGATACTTGTTACTTCTGTGTGAAAAAAAAACAACACTGATTTCTAATCATTTAAAAATGAATAATTAATAATTACCATTATGGCTTTTCTTAACTCTAATTCAGTTACATGCAGCACATTGGGGAAAAACAAAATGTGGCCTGTGCAAAAGTTATGGCACATTACATTTTTTTTCAGTATGTTAAACTCAGCAAATAAAAAAAAATTCTGCAAAGTTGTTCATTCGGAAAAAAATTGCAGAAAAATTCATGTTTAAATGTGTTCTCTGTAGCGGATGTGTTACTTATTCTCACTTAGAAAATCAACAAAACATGTAATTTGACCAGGGGTGTTCAAACTGTACAGGATATAATCAAGAGAAACATGATCACCGATAGTACAGAGTGTCATTCTGTAGTGAAAAGACTAAACTATATAAATTTGTGTGGGGTCTTTGTTTGTTTGTTTTTTTAATAAGTAATTGATCATTGAATGGAAATTATTTTGGCCTGTATTTTTTCTGTGCAAGGATATACAGTATAAGGTGTGTCTACATAGTATACCAACAAGAACAGTAAAACAGAAATACTGTTCTGTGGCCTATAAACACATCAAAGCAGTTCTTATACAAAAGCAGCATGAAGTGTTATTGATAGCGTAGACAATGTTATGATAATAACTGAGGCTATTTTAGTTTTGTAAACAAGCTGGAGGACTCTTGCTTATCTGGTTTGTATTTTCTTCATCTGCCTTTAATGCTTGTAGGTGCAAACTGGGTTTTCTCAGACTAATAAACAGACACAATTACTCCAGTACAGCATACTTACAAGTATACGCATACTATGAATAATAAGACACATGCATACAGTGCATAATAAACCATACAGTGCTGTTTGTTCTGCATAAACATGTATCTGTTTCAAACAGAAACAGGACAGCATTGAATTAGACCAGCTTTAATCATCCAACAGGTCTACCTGCTCTACAATACACCTTATTGCAAGTTGCAGTATTATAGCATTTAAAGTACACTGTTGCCAGCAATGTAGTGCAGAGGAAATGCACATCATTCTAAAGTCGAGGGAGGATATGTGAAAAAATGAACACCATACGCTCAGTAGCCACTGTGTGACGATCTTCAAGTTTTATGAAATGTTTTGGATCAATTTTCTCAGCTCATAAATCATGAACATTAACTTTCTACAGTGTGAACTAAGTACATCATGTGAAAAAAAGTTCAGCTTGCTCAGAAAGGAGGGGATACAGATGTTGCGCAGCTGTTTAACCCTTAGGGGTTTGGAACATACACCCATTTTTCTAAAATCAGGAAACAGTTCAAAATAAGGGGCTTTTCAAAATAAATGTCCATAACAGACAGACAGACAGACAGAAAGATAGATAGACAGACAGACAGACAGACAGAAAGGTAGATAGATAGATAGATAGATAGATAGATAGATAGATAGATAGACAGATAGACAGACAGACAGACAGATAGGTAGATAGATAGACAGATACATAGATAGATAGATAGATAGATAGATAAATGGTCAGGGATTGATGCAACATAAGGAAATGGCTCAAAACAAGGGTCAACATGAAGGTTCAACATAAAGGTCCACAGTCGATCACTGATGAATGATCTGTTCAATCAAATCTGCACAGGCTCTTACAGTGTAGTGAACCTAGTCTGCTGCATTTCCAGAGCGTGTGCGCGTTCAGGCTGCTTCACCACTCTCAGAGAGCCACGGTGGGCGAGGCTCTTACACAGAAGCTCTAACTTACACTCTTACACACCCAGTCTCCAGTCTCAGACTCGCACTATGGGCTTTGGTCTGCTTTCCCTTCACCCTCTAAAGCCAACCTTCCCGTTTGGTGTGGCGTCGTCTGGATAAGAGAAATGTGACGGACGAGGCTGTTTCTACAATGTAGGCGAAACTCGACTGCAGCGTTTAGATCCTCCTTCAAAAAAGTGAATGCAATCCAACGGACATGGAGCGGAGCGGCGGAGGAGCGTGGTGAGTGTCTCAGAGAAGTTAGAAAAGACTGCTAACTTTGTCGCGGATCGTTTGTTGAACAGAGGATCGCACGTAGAAACCAACACATTTCGTGTCAAACTGTAAATATCGTTCACATACTTTATTGACATTTTGCAGCAGTCAGGCGGATCGATACTGAGATTTCTACCGGCACTAAAGGTGAACAGATGCTCATTACCCCCACTTTTGATCAGCTGTGTCTTATTTTTATGCTAAAGTGCAACTTCTTAAACTGTGACAGAGTCTTTCATCATCTTAACGTCGGCACGTAGCCTGCTTACGTACTGCTCTCAGAGGTGGGCAGAGTGGCCTCAACCCAAACTCCAGTAAAAGTGTTCTGACTTCACTGAATTAATGACTCCAGTTGAAGTAAAAGTCGCTACCAAAAAGCTTGAGTGCAGCAGAATTAGGCTGAAAACTCATAGTATTGAGTTCCCTATAGAACTGCAGCAAAACTCCTTAGAACATACAGCATTTATCAGCATTAGGAACTATTTGGCACTGTTCTTTTCTCTTTGGGAACCTTTTGGTCTCAAATAAACCATTAAAAGTGCCAAACTGAAAGTCGAACAGTAAAGCAGCCCAGATACTGAACCAAGAGGAGAAAATGAAATAAACAACAACAAAAAAAGGAATTAGGAACTAAATGTTAATGACCAAAACGTAATCGAGTAAACAGTAGATTCATTTCCTCACAAATATACTTGGGTAAATTTTATCCCTGTATAGCTGCAGTGGAACTAGTACATCCTGCATCTATCAGTATAGGAACTGAAGCTTGTTAGCTTAACTTTTTAATCTAAAACAAAATGCAAAAGCTCCAAAGTGAGAGGTGTGAGCAACAGTAAAACAGCCGAAGTGCTAAACAGAATTAATTTGAACCACCCAAGAGAGAAGATGTTAACTAAGGGTTTATGGATGGCCCGCCCAAAGTTTGACCCATGTGCCAAAGTTGGCCCAAGTGGATGTTTACTCTCCTAATTCTTATGTTAATTTATTAATTTGTATATTGTCTTTTTGGCCCATGGCCCACTACAAATATTGCATTTTGGGCACCCTTAGTTTACGTCCAGGACACAGGATTTCAGTAGTTTTAAATGTTAAAACATCATTTAGAGCTTTTTACCGCAGTGTGTTTTAAAGAGGAACTCTTTGATTTTTTTCAAATATTCTGTTGGTTAAGTTGGTTAAGATGTAAACAAAGTCATTCAGATTAGTTTGGTGCGAAATGCTTAATTCTAGAGAAACTTAGTAAGTCAGAATTGTTCACAGCGGTAGTGATAGGAACCAGACATCTGATCACAGACAGTTATTACATTAAATGGTTATGAATACACTGTCTGATGCCCGAGACATTGTTTTACAGTAATTTTGAGATAAGTTTTGGCCTAAAATGTATTTTAATCAATTTATTCTGAACTGTTTATGGTGGAGGGATACATGAAGGGTGTTCTGAGGCAAAATGATCTCCAAAGAAAACTCTGTTTTTTCTTTTTTTCAGATTTACCACTATTTTACCATCATCAACATTACATTAAAAAACCTCAGAAGACTTGTGTACATTGGTGGCTTTGGATATTAAATAAAATGTCTATATTTGTGTTGTAGACGTCAGGACCTCTGGTTCCTATTACCACCACTGTAAATAAATCAGAGTCAGTAAGTTTCTCTACAGATGAACCATTTCGGATCAAACCACCCTGAATGACATTGTTTACATTTCAACCACTGAATTATGGAGACATTTTGAAAAATTGGTGTAATTCCCCTTTAATCTGTCCCAGAACAACATAGATAGTTTTGTCAGACAGTTTAAGTTAGCTTGTAGCTACTCATTATACATTTTTTACACCTTCTTTGTGAGTGATTTACAGAAGGGTGGGATGAGAAAGCTGTGACGTCTCTACTTACTATTGTCTACATGTTTGCTGAAGACTTTTAGGAATTAAAGATCTTTGCCATAACATTACACATAAAGAGATGCTTGCATTGGTAAGACAAAAGCTTGTAAATCACACTTAGTGCATATCAAGATTATTATGTCATGTCTGTTACAACATGGAGGAAATGTATAACATAGTCACTGAATTATAAGCTTTTCCAAAGCTTATAGTGCTGGACTGTTTTAAGCTCCACCAGCGTAAGCTCATATTAAATCAGACTCTTCTTAAGGTGGTGCATTCATTCAGCTTTATTGGATTAGGATGTCTGCTGTCTGCTAATTAAATAGTTGAGAACTCGCTTCAGTTCTCTCAACAGCATGGGGTGAGCTGCTTTGATTCATCGTTCTAACAGTGCTCTGTATTTGACAATTATGCATCCACAAACACCACATGTGAGTTAGGTTCAGTAAAAATGTAGACATTATTGTAATATTGAAAACAGTTCTTTTGAAGAAAACAGCCCAAAACAGCCCAGATGAGCATCAGAACCAACTTCTACGCTGTTAGAAATAAAGGTTCTGTGCAGGTACATTTTTTTGTTTATCTAGGTACAAACAATGTAAATGTTCCCTCAAAGGTACAACAGTGGTTTTAAGGTCCAATTGTGTACCTTAAGTATATTTTTTCCAGGTGAAAAGTATGTATTTATACCTTTTCATAACCTAATGTTTTAAAACAGAACAGTAAAATAAAAAGCCTGGAGCCGAGACGGGGTGTGTGGAGTCAGTACAACTTAGAAAATATTTCAATGGATTATGTACAGTTATGTTCCCTGACTAAAGGTACAGAGATGGACCCTTGAGGGAACCACCCCAGTGACAAGAGGGGTCCTGCCCCAGTGACAGTTTCGTACCTTTATTTCTGAGAGTGTAGCTGAGGCTTTGTGAAAGAATGATTTGTGAAACGTTTGTGGGCAGGCCTTAGGTAATTTCCCCGAGGCCTTCCTAGTATTTCTAGGAAGAAAATATGTGGTTGAAAATTGCTTTGTGGCTTTTTTAGAGCATTCACTGTTTAAATACCTCAAAACGCTTACGCTCCTGTTAGTTTTAAGAGAAGGTTAGTTGAGATAACACCTGGAGAGGTCATGATCCCCATGAAACAGCCAGATGTCTTCTGTCATAAGTACTTTGAAGGTATCTCATCCAGTCCCTTCTGTTTTTTCTCTGCTGATTTCCAGGATTTTCACTAATGAAAGTGAAAAAACCACAAAAATGAGGTGTCAGTTGCATTTTATGTTGAAGTAAGACTCTGTATATGCTGAAAGTGCTATATAAGTGCTATAATTAATATCCTTCATTTTTCTTGTGTTCTATTTTTTGTCTCTGTGGCCCACTTATGATCATTTTCAAACCTCACTTTATCCCTGCCCTGTATTCTCCTCCTCCTTATAACTTCAACATGAATGGGCAGGGCCAAACTGCTGAAGGCTGGATAGGTAGATATATGTAAATGTTTTGTTTTTTCATGACATCACAGGAACAGTTAGTTAAAAATGGGCTGTTTTTGCAACTTAGTTTTCATATATGGACTGTGTGGATAAGGTATGGCATGTCTTGAAACTTTAACAATGTCTTTGGCAATGTTTACTTGTTACATTAATCTCTTTTATTTCAAAAAGCAAGGGAAATTTAGTTTTCCATGTCCTGGGCCTTTATTTTAATTTCATGGATTTCTTTCTTAGCACGTGGCATACAAAGTTGAACCTGTGATGTCAGATGCTCATACTTGTTTTATTGCTTTACACGTAGGAGTGATCTGTCTGTACAGGACGTTGATAGTCCTTTAACCTCATAAAATCTCAATTTTATTACATCATAAGGCTCATTATTTAGTAGCTTCATGGTCTACATTGCAAGCTCAGAGTTTTAGAAGCATGTAATAAATGTTTAAACCTGAGTCCTTTGACCATTTAAGGATTTAAACCACTCGACTGGAAATTCTTGCAGTGGTCACCATACTTCCAGCACTTTTATGTTTTAAAGTTACTTCTTTCACAAAGCTTCATGATGTTGGTATTAGGATGTGTGCTTTAGTGTTTATTCAGGATTTGAATAATTATTTTTGCTGTAATGTTTAAATGACCCTTTTAGAAAAAAGCAGCGTAACTGGTCACTAGCATATGTTGTGTTTTGGGTGCTGGCATGCTGGTCAGGACCGATGGAAGTTGATATGCTGATTACCTGACACGCGCACTTGAAGTTCCAGTGTAAACGTAATGAAGGCTTTGCAACGCAATGCAATACTACCGTTGAACATTCACTTGCTGTTAGGACACGGTGTAATTTGTCATTGTGTGACAGCCGATCATAATCTTCATTCTCTGCGTGTCTTTCCTAAACGTCCGCTTCATTTTCTTCTCAAATCACTGCTTAGCAACCATTAAACTACCCTCCATTACCTCGGTTAAGCTTTTAATTTTTTAGCAGTGAGCTAACGTTCCTGAGATATGTGAATCAGAAGCTCCAGGTATTCAAAAGATGTGTCTGGTGGATCTGTAAAAGCGAGAACTGAAACTTCTACAGAGTAGAATATGCCTATTTCCAAAGCCACATATATAAATATATATGTATATATGTCAACCACCCGAGTGGCAGTATGCTTTAGCTAGACTGCTTGATGGATTGGGTTTTTAAGTTTGCTGCTTTTTTCTCTGTTTTTGTACATTTCTGCTATCCGATTTTAATTTATTTTGTCTTCATTATGGTTGATGTTTTGCTTGTCAATAACAGACGCATGCTTTAGGGAAGTCTTGCATTGTTTGTTGGGTTTATGTTAAGCTATGTCCTCATTAATGTGTGCGTGATCTTGCTTTTGTTTTCTCTGCATTGAAAAAAAAAAATGCATTTCATAGTGGTGACGTGCCCAACACTGCAGTCAGTGTGCTGCTATTGTGGTGCTGCGTAGGCCTTGTGTAGCCTGTTGTGATATCATACAAAAAATCACTGACCACCCAAAAAAGATGTAGGAGCCCACCAAACATTTATGCCCAGGGGCTGATAGCTTGATAATCCAGGCCTACTAATGTAGCTAAGTAAAGAAGGTCTATGTTATTAAAAATCTGTTACATTATCCTCATAACTTCAGTACAAAACTACAGAAGCAAATTTTAGACACCAAACATGTCTTGGTTGACCAGCTATGTTTGGGGTAATTGGGTAAATGTGATTTTCGCTGAACTGTTCCTTTAAGAATGGCTCTGGTCAGGCTTTTTCAAAACCGTATTTAAAAGTTTTAAAAAGTGCCTATTAAGAAGGACTCAGACATTTCTGGCTGTAGCCACTAATCTCCATAGGAGGGAGGAACACGCATTAAGGCTTAGGCAAAAGTTTATTTGGAGAACACTTAGACATCCGTTTGCTCTCTCTCTCCTGTGGCAATAGAGTGAAGTCACTGAAACAACAAGCCAAGCGGTGATAGCAACTGCCACCAACACCCTTTTCCATGGGTTCAGTCAGCGAGGACAGGAAAACAGAGAAATAACTGTTTTGAAAAAGTTCTGATTTGTGCGTGAGAGCCTTCACCTTTATCCACAGTTTATACATGATCGAGCTTTTGAGGGAAATAAACAATGTGTGATAAAATCCATGGTCAACTGTCATCGCAGTGCACTCAAGTGTTTTATTGTACCTGTAGTGTTATACAACCAGGTTACATAAGGGCAAACCTTTAGCCAAAGACCGTGGTGTATTAGCTTAAGTGATAGCTATCCATTAAAGTGGAGTGTTACCCTCCAACATGCAAGCTTGCACCTTTCCACTAATTTGTAATCAGCTTTATGCTAGCTCATGCTGACATATCTTTTGGCCCACTGTTTGGGAGTCATAGATCACCTCTGTCCAGTATCAGTGTGTGTACAGTAGTGTTTACACTATGACACAGTCAGGCAATTAGGTTTAAGTTCAGGTCATGTGCCTAAACAAAAAGCCCATTTGCTGGCATAACTCTCAGAACTCAGTGCAGTACACCTTCTGTTCAGAGAGCATCTCAAGAGGTATGTACTTTATAGTTTTTTAATAAGGACTGAAATGTATACTTTGGTTTATGGTCATTTATATGACAGTAAGTGCCTAGTTAGTATTGTGAGTTAGCTTGTGAAATTGCACCATGGCTTGACCTAACACAGTTCAGTAGTGAGGTTCATACAGTTCATCGTTTTAAGTATCAAAACAACAGTGTTGTTGCATATTTGTCATCATCAACTTAATGAGGAACCCTAGCATCTCACACTCATGCCTTAAAAAAAGGCTTACATCCTTCTAACCATGAAAATCTACTGTAATTGAAGAAGAAAAAACATGGAATACAGTCTTTGATCATCAGAATTAGGTCAAGTCCTCTGGGAGCCAAGGAAGTTAAGAAATTAGGGCTGGCAAGTTGCTCTTGCTTCAGGAGTTAAAGGGAAAATACACTATAATACAAACTCCCCTTCACTGTAAATATACATGTTGTATATTGTCACTGTTGGAACAAAACCTTGTCTCTCCATTTTGTCTTTTGTCCATAATTTGAAAATGCTAGCTGTCCTTTACAAAGGGAGTCAAAATTACTTAGAATAAAATCTCTTTATATTAATCTATACTGAAAGTTATGAATTGCTTTTTTGAAATTTTGAGATTTTGTTTTGCCACCAACGATATGTTCAGGACTGTTTAATTGACTTCTTTGTAATTATTATGTGAAAGTGTTTTGGGGTAGTCTTGTATTATACAATATAGTATCTTGCTCTGGCCTTAGATAAGGATACTTGAGCATGCTGGCCTTAAAATATTGCCTATGCACACTTGTCACCAAATATGTATGTATGTATAAGTATTAAAAAGTAAGTATAAGGTGTGGATTGGTTTAAATTATGGGTACCAAATAATACAGTATTATGTATCCTAGATAAGTTCAGAGGACAGGAATTTATTGGGCTAGCTTGTTTACATGGCCTTACACTAACGTTTACATGACCTTACTCAACATGCTGCAACAGCCTGTTCTGGGACATATGTTATACTCATTACCACTACAAAATCTGTTGTTCTGACAGAAAATAATAAAATATACTTGACTGTGTCAAAAATGTTTTGACTTTGAAATACATATTAAATTGCATGATCTTAAAATGCTTCATATAGTGCTCATTTTGCATGATACCCAGTCATCCACACAAAGAAGCTACGAGAACAAAAAACAGCTGTTGTGTGCTGATAAAATCCAGGATAAAAATATTTTCTAAAAATATCTAGGTTTCCTGCATACTGGTCCTCAGTGCTAAAAGAATGTCTTCCAAACATGTCATAGCTTGTTTTGATTTGACTCTGTAGCCTAAAATTACATGAACCTGAATCTTACATCTTATTGTAAATGTTAAGCTGTCAGACACCACATTTCCAGAAAGGAAACATATTAGTTATTTGGTTTTATGTGCTTTGAACTGTTCTTTCAAAAATGGTATAAATCACCAGTAAATCACATACATTGCTTTTGTTATATATCAATGCCACTAAAACTAAAAATTAACAAAGCTGTATGACACCAATACCAGTATAATGGTACAGAAATCAGGGGTGTAGGTATGGGGTGGCCTGTGGGAGCTTAGGTATTCCCACTTGGAAGCCACCCCCCCCCAGTGAGCGAGGTGAGCAGTAAACCTGGTAGTAAGGAGAAAAAAAGTTCAATACTGTGGACAAAATAAGAAAAGAAAGAAAACTGCAGTCCTTGACCATTTACCCCAGACATCCACCGTCTTATTCGAAACGTTGGGCATCCCTGGTTAAATTATAGGTTTTGTTGATTTTCTAAGTGAAAAGAAGTTAACATGTGTGCACATTTCATAGCATAAGTGCTGTTTAGTTTCTGAATATATCATATTGGAAAAAAAATAAAACATAAAATGTATCCTGTACAAACGTTATGGCACATTTAAAGTTTTATTTTTTCCAGTATATTAACTGCAGAAATTATGTATTAAAATTTGCACAACAAAATGCAAAAATGCAGCAACATGCAATTTGACCAGGGGTATTTAAACTTTTGCATAAGACTGTATGCCTAGTGCTGTGAGTGGTAGTCTTAAGGCACCACTTAATCCATTTCATGTGTTTTCCTCACAGAGCACCATGGTGGCCTTACTGTGTCTCACCCTGCCCTCCTTGCTAGCTCTGGTGACTGCAGGAGAGGTAAAGAATTGCCACCCACAGTGCCGGTGTGAGATAGAGAGCTATGGTCTGTTTGACAGCTTCAGCCTGACCAAGGTGGACTGTAGTGGAGTTGGTCCAGGCACTGCTCCTGTCCCTATTCCTCTGGACACATCCCACCTGGACCTGTCTCACAACTCCATCGGCTCCATCACAGACTCCATGCTGTCTGGACCAGGCTACACCACTCTAGTCAGCCTGGACCTTAGCAACAACCTCATCACCAGGGTCAGTCCTAAGGCTTTCTCCAAACTCCGCTACCTAGAGACTCTAGACCTAAGTCAGAATGCACTGGAGAGCCTTGGAGATGGCTGTTTCTCTGGGCTTCCACTGGCTGATGTGGACCTCAGTGACAACATGTTCCAGGACTTTAAACTGGATCTCTTCACTACCAAGGGCCAGGAGACCCCCATTAGTTTGGACCTTTCTAATAACCATCTCACTACAGTCTCCAGGAATCCACAAGGTCATGCTCCATATATTAAGAGCCTGATGCTAGCAGGAAACAGGCTGCGGACGGTGCCCAAACTTGCAGGAATTCCCTTGCAGTATCTGAACCTGGACGGAAATCTCTTCACCACCATTGAGGAGGGCGCCTTTGAGGAAATGAAAGATCTCATCTATTTGTCTCTCAGCGGCCTGCTTGAGCTGTCAACAATACAGCCCAGCAGCTTTAGAGGCCTGAGAAACCTGCAGGTTCTGGACCTATCAAACAACCAGCAACTCAAGGGTGTGAGCCCAGATGTGTTCAATGGACTGACCTCTTTACAGGAGCTCAATTTGTCCAAGTCAGTAGTCACTCCATTGCCTGCGACCATCTTCAACCTCATGCCAAGTATAAAAAGTGTAACTCTGGGGCCAAATATGCATTGCTGGAAGACACACAAGCAAGGTCAGTTTCACAGACAGATTGGACAGGCGAAAGCAAATGATATATTAACCTGTGATGTCGCTGGCATCGTTTCATGAAATCAGTAACTGTTTTTTCTTTTTTTCATTTTTGTGTGCCTTATTTCTCTGAGGCCAAGGTCTTCCATTATTTCTAGTGAAGTTGACCTTTTCACTTGTTCACCATTAAGATAACATTGTTTTTGCACTTGAAGCAAACCAAGGTTCACGAATTTACAGACTTTTACCATATTATGATGTATAATACTAGGAGTCCCTTTGGGGCTCCCATGCACTTTAAGTAGCACACCCTTTTCCACTAAAAATAGAAGTGCCAAAAAAAAGGATTTTACACCAATGCCATAGAAGGACCACTTTCGGTTCCCTAAAGCAGTGGTTGTGAACCTAGTCCCTGGGAACCCTCAGATGGTCCATATTTTTGCTCTGTGTCTACATGTTGGGAGTTGGGATTGAGCAAAAATATGGACCACCTTGGGGGGCCCCTTAAGACCAGTTTGACAACCACTACCCTAAAGAACCTTTCAGTGGATGGTTCTTTAATAAATCAATGTAATTGAAATATGCAAATGTGAAAAACCTTTTTAAAGTTAAATGAGCCTCCACGAAACGTAAAGGTCCTATACCAGTTTAACCATGTCCAAAAGAAGAACCATGTAGGAACCTTTAAGTTTGAGAGTGCATTACATTCCTTTTCGTGCTGATCCTTACTTTTGTAAAAAAAAATTTGTACTATTTTTTATGGGATTGGGGATTCTACATTCCTTGTAGCACAGTCTCTGGGGATGTGCCCCAGGCCACGCAAAAACCACTTTAAACTTTGAAACCAAAGTTTTGAATGAATGTTAAGTGCCTTAATGTAACACCATGCGTGTATTTCTGCAGAGTATCCTGCCCTGGAAGGGACTGTTTCAGATAAGGCATAGGATAGATGGTACAGATGGACTATTTTTGTTTACACAGGCAGTTAATGATACTGAAAGACTGGAAGTAAAGCACTGTTGGGGTCAGTTCTATCTTCAGTTCATTTAACCTGATTTCCCTTCAGCCAGATAAGTTAACATTCACTGATATATTTTAAGCAGATTTATAGAAATAAGTCAATAAAGTCATTTAAAGTAATTCTGATTTTGATAAATTGTACTTCTTTCTGGACTGATGCAACTGATCTCACCCTGAAGCTTTTACTTTATGTCTCACATCCTCACGTTTCTCATTCCTATAGCAGGTCATGTGAAGCTATAAATTGTAACATTGTTTTATAAAAATTGATGCCTTTATTGTCGTTTTAATTCATGTTATGGATGTTACAAAGTATGCATGCATTGGGAAAGACAGATTTTGAACCATACTTTTAATATAATATCTTATGCCAATGGCATTTAGTCAAACGTTTAATCAAATGTTACTAAATGTTTAAAATTGAAATCCAGCAAAATTTGATTATTGCTCATTTGACATCCATATGTTACAGAATTAGCCATGCACTCGCTGCGTTTTGCACTTTTTGGTCATGAAGTGAGTTGAGATTGTTTCTAAATGGATTTTGCAATTGTCTATTGTGTATAGAATTGTATATGTTTGTATAAAACAATATGCATTTAATAAATACTATAAATTAAACCATTCCTTACAATAGTGTTCCCATTCTTCCTTCAATGCATATTTTAGATTGTTTTATAGTGTTTTATGTGTTCCTCTTCCTAATGCAAAATCTGAATTTTTGGCAGAACTTTATAACACATCCATACACATTGAATAAAATATTTTAAAATAACTACTGCAGTATTTTTTAACAGCTTATGTCAGTATACACAAGCTGACAAAAGATGTTTCATGAAGTAAATGGCATTGTATTGACATAAGAAGCCTAGTGATGGATATTTGTTCCATTCATAGCCCTGGAATTGATTGTGTCTCATGTAATTTAACTTATAAGGCAAAATCTAATTAAAAAACACCATATATTAGTTCTATAGATTTTGATACTCTTTAACTAAAGTGATACTTTTCAGACACATTTCACTATACCACTTTAGTTTGAGGGCATCTTTCCTAGACCTGATATAGAATGCGGCCTGTGTCTTATACATTGATCACAGTCTTATAAGTACAACCATCACTTTAGGCCCCTTTTGTCAATATAGTGCCATTTGCTTCATAAACATCCAATGTCATCTTTCAAATATTGACATAAGCCATTTATAAATACTCATGCATTGCTTTTTAAATATGTTATTCTGTGTATGCATTTGTCATGAAGTATCTAGGAAGGTAGCCTTCCAATAGTGTTAGATTTTTTTTTCTTTCTCAAAATTCCCCTCAGCTTCATAAACTCGCTGACTCACAAGGAGCCTGCAGTCATAACAACAGTTCATCTAATGTGGTTCTCATTCTGTCCAATTCACCAAAGCGCCTACCCTTTGTTTATTAGAAACACACCCAGTGCTCTGTCCAAGACAGAGCTTAAAACAGGACAAGTCATACACGCACACACACAGAGTCAAGAGGCACAAGTGCTATGACACACTGTTCTTTGGCAGAGTGGACAGCAGTCTGATGGAAAAGGCTAAAATGGCAGCCCATACTCTCCAGATGACTTCAGCCTGGAAGCGTTGGAGCCACTCTCCATTGTGGGTTGGAGCTCAGGCCTGCCCCGACCTCTTCATAGACACTGAGGGTATTCACATATCCCCTTAGCAGCTCTGAATTAATGCCAACTTTCAGCTCTTTGAAATTCTAGGAGACTTTAGTGCCAGAGATATGTTCCCTTCAGCCTTCTTCCCTAGAGCAGAAAAAAGGGCTGACCTAGCTATTTCGAATCTTCTCCCACTCTCAGTCTTCTCTGAGCTGACTTCCCTGGGCGAGAAAAATAAACATACTGTAGCAGTAAAGTCTGACACAAATAAACAGGGATGAGCCGAAAAACAAACTGCCCAAAGCTGGCCACATTAAGTGTTTTGCCCAATTATGGATTACAGATAAAGGGTTTTTTACCTTTTTGTCCCATACAGAAAATATGTTTTAAAATGATACATACTTTGAGTAGATTTGTGAGGAGATTAGATATAAGATTATCCACTTGCATAAGCAACAGTAGAGTCACAGTGAAAATAAGTGAAAAAACATAAGTCTTTCCTAACACATGTGCAAGACCTGGTAGACCACCAAAACGGTCCTAATCAGATAAACAGTACTTAAAGCTTTCATCTCTAAATCAAGCTCCACTCTTGCTTCAAATCTGAAAGAATCCACAGGTGCTTCTGTCCATCCTTCCACTCTGAGAAGACGACTCAGCGCTGTGAATCTAAAAAGGATGTGTAGCTGTTAAGAAGCCCTCACTGAGAAAAGGAAACAAGTACATTTGTAAATGAAATAAAGCTGCTGGTGATCTCAGAGCAATGGACTGACCACAGAGCCCAGACCTCAACAGAAGCTGTTGAAAAAGAAGCTGAAATTTCAACCAACTTCTAAGACTGAACTTTGGAAGTGTCAAAAATATTTCTGCAAATTTTCATAAAAAACTGAAAGCAAGTCTCCTGAAATGAATAGCAGTAGTAAAGGCAAAAGGTGGACACTAAACACTGAAAAAATCGGTATTATTGTAACCCACTTATAATTAGCACAGGACAAAAAAGGGCTACATTTAGTAAAATATGCACAAGCCGTTCAGAGAGTGGGGCAGTGCCATTATTCCTCCCATTTGTCCCTCACTGTCGTTTCTCCCCCTTTGCGGATGAGCCATCTAGAGGTGTCAGGAAAAGGATTTGATGAAATGCTCAAAAAAGTGACAGAACAGATTCAGGGCAGAAATTCAAGCTTTTATTTCAGTGTTTTACAGCCATTAGAGCGCTCTGGTGGGTTATTTTCTCCAGACTTCAACAAAGTTGGCTAGCCTTGTGACACAATTAGCTAATATTTCTTATCTGGTTGTAACCACACTAAAAAATATGAAAAAATGAGCTGGATTACCAGTTATGTAGCCATTTGGTTATGTTCATAGAGAGTTTCATTTATGTTCACCCAGCCATGTATTTGAGCCTTATGCTAAAGCTGAAGCCACTAGCTCAACATTAGCGATTATGCCAGCGAAATTGAGCCTTTGTTGAATGTTCAGTGCATTGTTGCTCATAAATTTACAACTGTAATGACAAAACAGAGAAATGTGGGTAAAGAGAACTATATACAGTGAAAACTATATACATGTGAGTTCATTGAGAGAGGAACATATTATGCTAGCTAATGTGTCCATGAAGCCGCATTTTTTCAAGGAGCACTGATCACTGTACTGTTCCATTAAGATGGGTTACTACAAAAGCAGCTAGACTGTTAAGCAACATCATTTAATGTTCTTACGTGAGAATAGGGTGCAACAACGCATAGGCTCAAAAAGAAGGTCCAACTTAAATGCAAATCAACATTATACTGTTGAAGATATGATGACAAGAGGAGATCGTTCACTTAAATCCTTATAAAACACGTCCTTCACCAAGTTTAGACTGAATTTTCTTTGAATTCTCTTTCAACACACTCATAATAACCATATTGATCTGCTTGTTTGGGTCTGAAGCTCAACTGACGATACAAAATGTTTCTTCCGCACTTACTTCACATTTCCACCAGAGAGGTCTCCAAATTCCCAAATGTTACATAGTGCTGCTTTAACATGTGTGCATAAACAAAAAAAGCAAAGAAAGGAAGCTTTTCTTTTTTTGGTATTTTGACTACAGCTTGTTTTATTTAAAGCCTTAAGCTGTACATTGTTTGTTGTTAACTCTTTAAATACATCAATATTCATTAGTATTAAGTTTTATTGGCTCACTGCCTCAAACCTCTCCCCTAACCAAGCCCAAAGCCTGGTGTTACTCTCTTATTTCTTTTAGTACCTTGTGCATATGAGCATCATGCTACTCTGCATTTAGCTGTTGAGGCTTCTGTGTAATTTTCACTTGAATATGTTTCCTGCTTTTTGAATAAGTGAATATCTTGCGCTTAATGACTTATTTGACTAGAGATAAATGAACGGTGGTCTCTGGCTTTTGTATAGTACTGTATATAATTTTTATAAGGGCTATAAACTTTTCCATTGTACAAAACTGTAAAAAAATTATTTTGCTTAAAAAAAGTATTTTGCTTAAAGTGTTATTCATAGAACAGCTTATGTTATAGCTGTGTAGCTTTACAGTAGCACAAGTCAACAAAGAACCCAATGAACTGTAAGAACATAATGATCCGGGACTGTTTAAGTCCTTATGAACGTGCCTTACTAGGTGAGGGGACATAAAGCATATCAGGTGTTGTGAACTACCTAATAAAGTGTAACAGGAGGACACAGTTCAGCCTGTATAAGTGTTAAAATGTACACTGTGTGGAGTGTGAGAAGTGGGACACAGTTTAGTGTGTTAGCTAAATAGTGCCTCTATTAGAGGGCATGAAAATACACCTGTGTTTTCAGTCTGAACCACTGAACGGCATGTTAGGGCAAACATTCATGACAGTGATTCACACGCACACACAGGCGCATTGAGATGGTTCAAAATCAAAGGCTCAGGGAAATTCTTTTAATCCCTTTATAGGAGCAAAATACAGGATTTAACACTGGCGCTTAATGCTGGATAATGTGCTGGACATTCAGAACTCTCTTTAACAAAAGAACACCTAAGAACACAAAGTAAACCAAATGTGTGCTGATTATGTAAGACTTTTGTAATGTTGTGTTTAGTTTTACTCAGCAAAAGTGAATAAATCTTTATGAGACTTTAGCCATGACAATCATACACTATGCTTAGTTTGTGATCTACTGAATTACTTAACATTAACATTATTCAAGCATTTGAATAAGCACTACAACTTTGACATAACCATGCCATAAACATAATGGCAGATGCCATATCCTGCCATGACAGATTTTGTCCAGTAATATAACAGTGTCATGTTACTTTTAAACAATAATTGTAATGACAGATGCCATAATGATTGAAGTTATGCTAATTTTTGCTAAACCTTCTCTCGTAGGCCATCATGCGTCAAACATTCTGGCATCTGCCATGATATCTACCTATAACACAACATCATTGCTGGAAAAAGTCTGTTGTTACAACTCATGACGGCACATGACGTATGCCGGGACATATTTATGGCACAGTGCTGCCCGAAAAACAAAACAAATTCATTGTCATTATATTGTCATTGCCCCAAGCTGTTAAAATTCATATCAGTCGCAGCTGATAACCCAAAATGGGTTTTAACACCATGACATTAACATTTTTTTGGTGTGTAGCAAAAGAATCAGTCAAATCACAGTTAAAGGGGCTGTGGAATAACACTAAACTTTGGCTGTGCATCTTCTATTGAAGATATTATATATTCAAGATAATAAGCATCCGTTTTTCCATTATCATTAAATGCATGTTTACTTTTTTTATTTTCATTGTTATTCTTAGGCCTGCACACAGGACAGCCATCGGTTTGTGTTATGTCAGTTTTTGTTCTTTTATTTGAAAGTTTTATTTGTCCTTAATTATGTACTGGTCAACCGTAGTAGTTTTATAAATAAAACCCACACGAATCCTGTGCTAAAGCAGTGAAGAAAAAATAAATAAAATTTAAATACACAGTTCCTAACCACCACCCCGCCACCCCCTTGATTATTTTTTTACAGGTTGACCACTGCTGATACTGTAACATCCTGTGAGTAGTTTTGTCTGGCAGGGTTGTTGAACGAACTCGTTGAACCCAAATTCCGTAATGTTTGCAGTACAAGATTTGCAGTAAGGCTTCACACAAGGCTGAGTAGAGTTCAGCAGAGTGCAGTGGCGCTTCTCTCTTTGCCTGAATGAGCAAAGTAGCCCCATATCTCCAGGGCCCTTTGGCCATGGCCTTTTGCCAAACACCTGACTAGACAAGCAGCTTTGATCTTACTTAGTCCTGCAATTAAGTTTGATTCAAATCAAGCAGACAATAAGTTCATGAATGGCTGAAATAAAGCTTGTGATGTGAATGCAGCAAAGGAGCAATGTATGCCCCATAAACAGAACCATGCTTAGAACACAAGTTAAATATTGTACATTGTGCAACTGTGAATGTTTTGTTTTCGTCTCTGTAAAGGCCTAAGAACAAGAAATCAACTACTCAGATTATCTACAATGTGCTAAAACTGAAGAAAGTCATAATTAAGCAGTCATTCACTGAGGGTCACCAACTTATTTTGTCTCCATAGCACTTCTTGTTCTTTCTAAAGCAACTTATTAAAGTCCTCTTCCCACCCTGGTCTTTACTAACACTGATAAAAATTGTTATGATATTAACCCCTTAACTGGCCAAGGCCTGTTTTGGCAGGCCAAACGTTTTATTACATTTTATTATAACCTGAGAATAGCTCAGTTTGCACTGAAGTCCATGTAGTTACTGAATAACAAGCCATAGTATGTAAAAAGTCTGGGATTTTAAGGGGTTATTAGATGTGGGTACCACTAGATTTTGATGAATTTGTACCTTCCTGAGTATTTTCGATTCATAATGTATTTAGAGTCATAGTAAACATTAAACCATTTAGAGCACAGTTACTATTTATTTACTGACTTTAACATTGGAAAAAATGAAACACAAAAAATAAAATGTGCCACAACTTTTGCACCGGCAGCATTTTGTTTTATTTTTATTTTTACTTTTATATGTACTTATTTTCACTTATAAAATCAACAAAACATGTTACAAGTTTTGCATACAACTGTACTTCTACTCAACTACATTTGTAAGGTATCAAAACTTTTAACTCAGTTACATTTTATTCACTAACTTTTAAGCACTAATTACATTCGTGACAGCATCTGTACTGCTTTGTGATTGGTCACACCTCTGACTTTTGGAGTTTATCATTATTTTAGACTAAAAACATCCAAAAAGAGTTAAGTAGAGCCTAACAAACTTGGGTTGTTATGCTCACAGATGTTGGATGTACTAAGATGTTCCACTGCAGTTCTAGGAGTAGATTTTGACCTGCTACTTCTGAACCTCTGTTTCTGTTTGTTTCTTTGGAAAGGTACTTTTACTTTGTACTTGAGTTATTACTTCACAGAACTAACTATACTTTTACTTGATTATAGGCCTGCACCTCTGTAAATTAAAGGAATCAGACAGGCAGACTGAGACTGTAATGATGTCCTTTGGAGAAACTTTCCCGAAGCCTCCACCACAGACAACAGTTTATGCATTAGTGTGACAAGTGTAGCAAGACTGTTTCCGCCTGTGGCTGAGTCCATGCTTGTTGTTCTGCGTAACATAAGATGTTATTGTTCTTGGGAAATCTGCAAAAAAGAGCTGACGCAAGACAGGTTTCATCATCAGCACCGTTTGTCCTGAAAAGTAAATATGAACAGAAGGAAATTATTAGCTCCCTAAATACTCAATGTTCAGCAATAAACCTTATCTCTCTCTAAACTTTAACTACTCAGTGTTTAAAATAGATGCACAGTTTTAAATGGTTCTTGGCTTGGATGCTGGGGACAGCAGGGTTGGTTGGCGCAGTTTTCAATGCGTATCATGTATCCCGAGCCCAGCATATATTGTGAAAAACTGAACATTTTAGCTAAAAGACAAATTGAAATGTCAGAAAATATTAAACGCATTATATATATATATATATAAATGCATTTAATCACAATGGAAGAACACATTGTGAAGTTCAGCTCTTGACAAAGCAGAGAACACTTATTTTTATGCTAAATTTTTGCAAGAGCTCCCCCTACTAATCTTGAAGTTAACACTGCCAACCAACCCCATTGTTCTCTACTATTAGGGTTAGGATTAGGGTCAAGGTTAAGGTTAGGATTAGGTTTTGGGTTGAGGTTAAGGTTAGGGTTAGGATTAGGGCCAGGGTGAGGATTAGGGTTAGATTTTAGGTTGAGGTTAATGTTAGGGCTTGGATTAGGGCCAGGGTGAGGTTTAGGATTAGGTTTTGGGTTGAGGTTAAGTTTAGGGCTAGGATTAGGGCCAGGATGAGGTTTAGAATTAGGTTTTCAGTAAGGTTGGGTAAGATTAGGTTAGGTTTTACTTAATGGAAGTAGCATATTACGTCTACTTCACATAACATATCAACAATACATCTACTTAATGTAAGTAATGTATCAACCAAACATCTACTAGATATTTACCTGAATATACTCAGATGCTTGACTACTGCTATTCCATTGCTACTTCACTGATATGTTACCGACCCTCTTATTAATCATCTACCAAGCACCACTCAAAATAAAGTGTTATCAGTGGTTCTACTGAAAGGCCCTTTAGGGAAGCAGAAGTGGTTCCTCTATGGCATTCATTTATTTTTAATCTGCTTTTTTTAACCTCTTTACTGTTTTCTTGCATATGCCCACTAATTAGCAGCACAAAGTACATAGCTTTAGCAAACTGACCGTTTCTTAGTGCTAAGCTCTTTATGCACCATGTTTACTCCACTGCTAGGCTGTATACACTGACTTTGCCGTAGAGGGCAATAGGCTTGCTATTGTTTTCCATTCGCCTTTGTTAAAAGCTCAGCTCAACTGCCATACATCAGCACTCAGACACAATAGATCTCATCACACTGTGCCACTGCTTTTCTGAACAACATGAAGCACTTGTCTCACGTGTTACCCTTTAACTGGGTTAGCGCCTGAGGTCAAAGGTAACCTGAGGTCAGAAGATGGCACGGAAAGCTTGTGTCCTTGTGCTTAGCTGCTGCTCTGTTTGCGTACTCTGCAATACTGTCAGCTCAGTGTTGCCAAAGCTTTACGGGTTTCTGTCAGCCAGAGTGGATTGCGAGTCACGATGCATGGTACTAGTGCAAAGCAGCTTTGAAGGACAAAAAAAAGAGGCTTCAGAGTGACCCTCCTCAGCTGGAGAGAATGGCGCCTTGTCTTAAGGCTCAGTAGGGGTTGACAGCGTGCCCACTGAGTAATTTGATCGTGGACCAATCTGTGCTGCCAGAGAGGCTTTCAGAGCAAGGCTTTAAGATCTACCCTGTGATTGTGCTCTGTTGGAACACACTCATTCATGTTTTCAATAGCGCTGGCAAATAATTGGCATATTGTGCAATAGACCTCCATTCCAAGTACAAGCATTTAAATATCAATGCGCTGGTTTTTAAGGACAGAGATTAAGTCCCCACTCCAGGACTCAAAGGACTTTGGAAAACAATCAAATTTGTCCACAGAAGATCTTTAATTCAAGGTGTCAATTTACACCCTTTTCTGTCCCACACTTTTTCACATTCGCATGTGAGAGCTTTCTCAAGTTCCAGACCCAAAAAGCAGCAGGAAAATGCATGTTAAACAAATCATCTTTGTGCCGGAATGCGTTTATATCCTGTTCTCATTTGAGTGGGGTTTGGAATTTTCATCCAGCAAAGACAAAACGTCCCAAAGCCCCACAGAAAAAAAAGCACTTAGTGAGGCAGAAGCCATTATCCTAAGCAGTTTGTTTCATAAAGTCATTAAGTCAATGCTGCAAATCTTCTTTGCTGTTTCATAACACAGGGTGTTGTTTTCAAGTCAGAGGTCGACCCCAAATCCATGAAACCTCTCTAAAAACAGCCTCTTTTAACATTTTCGGTCCATGTTTTTTTATAAATATGTTGGGCATTTTCTTTACAGTCATACTAAAAAGTATTTTGCCCATCATTTTAGCCATACTGCAAAGCTAATATACTAAAGTAAAGCAGAATAAGTTAATATCTCAGTTTTAAAGATAAGAAATGAAGATATGTGAAGTAATTTTTTGGTTCTCCTGACATTCTGGTAAAGAAGCAGTGCTGTGGTAATGATGTAGACACACTAAAAGTGCTTAGGGTTTCAATGTATTTCTCAGTTTCTTCTTTAGATGATCCTCAAAAAAACAGTGTCAGATACTGTGGTGTGCCAATATTCTCGTACATCACAGACCGGCTCTCTACTGGGGCCATCTGCCTCTCAGGCCCAAACAAGAACAAGAGGAGACAGATTAGTCTGTGTAGATGGATTTGCTGAACTGCTTGTAAATCATTGGTCTGGTTCTTTGGCACCATCTATTCATCATTTTACTCCCATGTGACCTTGTTAGTAAATAGTCATGGCATGGCAGATTAAGGACTGGAGGAGTTTTGCCCAACTCTCTGGGCTGGAGGTCTACCTCTGATCTTTTTTTGTTGTTTTACTTTGGAAAAAAGGACATATCCTGAGATATGTGTGCACGCTGACATGCTCCACATCTGGTTCCCATCATCTCTGACTCAAGTTACTCTCTGCAGGAAACAATAGCAAAAACGCCTCAGCTTTCAGGTCCCTCCCTGACCGAGGTGCTGCCCAAAACTCAAGGACACTTTGCACTTCATTGTTTTAGTTTTTTTGTGCATTACAAATTACTTTCTTAGTCATTAATTACATACCCTCAGGAAAAAGATCTATAGTAATACTGAAGGAATTTCTACAGTATTTATAAGAGGATATAATAGAAAATGCAAACAGTATTATAGAGTATGACAGGGCTGGAGTGGGATTCTTTTTCAGAATGAGAGTTACATGATGCAAGCCAGCCCACCCAAACTCTAACTGTATTTTCTGTGCTACACACACACACACACACACACGCACACACACACACACACACACACACACACACACACACACACACACAATCCTACCTTCTTCCAAACATTAAATGAAAAACAAAAAAAATGTAGAACCTGTTGAGGAAAAAAAAACAAAACATTTTGGTTTTATTTTTTTTCCCAGTATGTTAACCTTAAAATGTGCAGAAAAATGGCATATTTAATTGTTTAATGTTTTCTATGGAGGTGCATTATTTTCTTTTAGAAAATCAACAAAACAGTAGACGACCAGAGATATTTAAACTTTTGCATACGGCATACACTTCACTACCTAACAGCTAACTTAGCTTAACTTAAAGTTAGCTAACCACTGTGCTCGAAATAGGTTAGCTCACAGCTTTTTCTCAAATCTGGGCATTTTTATCTTCTTCATTTCCTACTCTTATTTATTCACTAGTAAGAGATAACCAAGCTGACCAGCTAGGGCTAAAATGAAAACTGGACAAAAGGTTTTACATGGACTGTGACATATTCATGATAATTAAAATGCTATAAACTAATGGTAGCTTCTGTCAGCATCTCTGTCAGCATTGTAAGTGAAAATAAGTTAACACACCCTTTACAGAGAACTGACTTGGCGACGTTTTAACAGATTTGAAAAAATAAACCACAAAAAATACGAAACATGCCATGACTTTTATGTTATGGCACGTTTTATGTTCTGTCTTGGCCACATTTTATGTTCTGTCTTTTTAAATAAACAGTAATTATGGACTAAGATGTGCAGAAGTGTGCTCTCTGTAGAAGATGTGTTCTTATTTTTACTTAGAAACATTTGCATGTAACTGTTTGTGGTGTTTCAGCATTTCACTGAAATCTCCTCAGGGTTTTTTTTCCTGCCTTCTCGGTGCCACCTTAAATTTTTCCAATTTTTGTCATAGACAGCTGTCTTCATGTAGTTCACATATGTAAACTGCTACATTGACAAGCTATACTGAAAGCTATGCTCTCTGTACAACACCGTCTGTTGTGTCAACCAGCCCCAGACGTGCATGCTGAATTTGAACAGGATAATCTGGTCCCTTCTCTGTGACACTTTAGGCAGACATTGATGTAACCCTTATATCTACTTGGTTGTAACACTTACACTTCCTCTGTGCATTTTTGTGTTCATATGTGTGAGTTTATTTATGTTAGCCCTCAGGAACTGGTCCAAAATGATACCAGCCCAATGAGAATTCTCTGAACTTTCCTCATCACCCACTTTAGTACTGGATGACTATAAAACAGTACTACAGGAGTATTACACAGAGGTGAAAATATTATAGATTATTATAGAGATATCATACTGAATTGCATAAATTATATAGTTTTGAATTATAAGTTATGAATTTAGCACTACTTTGAACTAAATTCGCTATAAATCAGTGGATTTACTGGACAATCAGTAAAGTCTTCACAGTTCAAATGGTAATCTAAATCTCCTGTTTTCAGAGGTAGGTGAGGCACTTCTCTGAGGGAATTTACCCAGTGATCTGCTGCACATGACACAATCAGGGAGAATATCTATTAATTGTATCCACATGTTTCTGCTGAAACACGTAGCTAGAGATCTACAACCTCCTTCATGCTCAAACGTGTCCGCTGGATGACATGTAACCAAAACCTGATGTTAACGCAGACGATGTGAGTGTAGAGGAAATACAGTAATCGCCTGGTAACCACAATGCAGTATTTCCTGTAGATACTGATCAGTCTCCCACAGTGTGGCAGTGAAAGTTTGGCCCCTTTTCATATACAGATTTTAAATAATAGCCAACTGTTAAATAAATACATTGTTTGATATAATTTTGTATTGGGATTATTATTAATCATAAAGTATTTATTGTGCATTTTGTAATGATATTTTTTTCTGTTAACAGAAAAAAGTAGTAAGCCACTGACCACTTCTGCTTGAAGAGCCCATTTCAAGGAATCAGTTTCTTCAGTTCCTTTGTAGCACATCAATATTGTTATATGTTCAGAATGTACCATTCACGCCAAAGTCTAAGCAATCCATATATACGGAAATATACAATTTACATATACGAATTGAATTTGTTGTTTTTGTGATGCCACAAACATCTACATAATTACATATACCTGGCCATTCAGCCTACATCAGAAAACACTATGTTCACATTAAGGTATAAGAAATGTTTCAGCTGGGACTTACTTTGAAATGAGGCACAAAATCAGACAGCCAATCAGAAAAGAGGTCATTTACATATATCAGTCTTAAAGGCATGGTAACAAAAACAACCTGTGTAATTGTAAGGGATGAAATAGCTTTTAAATAGAATACCGTCACTGTCCAAAGAAAAACAAGTAGCACAAAAATAGCAACTGAAGAGGAGAGGGCGAAACGTTCTTTACTTTTAATGAAAGTTAATGTAAAAAGATTTTATTCCTAGTCATTTTGGAGCACTTTTGTTGGTCCAATCATCATGAAATTTTAACACAGCATAAAGGGCAGCTGGTTTCCTCAAATGATGTTGATAAAAATTGATACTTGTTTTTTTTTGGAGAGCAACAATATTGACCCTTTAATCTTGGCAAAATCACTGTTCACAAAGCCCTGAGTGGGTTACTGGACTATTCAGTACTGAATGGTACTGTCACAGCATGACGTTCTAGATCTGGAATTTGAGTAGAATTTTCAAAGACCTTGAGTTTCTCTTTTCTGTATACAGTATATATGAAGAATGTGCTGTAGATGGTTCTATATAGAACCTTTTTAAAAACGTTTCCATTTTTCTTCTATTGTTAGGATGTCAAGCTTGTAACAGTTGAAGAACCCTTTTTGGTGCTATATAGAACCAATTTTCAGGAAAGTTCTATATAAAACCATCTACAGCACATTCCTGCATATTTGCCATCAATCTAAATCTTTTCATGATACAAAGAACCTTTTAATCATGCAGTGGGTTCTTTGAGTGTTCATTGCTCTTCATAAAACCAATTTCTTTACTAAAGAACCCTTGATGAACAATCCTTTTTACCATAAAAGGTGTACCATAAAAATTACTCTTATTTAAGTATTTTTATCATGCTTTGCTGCATGATCTCAGTTTTGGCTGATTTTCCATTCACCTGTGTTTGACTGACCTCAAATTCCTTAAAGATTGAGCAGAATTTCCATTTTCTTTGATGAAGCTGACCAAATCCTGATGTGAAGATAACTTCTCCAAACTCAGACACCACCATGAGGCCTTACTGTAATGTTCTGACCTTTGAATATAGTGCTTGGTTTTGTGGTTTTGCCAGACATAACAGAGCCTGTGTCTCATTAGCGTTTGATTCATCTGTTCATCCAGGTGCCAAACTTGAGACAATAATCTGTTCAGTCAGCTGCCGCAGGTATTGGCTTTTTTGCACTTTCGTGTTCTCCATTTCCCTCAAAGTCACTCTGAACCTCCAAATCCACTGCAGGCCGCTGCAGCGTTTTTAGTTACTATTGCCTTCTTTCCTACCTTCCATAACAATCAAAATGACAAACAAAACTCTGGTGTATTTTTCTTCTCGGAGTCCCACAGCTTGGCACAATATTTCCCACACAACCAAACTTTGGTAAAGTCATCCAGTTTTCTGAACTTCAGCACCACCTTGTGGTTAAGTGGATTACGTGAGGACAGTGCTTTATGATAGTTTTAGATATAAATTTTGTCCCAGACCAAAATGTATTTTTAAAAACACACGGTAAGAAGAGATGCATGCAGGACATTTTTTTTTCTGGATTTACAACTATTTTATCCTTTTTTAAACACTAAGTAGGTTATTTTACATCAATACTTTATATGCATGTAAATGATAGAAACATATATACATATGTTCTAGCAGTGACTGTTTGAAAATGGATAAAAACTGACTGATGACAACTGAATGATTTTAACTCATCGCTTTTGGTCCAGCTGAATGTTTATGATGAATAATTCCATTTCTGCATCAGATCTTACCAGAGCTCTACATCCATAATGTACAGTCAGCTTTCCACTACTTCAAACTGCCCTTTTTTCTTCTTTCAACAACTTATATTATCTTTCTTTTTGAATGATTATAACTTTTAATGTTTATTGTTAGTTCTCTACTTTTTTTTTTATCACAAATTTGCAAAATTGCAATGGGGCTTAGACTTTTTAAACTCTTAAGGTCCGCATATGGGTCCACATTTCAGTTCCTCAAACCCATAACAACCAAACTTACACATTAGTTTCATAGTCGTCACTGAATCATTTGTAGCACATACTGACTAAGATGGGCTAAAAAGCAAGCTGCTAGGCTTCAAAATGCTTTGGAACCTTTAACAGAAAAATGTTATATGTTCATTAAGGACATTGTTTCTAATAATTTGCTTTGTATTCTTTGCATGTAATAATTTCCTGAAGTCTTTGATACGTGGACATGATGACCTACATTCCTTTTATTGATGCTTCTTTGCATTTCATGTCGCCAACATACTCAAAACTGAAAGCAGAATGTACCATTATCATTATGAACCATATTGTCTATGAACCAAACATCTGCCAGTTGGTGACTTTATTGGACTAGATTAAGGTGAATATGCTTTATATGTCATTTCTAAATGCTTCTTCTGCTCTAAATGTTTTTAAATGAACGCTAAAAGGCTACAGCATTCATAGTCCATGTGATATTTTGATCCAAAATGCTAATATCCAAATATTTAGGATTAGTGTAGGAGATCAGTGGACTATAGACCACTTCTGATCAACAGGTTTTTCTCATTTGTGAACAGGAAGGACATGATGTTGTTTTCCTGCAGAATGGAAAGTGAGCATGTGAACTTCCTTCCTCATGCCCAACTATTACAATGGGCCTGCCTGACCAAAGGAATATTCTGAAACAGAAGTGAATTTACTGACAGTTCAGAGCGAAAGCAAGATGGACCTGCTGTATGTTGCATTAGTGAAATTTGTTGACGATTGACAGTTGTTTGTAATCTATTTGGGGAACGTATGCGGAGCCTGGACAGAAATCGCCAAGCACTTTCACAACACAGGATGCCAAATGTACTTCTAGATGGATGTTTGATGATCATTCTGACCTTTTCATGCAATCTCCAAGGTAAGTTCTGTTAGAGGAGCTACACAGCCCACATCTGTGCTGTTTGACTTCTATGGAGAAGTACAGCCGTGTCGAAGTGTTTTTGTTCTGGTCTAACAAATAATTTGAAGACTCGGCTTAAAACAAAACAAGTAGTACTATTATGATGATAAACCTTGGTGTTGCTGTTAGATTCTCACCAAACACTGCCTGATATGAGTCAATATACAGTGCAGGGTAAACACTTTTGCTTTTGTGATTTAATATACTTCCATTGTATATATCCACTTCAAATTTACACACATAATGTGTTTTCTCATCGTGCTTATAAATACGAACCACAAAAGGTTGCATTCATCAACATAAAGCATATATATTTTTTTTAATTGATGGGTATTGTAGTTCAATTTCCTCCATACTTTTCTAGTTTTTGACTGTATGTTATTTTACCTGTATGGCTGTTGAAACCTCCATCTTCTTGTACTGACAAGGATGTTTATGGTCTTCACTATAGCTCTGTAACTTTTTCCATTTCAAACATTGTTTAATAATGTTGTCCTTAGTAACTAGGAAGTCCAAATACTTTTTTCCTATGAATTTCACCATAAATTTGAAGTGTTAGGTAGTAGTATTATTAGGTAATAAGACAGATATTTAAAATTAAAATGAAACATTAAAATGAGTGAATATTCTTGACATGTTAAAAATCCTTTTCATTTGATCTCTTCCAGTCTGTGTTACTCAATGCACTGGCACAGTGTCAGCGACCCGCAGAACTCTGTTTGTGCCAGAAGGGGGCAGCGTCTCTTTACAGTGTGTGGTTCAGGACTGCGGACCGAACACCTGGACAGGAGGATGGGGTCTGATAGAAAGGAATACTTTCACTCCCCTCAGGCCATCATCACGACTCCATCTGTCTAATTATACCATTTCAGCCAATAGCACACGCCTGCTGGTCAACATTCAAAACCTCAACCAATCAGATTCAGGGGCGTATCAGTGCAACATCATCTGGGAGGGGAATTACGCCAGTCTCGGGCATGTAACATATGTCAATGTGACTACAGGTAGCTATGAGCACTTAAGTACGTATCCTAACTCAGTCCATTCTCATTCTTTTGAACTCTGTTAAGTGGCCTGAATCCACTGAGTTTTGCATGGGAGCTACAAGGCTAAAAACTAATGAAGCAATGGAAACTTGTACTCCATCAATTAGCAGGAATGTGCAAAACTGCGTGCCTAATTCATCACACGCTTGCTTCGAACCTTGTCAAGTTGTCAAGCAATCTCAGTTAGACTTGTCTAGGTGTTTTCTGAAACTGTATGACAGTAACACTTTATTTGAAGGCAACCTACACAAGGACTTTATGACACACGCATAAGCATTGCATAGCAAAGCAATACTTGAATATTTGTTAACAGCTTGTGTCAATATTTGCAAGATGGTGTAAGATGCTTTATGGAGTATGTGACATTGTATTGAAGTAAGGAGCTTTAAATTAAAGTGACAGTTTTTCCATTTATAACACTGATATAAAGCATCATTCCCAAGCATAGGAACTAATGATGGAGATGCCTAACACCATATATCAGTTCTGTGAAAGATGTTGATGCCTTTAAAGTGATCATTTTCATACATATTTTCATCATCTTTAATAGAACTGATATATGGCATTTTTAATAAGGTATCTGCCTTATAGGTATTACAATGCCTTTATAACAGTGTTATAAATGGAACAACTGTCCATCAGTTTAGTTTAACAGTCCTCGGGTAATCACAATGTCAATATGTAATTTATGATGTCGTTAACTGCATAAAACATTTCATGTCATCTCGCAAGTGCTAACATAAGTTGTTTATAAATCGTATTGTTTTTTAAATGTTACTCAACTCAATGTTCATGCATGTTATAAAGTTTGTATGAAGGCAGCTTTTAATTAAAGTGTTACCCAAAATTTGTACTTGATAGCTACATACCTTGGCGAATATATGTAGATGGTCCTAAAGGGGAAAATGTGCAAATTAGATTTTATTCCTTTAACATTAAAGAAAAAAGAAAAAAAAAAGATAAATTAATTAAAAGATGACATCCCCTGAATCAGACTTGACTTATTTTGTATTTGTAGCTGAACTGGCAGACAGAAAGCTCTCTCACAGGCTGCTGGTTTGTGCTGGTGCCAGTTTGTGTTTTCCTCTGGCTCTGGGGCTGGCCTGCTGTCTGTCTTCCAAACGACTTCATTCTCCTCCCGTCCCACCACGCTTCAGAGGCACCTGTAAGAATACAGTGCATCCCATGCAAGACTGACATATCATTAGTCCTTTATGATCACTCATAGCAAAGAAAAGCCTACCTTGTAACTCCACCTTTCAGTTATAGACTGTAGGCCATCTGCCAATGTTCAGTTTGTGTTAGCTATCTTCTTGCCCTTCATCAGTGGTCAATTTCTGAACACTGAATCACTCTTGGCTAGATATTTGTTGGTGGTGGGTCACTCTAGACAAGTGACACCTACTTATTTAAAACCCCCAGAAACATTGCTGTGTCTTATACAGTCATACCAGATCCACATATGCTACCATGACAGTGTCAGTGCTGTGTTGAGAATGGTCCACCACCCAAATAAAATCTGGTCCTGTGATCAGAAACTGACTAGTGATAAATAGACAGAGGGCGGTTGATAAATTGTGGAGCAACAGATAGAATACAGTTTGTTACTATAAACCAATATGGTGGTGGACAGTGAGTAAAGTGGATGGTTTATATATGATTGTTACTGGTGTCATCTCATAAATATTAATAGATTCTACTACTATTACATTGATACTATTTGGTATATCACTCCGTGCAAGTCTTAATTGCTCCTTCTGTTTCTACTTGTAGCTGCTGCTCGAGTTAAACCAAAAGCAGAAGTAAGTACTTCAGTGTTCTTTACTTTTTAATAATCTCTTTATGTTATATCGAGCATTGTACTGAATTGGTTCAACATCAGAGTTGAAAACACATTTTGGACTTCTAAAGGCACAGTATACGATTCTGGAGAAAGACTGCTGATATGTGAACTCAACAGCTAAACAAATACACCCCATCCCTTCAGTGCCCCTTTCAGAATCTCCACTCCCCAAACTAATAGATATACACTGTGAAGGTGAACAACACTGGCTTGGCAAATTTGTTTTTTTTTTTTTTAGATCTTCGTGGCCATAAAACCCTTTGCAAACGTTGTACGGACAATTACCATGATGTGACTTTAGGGCCAACAATGACACAGAAAGTAATGTAACTAAAGTTAGCTAGGTTGTTGCTATAGTTGCTCCTGTGAGGCAAACCTCTTACAAGCATTAGCAAACAGGAAAAACAATACTGACCTTTTGGTTCTGTGCAAAATAAGATACTGTTACCCAAGCAGAAACAGAGCAACCTTCTCATCCCTTTTTATGCCTTTCAACTCTCAGTGAAGCTGAAGTCAGCTTCTTTTTCGCCAGCTTCTTGTTCAAATTGTTCCATTCCGCCTTAAATGGCGCAACAGTTACATTCTGGCGCCTCATAGTCTTGTGCAAATTCTCCTGTTTCACCTTCAGTGGTGCAGCAGTTAGGCTATATTCTGGCACCTCAGCTTCTTGTTTGAATTTTCTTGTTCTTGTTTCTCAGCCATCTCTCCTTCTTGACAACACATGGAGTTCAGCATGTAGCCCCTCCCCTCCCCCATGTCCTGTGCATGAGCACAAACATTCCCTGTTTCAGATTGACTGGAACAATGTTGTGCATCTTGGTCCGATTCACTTTGTTTGTTTCGCATTTACAAAGTCAGGGCTGTGTACAAACACCAGATTCTTTTCCAGCGTGCACACAGAACGGAGAGCTAGTGGACCATGAGGGGATTTTCACTAAACTTTACAAAATGTATATTTGATTAAACTCATAAACTGTGCCTTTAACTGATTGCATTTTAGTCTAAAATCATTTTGCTTTGAGTAACCCTATTATGTTAAATATGTTTACTTTATTAAAATAAAATGAATGAACATTCCATTTTGTCACTGCCAAAACAATCATAACAGTACCAAAACTGTGTTCAAGACAATTTTAGCTAATTTTGAGCATAATTTACAACACTAGCCAGTACATAACTATCAAGCACAGCTTTGGACAGTTGTACACACATAAAACCATAATATTTTTCATCAAGACAAAAAAAAAGTTTACGGGCTCCCGAGTGGCGCAACCCTCTAAGCATTGGCCCTATCATGAGGAGATCGCGAGTTCGATCCCTGGTGATGCTACAGCCATCCGTAGCCGGGAGTCCGAGAGAGCACAATTGGCCTCGCTCTCTCTGGGTGGGTAGGATGGCTGCCCCCCTCCCCCCATCACTCACTCAGCGCGATGCTAGTCAGCGCAGGCGTCTGTTAGCTGACGTAACAGATCTGGCGGTTGGCGCTTTCCTCCGAGCGCGTTCAGCTGTCCAATGACGTTGCGTGAGCGGCAGCTCGAAAAGAAGCGGTGGCTGGTTTAATAGGTCTCGGAGGAAGCCTGTGTTAGCCTTCACCCTCCTAGTGTTGATGGTATCGTGTGTGATTGGGGGAGTCCTAACTAGCGGGTGGGATTGGAGACGACTAAATTGGGGAGAAAATCTGGTAAAAATTGAAAAGAAAAAAAAAAGTTTACTTAAAATATGTGTTTCAGTAATGAAAATTCTCAATGTTCCACACTGATTTTTAGACTTTGGGACACATTTACTTCAAACAATGGGATCTAATTGCTCACCGTGTGGCCATAAGGGACAGGGATAAATTCATGATAAATCTACATATTTTAACTTTTAAAGATTTTTTTGTAGGGGTTAGGGTTTGGGACAGACGCTTCCAAATAGAAAGTACCATATAAATTATGATTTAGTATATATTTAGCTTATTAATTAATGCCTTGTGTTTAAATACATAATAACATAATCATTATAAATATGGAAGGTCTGAATACTCATTTCTTGTAATAGTTTGTAATGGGGAATCATAGTTTGAACTAATTCAGTAGGATGGTGCATAAGCAATCAGTGCATTTGGTTAAAATGTGTGAGTGTGTGATTATTTTTGAAGGTGGTATATGCCGCAGTGATACTGAAGAGTCCGGATCAGCCGAAGAGACCTCAAGCAAGAGAGCCCATTGTCTACAGCTCACTCAGCTTCTCCACAGTCTGAGCAGACAGACTACTTACATGCTTGGATGATGTCAAGACCCCCTCAAACCTGTCAGGTGTAAACATTTTCATGCTGTGGTTGAGCTTTTATTGTATTCAGGACTAAAATCCATAATGTGATGATGGATTCCTTATCACAATCTGGATTGCTTTTTGGCTGCCTGCTGTAAGTGCTTACACTAACACAACCTTCTCCAAGTATTTGAGCAAGTATATTCTACAGCAGGGCTGGAGTGAGGCACGTTTTCAGACTTGGAGTTGCACGGTGTAGACCAGCCCACTCATACCTATAACTGTATTTTCTGTGCCATGTTTTTTTTAGTATACAAAAGGCAACACTGTTTTACTCTATGAGAACACAAATAAACACATATAAGCAGTGTGGGTACTATCAAGGCCTTCTG
The DNA here is from genome assembly GCF_904425465.1 of Colossoma macropomum. Classification (NCBI taxonomy): domain Eukaryota; kingdom Metazoa; phylum Chordata; class Actinopteri; order Characiformes; family Serrasalmidae; genus Colossoma; species Colossoma macropomum. The sequence goes on from NW_023494786.1 coordinate 25,177,305, forward strand.
TGCCCTCAGAGAAGGCCTAATGATTTCTGAGAAAAAAACACTTCAATTTTAAGTTTATTTTGTTTAATATAATTATCATACTTCATGTTTCTAAACTCTTCTTAATATGCCCAACAATTTGTTCTCTGTGGTCTCTAGGTAGATACAGCCAATAAATCTCTCTCATTGGTTAGGCCTTCAGTAGCTGAACTGAAGTCCTAACATTTCAGATTGAACATTAACATAATTCTGAACTAACAGAGGAGCCAACCAATCACGTTTTGATTTCCAATGGGTGGGACCAAGTTTGCAAGAAAAGATGACACTCTAAGCCTTCTGAATATGTTCTAGATATATCACTGACTGCGAGTAATAGTGGTAGCCTGAACTAATGTGTTGCGGTGAGAGGAAAACAGCAGCAGCTCAATGCCTGTGCTTTGAAAGAATCACTGTGGAACTGCTAAATATATGAGAATGTCTGTTAAAAGCTTCAAATAAAACACGGAATGTCTTTTGCAAGCTTCAAATGTCTGTGTTTAATCTAGAATGGCCAAAAAGTGATCATGTGAACCAACATTAGCTTAGCGCTAACATACTATTAAAAATCTGCAGGGCACAATAAGAAATTAACATTGTTGTTGAAGTGTCTTCCTCATATTGACATTTATGGCCTGAACTGAAGGCCTAGCTGTAATAGTTACAGTTTGCAACTGCATATATGCATATATATATATATATATATATATATATATATATATATATATATATATATATATATATATACGCACAAACACACACACACTCACAGATACACACAAAAACAGACACAACCTTGCATTCTTCAAGAAAATAAAAGCTAATTTAAAGTATATGAGCTAGTTATTAGCTAGTTAAGCACTACATTTGAATTAGTGTAGCTAAGTAAAATCTGGTCTTTTAAATCTTGTTCATTCTTTATTTTGAATCATGTGTTAAAGGAGTAATGTCAAACACCTGAACACATTTGATAGGCTAATCTCAACCTACTCTACAAGACTTGTTATCTGCCAAACAGGGCTGTAGTACTTGAGGAGGGGGTCACTCAAAAGAAGGGGATCTTCTTTTGCATGCTTTCCTGTCAACATTTGACATATTTTGTCTCGATTGTTGACTTCCTTTGATGCAAAATCTCCTGATTATTTTTTTCCAATTCATTTCCCACAAAAGACAGCTAGGATCATTAAAAATATTGTTTCAACAGAATCAACACAAACTGGCTGAGTCATTCTTAAATTATAGGAGTGAGGAATGGAAGTCTGGTCATTTAAAGGCTCAAAGAACATCAACATAATGCAAAGGTTTTATACCAATTAAACATTTCTCCTACCTGGAACAATTCAAATCTTCTCCTAGATACAAGCCAAGAACCATTTCAGAAACTTTTTAAGAGTGTAGTGCAGGAAGAGCTATAATGGGCTATGGTAACTCTCATAGCCTGATTACTAACTTTAGGACTTCTACATGTCCCTTCTAATATGTATATCTGTTGTTGGAAGAAAACCTTGTATCTCCAAAATGATAACTTTACAGAAAAAACATACTTCACTTTTAATGTAAGTCAATGAAACCAGAATTTTTTCCAAGTCATTTTGGGCCATTTCTTTTGGTCCAATCATCATGAAATTTACACACAATGTAAAGGGTGACAGGCATTTTCAAATTATGTTAAAACTGGAAAACAAAAATGTAGATACGAGATTATATATATATATATATATATATATATATATATATATATATATATATATATACAAATATACACACACACACACACACACATATATATATATATATATACACACACATACATACGTGCAAGGATCTGTTTGATTCATTTTGCATCCAACTACAAAAAGGACAGTGTATATGACACAAAATACAACATTTTATTTCATAATAAATTCTCAATGGCACATTACATAACCAAATATACATATACATGAATAATCTTTTAAATTATCTTCAGTTATTTAACTCTAGATTTACTCTGCCTTTATATTTTACATGACATCGACACAAGGTTCAAAAGCAATAAATTATGTCAGTATAAACACACTGTTGTTGGTACTTCAGCTCCGTTCACTATCAAACAAGAACTCCTGGGCAGTAGCAGGACTATTCCACTCATTCTCTGCTCAGACAGACGCTTAGCTAAAGCATCACTTTGCAAATTTTTGCACCAAATAGATGAGTGCACTGACGTACATGGCTGCACATCATTAAGATGGGGGCTAGACACTGACTGTGAGCTCCCACTACATACAAAGCATTTGGGTGTCTAGCAAAGCACAGTACAAGCGCAACAATTCATTGAGAATTATGCAACGATTTCCTCTTTGGGAAAAAGAGAATAATGCACACAGGAGCACTTCCCATTTCCCAGACATTTGAGAAAGAGCATTATGTTTGCTAATTCTATAAAGGAAACTGAATCACAAACATGGCTCACTAGGTCACAGGTCATGATCTTTACATATGAACTGTGTAGGGGGTTTGAAACTATATTTTTGGTATATGTACAGTCTGTGTAATGCTGATTAAATGGCACAACTGTGAATAAAAATTAATGTGAAGAAGAACTGTTTTAAGGGAGTCTAAGTCTTTTGGCCACTCATACTGTATGAATGATTTGTCTTACTGTACCTTAGTAATTTGAGGTACAGCATATGTGAAAACCTTAAGTAGGACTATGTCTTCTAACATCATTTAAATATCATTTAAGCACAAATAAATGACAGTTGGCAATGCTGTATTAGTTACTGAAAAACCAAATACCGAAATTTTTGAAAAAACAACTGGAACAAACCCTGATACTGAAACATATGGCCTGAATATTAAAAGAGTTATTGACCAGTCCATGCTCCGCCCACACATGCAGTTTTTCATAGCAACTGTTTTTGTTCAACCTAATGAGAAATTATAGTGCACTTTGTACTACAGGTTGGCTTCCAATTTAAAATGCTGTGCTATTTAGCTGGACTGTGCTGTCATAGCTAATCGAAATTAAGTCGAACATAATGCTGAATTTGCTAACATGCTAAGGTTAGCTCAGTTACACTACAAAAAACTACACCTGATGTGTCCCACCTGTGACCTCACACTCAGTTAAAATACATACATATATATATATATATATATATATATATATATATATATATATATATATACATACATCAGGTGTAGTTTTTTCAGGTGTTGTCTTCTCACAGTGGAAGGATGGACAGAAACACCTGTGCATTTTTCAGATTAGAAGCAACAGTGGAGCTTGATTTTCTCCTTTGTCTCAAAGATGAAAGCTTTAAGTGCTGTTTATCTGATGGTGGTCTACCAGGTCTAGCTCAGTTGTTAAGAGTGACATTTCTTTTGTTTTGTTTCTATCTCTAAATGAATTTTAAACTTCAGTTTTGGAAACTATTTTGTCCTTTATCCTCCTTTGTCCTTTCTATTGTAAGTGGAGTATTTCACACTTAACCTCCTCAGAAATTGCTGAAAAATGAACCTACTTCATGTATTAACATACTTAAAATACTTATTGGAACTTGGATGCAATGACTGAAAATAAAAAAAAATGAAAGATGGTCTCTGACTGCTGCAAAGTACTGTAATTTCTATATTTCATTAAAAAAGGCACAAGTTCACATTGATCAGAGTATTTTTTGGCTAATGTTCTGTTAAGCTTTATTAGCAACATTTGTTATGAAATTAAATGAACATGTTTGTGCACTAAGCATGGACAAGTTAATTAATTAATTAATAGATTAATAAGACTATTCACAGAAGGTAAGTATAAAGCTGCTGGGAAAGATCTGTGCATGAACTAGAAGACAGCAAATTAGCAAGTCAGAACTGGCAGACTGAAAAAAGCCCATAGACACTCATACATCTCATACATTCTCAGCCAGTGAGCAGCATCTATACACAAACCTCCACACAGACAGACTACTAATATGCTAACAAATTCTGTACCAATGTGCCATATGGAGTCGTACCTCTGCTGTAGGGTTGGGGTTCAGTCATTACTTACTGAACATCATTGCAACTGATGCTTTAAAAGTACCAAAAAGATAAACTCACAGTAATCACAAAGACTGAGCAAATAAATAGCATGATGTTTTTTTCACCCACTAACATTGCAAACCAACTACACAGCTGCTTTTGTATCCCAGAATACAGTTGATAATTTCAACTGAAAATTATCAAAAAAAAACAAAAAAACAGAACTGAAGACACTGAACGTCTTGAAACGAAGTCTATATCTAATCAAGTGTTCCAGAAAGTTGGATTTTATACACTACCTGTTTGATGAGAAGCAGCATAAGAGTGAATGTGCCTTTGAATTTTGAACATAGAAGCTTTCACAGGTTTGTACAGCACATGTGGAAACAGTCCAGTTTGTTACTGTTAATGCATTAAGACTTGCTCGTCTAGTTTCTGTGTGTGTGCAGGCTTGAAGGCATGTGCTTGTGTGCAGGTCATAAAGGAGTGCGCTGGCTGAGCAGTGATGAAGGTGGTTGCGGTCCATACAGCAGGTGGTCCCTACTCTCTTTAAAAATTAGCAGAACGCTTCTTGGCTCCGATTAAGCTACAATGCCTGGAGAGGGAAAGTAGACATAGATTACTGTCAACATGTGAGAAGAAAATAAAAATGTGAAGCAGAAGAATATAAATCTATATGAAAAACTAGACTTTAAAGGGCCTATATCACGTTTTCCTTGCAGGACCACCTATAATGTTCCTGTGGTTTTATGCACCTAAAAAGTCACAATTCATTTTTGCATGACCACTTTCTGAACCTCTCTTTATTCCAGTCTCTCTTAATTAAGCAGGCTCATTGTTAATGTACCATTACGAGTGATATATGCAACTTCTCATTCTGATTGGCTATTGTAATAAATAAAAGCTGTCTGGCCTGAAACACTGCTTATTACTGAAAGGGTGGGGCTAAACTGCTGTAGGCTGAAGAGGCAAGGAATTAGTTTCGTTTTTTATGAAATCACAACTCAAAGCAGCTTAGTTGTCATATATGAACCGTATAGAGTGGAGAGTGAACAATACATTTTCAAACTCTGACAATGTTTATATACTATATCAAACTCTTGATTTGATTGGCCTTAAACTGGGCTGAAACATTCCTTTCAACTTCAAAATCAATAAACAGAGCTAAAGCTTTTTTTCTGATATCACAAAAACAATGAATTCAAAATGGGCTGTTTGCGAGTTCGGACTGTGCCTTGAACATGTGGTGGTAGTATGAGGGAAGACTGATTGAGGGAGGGGAGACAACTCTGAGAACTAGGGCTGGAGTTCTGGGTAGCTTCTGCCTGTAGCTAAAAGGCCAGACCCCCCTTCTTATAACTGTGGTAGGACTGTCATAGGACTGGGGTACAGGGGTGGTGGTGGTGTGGTGGTGGGAATTGCAAGAACTTCATCACGGGAAACTAAAGGTAACGATGTGAATTTTATAGGGTGTTAGATTTGAAGGAGGAGGGGTTTCATGCACAGTCCTCCCCGCAAACTTCAGTTATTTCACAACTCCAAACAGTTTCTATATACTGACTATACTAACTGGAGAGTGAGCAGCACGAAAATTCACTTTTCAATTACATGATATTTTTCACTGTCCTAAACATGCTTACATCTTTCTCTCTCTATCTCATCTATCTCTTCCAATTAAAGAAAGTGTTTTTGTCACTGTACCTTTAAGACTAATATATGTATATATGTATATATGTAACATACTAACATATGATTACTGTCCTGTTCTATATTGTGCCTCATTCAAAAAACATTCCAAACAGAAACACTAATAACTTCAGCCTGATTGGGTGGGGCTAAAGGGCTGTAGGCTAAATAGGTGGTTATATGTTATTATGTTAGTTTTCTTTAGATCACAAAAGCAATGACTTCAGTGAATACATGTTTTGAAACTTAAATAACGTTTACATACTACATCAAAGGCTTTTATTTGAAAAAAAATCCAAGGAATTTTTGGATTTCCATGATATGGACCCCTTAAAAGTTTAGATGAATGTAGAATAGCAGTGACAATACCTGCTTTCTCTGCAGTCACTCTCATCTCACTTAATGCCCCTGAAACACAAAAGACAATATATAGAAGCTGCTACATTTCCACTCTCAAAGTTAACACAAGAGTTAACATGAGGCGTATGTGACCACTCTACTCACTGTTGAAGAGTGGCTCAGCTTATCAAAACGGAACTTCAGGTTTGACCTAGGTGAAGTTTTACTTTTCCCATCTGAGAAAAACAGAGAAATCTAATTGTAAAAGTATTAGGGCACTTTGTGTGCGTGTGCATGTTGGGTGCTTGTGTATGTGAGTTCATGCATGTAATGATCGTGGTCTTACATGCATGCCCATGCCTGCGTGAGAGTGAATGTGTGTGTGTCTTCACTTTTATTACCAGTAGGACTGCGGCACATAATGAGTGGTGTTGCAGAGTTCTGGCTCTCCACGCTGAGGGAGGGGCTGAACACGGCAGACGAGGCTGAACTTGGGTGACTGCTCTGGGGGAACACAACATGCACGAGTGCCCTGTCACTATCATTCCTCCATCTGCCTGCCACTTGCTGTAGTAAGTCTTATGTGACTCAGAGCCTCTCAACTTCTGGGTGCACATTTTAAATAATCCCTGCCCCAGCACACCTGATCCAGATCATGAATGGCTTGATAATTGACCGTTTACAAAATAACGATGGACATGTCTCTTAATGCCAATTACAACCATCTCTAAGTGTTACTTCCTATGTTAAGCGATGAGAAAATGTGGAAGACCAATGTCAAAACTATTAACTAATAGTGTAAAGGGGCAGCTTTCTTGACTTTCTTGACTTGCTAAATAATTTAACTGGTTTGATTAATGTGAGCATGGTTGACAGAATTAATTTTTAATTTACAAACTCAATTCCAAAAAAATAGAAAGCAGTGATTTATAAATCTACTCTGACCTGTATTTGAAAAAAAAAAAATAGTACAGAGATATTTAATGATTTATCTTATCAATTTCTTTCTTTCTTTCTTTCTTTCTTTCTTTCTTTCTTTCTTTCTTATTTGTTGTAAATATAGGTTCATTCTGAAATTGGTGCCTGAAACACATTCTAAAAAATTTAAGACTAGGACTGTTGTGAAATGTTCAAAAACTTCTTAAACAGCAGTCATGCTTGGGTTTGTAAGGAGCACCCAGGAAAGGCAGAGTCCTCTATGAGCAAGGAAGAGTCAAGGGTCGTCACTTTGTCAAAAATGCATCAGTAAAAAATCCAGTTGGATTCTCAGGTGGGGATTGAGATTTTAGATATTTCACCCTCTACAGTGCATAATATCATGAAAGGTTTAGGGAATCTGAAGAAATCTCTATGTGTAAAGGAAAAGGCCAAAAACCACAACTGAATGCCTGTGACCTTTGACCCCTCAGATGGCACTGCATTAACAATCAGCATGTTTCTGTGATGGATGTCACCACATGGGCTTGAGAGCTTTGACAAACCACACTGTCACTGCATCCCCTAATGCAAGTTATTATATCATGTGGAAATCATAGGTCAACGGTGCCCAGAAACGCTGCTGACTTCTCTGGGCTCAAGCTTATCTGAAATGCACAGTGGAAACATGTATGGTCATGAGTTAACCCTTTAATTAATAGAAAAAAAATGGACGTTGTATTCTTTGGACCAAAAAAGAAAAAGACCATTCAGATAGTTATCAGCGTAAAACTCAAAAGCCAGGGTCTGTCATGGTATAGGGGGAGGGGGGGGGTATTAGTGGGTAATGTGCACTTCTGTGAAAGCACCATTAACTCTGAATAGAGATCACACAGAATTTACTAATCACTACTTCCAGTTTTTATTAGCACTTCACATACTGTGCTAACTTGGAATTGTAAATTGATGTAAATTCATATAGAGTCTTCTCAAACATGTATGTCTCCTTGGACATAAAGCAAGATTATTTTTGAATATATAAAATGATTTGAATATATAAAATGTTTTCAGCAGGTATTTTTCTGCTGTCTGCTTCAAGATTTCCTTTGTGCTACCGAGATTTTGAGTCTGCTAGCACAAGTGCTACAGATCCTACCAGATAGCCAATAACAGTAACTAATGGAGATGAGATTTGTCAGAATTTGTCAGAACTGTCAATCAGTTGCTGGATCAGATATTATGGAGCAGGGAATACTCAAAACTGATGCAGCCTATGCTATTTAGAGAATCTTATTGGCCCCTTCAACCTGCTAGACTAAGATTTATTCAACCACAGGCGAGGCCACTATGGTTATGCTTGCTTCTAAGCTCTACACTCTACTTAAGGCTGGCTATGCTGTGCTGTGCTGCATTGTGCTGCACTCTGCGCAGTGATTGTTATCATGAAGAAGTTTGCTGCGGCATGGCATGGCATTTTGTACTGTGGTGTGGGCTGACTATAAAGCAAATGTCAAGCTGGATATAGAAGCTAAAGAAGAAGCTTTGAAAAAAGTACTGCTCTTTCATTGCTACTGCCTATAGGCATTCAGTACGTGTCTCATTTAAATTGACTGAAGTAAATCCATGTGTATAAACATAGATAAAAAAAATAAATATCAATGCAAATGTTTAAAGTTTAAAAATTAATGCAAAATCCCCAAAAATGGAATTCCATTCACTGATTAATATCAGCACAGCCTTAGTCAGCTGTGTTGGTTTGTAACTGTGCTGTTACTGTTTTGTTGCTTTATCATTGTGAATGTGCTGTGATAGATGGTTAGAAAAGGAGCTTTAACTATGCTGTGCTGTAACTGTTGTGTGCTGTGTAGTTTTGTAACTGTGCAGTGTTAGGTTATTTTTTAGCTGCTGCTTTGTTGTTTTGCAACTGCTGTGACTGTGCTATGTTGTTTTGAAACTGTGATATGACTGTGCTATGTTGTTTTGAAACTGTGATATGACTGTGCTATGTTGTTTTGAAACTGTGATATGACTGTGCTATGTTGTTTGGCAACTGTGCTGTTTGTGCTGTTGTTTTGTAACTGAGCTATCTTTGTTATGTTGCTTTGAAACTGTTCTGTTTTTTGAAACTGGTCTGACAGTGCTATGTTGCTCTGTAACTGTGCTGTGACTGTGCTTCAAATGTGCTATGTTGCTCTGTAACTGTGCTGTGACTGTGCTGCTAATGTGCCATGTTGTTTTGCAACTGTGCTGTAACTGTTCTGTTTTTTGAAACTGGTGTGACAGTGCTATGTTTCTCTCTAACTGTGCTGTGACTGTGCTGCAAGTGTTCCATGTTGTTCTGTAACTGTGCTGTAAATGTGCTACAACTGTGCTATGTTGTTTTTTAACTGTGCTGTGCTATGTCATTGTGTAACTGTGCTGTGTGTCTGACCATGTCCAGTTCCTCCAGGCCCTCTCCTTCTCCGGCCGTGCTGCTGAAGCTGCTGGTGCTGGAGGATGAGCGAGAGATGTTTGCCCGGCCACTGCACTCCTTCAGCTTCACAAACGGCCTGCGGAGCACAGACAGGGACAGACAGGGACAGAGAACGAGAGAAGTTAGTCACTGTCTGGAGGAACTCAAACGGCTGGTGAATCATACAGCAGAAGTGAGACACCACAGTCAACTGACCTTTCTTTGTTTGGACAGATCTCTGGCGAGCTTGGGTTAGATGAAGTCTCTGACCTCACTTCCTGCGAGTGTGGGATGATGTCTGCCGTTTTCTGGTCACTGCAAAAAGAAATTACACAGTCTTTAGAAGAGCGCATTATCTGCATATTGTAAATTCTAAATCCAACAAGCTGAAAACAGCTGAAAATGGTGATGGGCTGAGTTTACTTGACTGGAAAATACAGCATTTCCACATTAATAAAATATATTACATCAACACGGTTACTCCAAAAAACAAGTAAACTAAAAGACAAAATTGTGTTGATGTGATACATTATATTCACATGGAAATTTTGTAAATATTCAATGTATTACTTTTTTCTAGTGTTTCTACTGTTGCAGCTGCATAAACACATTGCTTTTCAGTGATTTTTGACTGATGCTTCTTCTAAAGAGGATGGTAAAAGAGGAACTCCACTGATTTTTTCAAACTTTCTGCATAATTCAGTGGTTGGGATGTAAGCAAAGTCATTCAGAGTGGTTTGATGTGGAATGGTTCATTGTGGACAAACATACAGACCTATAGGAACCAGGTGTCTCAATGTCTACAACACAGATACAGCCATTTTACTTCCTATTGAAAACCACCAGTGAACCTACACGTGTCTTCCGAGGTTTTATATGTGATGTTGATATTGGTGAAACTGATAAATCTGAAATGTTTTCTCTTGGGACTATCTTGCCCTACAAAGCTCTGCCATGGATGCATTTAAAAACATGTTTTAATCTAATTCTTGTCTTAAAACTATCAGAAAATACTGTCTTAGACATCAAGCACATCAAACATGCCACAAGGTTGCCTTTAAAGGCATTAAACTTTTCAGACATCTGGTTCCTATCACCACCACTATGATCAATTCTGACTTCATAAGTTTCTCTAGAATGGAGCATTTTGCATCAAACCACTCCAAATCACTCGGAATCTTAAACATTTAATTATGCAGAAATTTTAAAAAATCAGTGGAATTCCCCTTTATAATCAGGGTTGGGTTAATGGTTAGGTTTGTCACAGAACCACTTTATATCCTCACATGTGTAGTGACAAAAGCATATGTGCATATGAGACCTGCGGGACGGATGTCTCTCAGTAGGACTCTCTGTGCTGGAGTGCAGTCTGGGAAAGAGGCCTGAGCGCCGTTTCACCGGACTCTTCAGAGGAGACTTGGCTGACAGAACCGGGGGCTGCACGTACACAAAAACACACACACTTGTTCTTATACAGTGTCAGGACAGGAGGTCATACATACAGTACCAAGCAAAAGGCAGCTAAGCACATTTTTTAAAGCCATTTATCTTGACAACAACTGTGTGCCTTTGCTTGTAAAAACATTATTTAAGATTAGAATAAATTGTTAAATTCGATTAGCAGCATATCTTAATTATTTTAATTAAGGATTGTTTGTGAGGCAGGTTGATAACTACACATAATATTAGGCTGGGCAGTACTGTATGTAAGTATTTATACCTAATCCAACCCAGACCTTAACCTCAATACCTTCTCAGGTATTAAACTTTTTTTTTTTTGTCCTGAAAATGCATCAAAAACAAATAAATAAACAAACACAGTGGTCATACATCGTCCCTCAGTGAAGCACTGATGAAATAAGGATAAGAGTGTAGGGCTGAGTGGTTAAGCACCAATCTAAAACTCCCTCAGGCAGTTACATCATCCAATAAAGTTTTCATTGTAGAGCTTTAATGCTCACTCGCTCTTTCTACTCTCCCTCCCCCTTCCCCTCCCCCTCTCTCTCTCTCACCGTGAAGGTGCTCTTGGTGCACTCAGTGCTGCTCTGAGGGAGTACTCCTCCACTCACACTAGATGGTACTCCTCCCCCTCCTGCAGGCTTGTGTTTGTGAGAGCCCACCATCGTCTCCATGGAGTGACTCCTCACCCGCATGGCCCTCTGGGATACAAACAAACACAGAGAGCATGATAAAAATAAGACGTATTATTGCTTATGGATGATTGCTTACAAGTGAAATTGTTAAAATGACCTTTTTGCTAATCTTTTTTGTGTTTTTTATAGACCACTCATAATAATTTCAGAATAATTTTTGACCTCACAACAAAATAGGATTCTTAGAAAGCATTTCAATCCCGAAGTAATCAAGTCAAAATTTCTATTTAATTTAATTATTTTGATATGACTCAGAATTACTCTGCACCCCTACTTTCCACAGAATACAATATTTGCTTCACAGCATGGTCTCACTGCCTTATCTCATAATGAATGAAAAATAGCTGAGATCGTTGCACTGCCAAAGAGTGTTCAGTAGATGGAGCCACATGCTGACAAATATACAGTGTTAGGAGGGAAGCAGTGTGGGACAGAAACAACTTACACAATCTGCTCTCGTTATCAAAGAACTTTATTACACAGTATCACTGTGATTTGCTTCAGTGGTCAGCTTCTCGGTGCACAACATGTGTGTTACATCTGTGATATTTTAATAGAATACTTGTGTTGGGTCAACTTATCTTGCGCAACAGTGTAAACACATGAACATATACAGTAAACACCTACAAACAAGCAGATTCACAGACAAAAACAGTAACATGAGCGCCACTTGCAGAGAAAAAGGGCATTAGTGGCGATCTTTCATTCCGGCTTTCATAAATTTTCCATACGTTTTCCATAAAAATCTGGCTTCCTGAAAGGTCATATGTGACAGATATCCAGTTATCCTCAGTTTGGCTTTGCAGTAGACTTTATCAGTCAACAGTCAGGTGTCAAGCATTTACAATTGGTCAAATGATATTGCTTTTTTTTAAAGACCCTGCAGGTAGACACAATTATTTCCATACACATTCTCATCATTATATACTGTTAGATTTTCAAAATCTTTTTAATTTACTCTAATGGATACTTTTGTACCTCCTCCTATTATGTAGGCCTTCCAAATTTTCTGCAAAATGAAATGGTTTAGATATAAACAATTATTAAGTCACTCAGAATGGTCTGATGTGAAATATGCCATTCTAGCAAAACCTTATCACCTCCAAACGCTACATCACAGAACGTTATATGAAATGGTTATAAATATGCTGCCTAATGTCTAAGACATTGTGTTATGATAGTTTTGAGGAAGTTTAAAATTGTCTCTGTAAAATTTACCCATAGTTTGCCATTATCAGCATTACAGTAAAAACCACAGAACACATGTAGGTTCACTGGTCAAGTCTGTAAGTTTCTCTATCATAAACCATTTCACATCAAACCACCCTGAATGACTTTGTTTAGAACTCAAAAACCAAAATATGCAGAAATCTTTCATTTCTATCCTTGAGATTCTTGATGGTTTGCTTGTTTGTTTGTTAGTTATGCTTGTCATGGTGAGAAAACTACAAAAATACAAAATACAAAAGATGTCTCTTTATGTGATATGTGTGGTGTGATGTAGGCTCAGGCACTGGACATCTGTGTCAGCTGGATGTGGTAGAAGACAGTGACAGCCGCTACGCAAATCAGCACGGCATGAGCAGTGTGTGATCGCGAAATATCCCACACACACCTCCACACTGCCTGCAAACAGCCACACACATACACAGTCACACAGTGGAACTCTGCTCCATTTCGACTACTTTGACTAGTTTCTTCTTAGGCATAGTTTCAGGTTTAGCAGTTATGTCCTACATTGTTTCAGGTAAATTACTAATAGATTTTGGTCCTGCTGTCCCACTCAGTTTAATTTTAACAGAGCAACACTGTGGGCAGAATTGGTAACCACACTTCTTGTGTACAACATCCTAAGTAAACTAAATAAAAAGTAGCATCAAGTAGGGATAAGGTAAGAAGATCAGGTTATAAAAGACAAAGTGTTAAAAGACAAATTCAAGCTTCAGTATGACAGAAATTAGCTAGACATAATATGTACAATTGAACGAAAAAATATTTACTTAATGTAATTGTAGGGAATTAAACAAAGGCTCTCTACTGAGACACATTTTCATGCATTAATTTAATGCCTTAAACTCTAAGAGTTCCTATGTGTGCCCTCACTTCATTTCTTCACTCTCATGACTATATAACTTCTTTATTTCTTCACTCTCATAACTGGGTAACTTTAGATTAATAACTGAATAATAAATCTGCAAATTAAGGGATTAAAGACGGTTTTGAAAGTTCATTCTTAAAAAATATTGCCACAAAGTGTTCTTCAAGTGATGCCATTGAATAACAACTTTTGGTTCCCTAAAGAACCATCTTTAAAAGGAGATTTGTGAGTACGAAGAACCTTTTAAAGGTTTAAAATCTTTGATGTGATGTATAACAATTTGAGAGTTTATGTTATGTGGAAGTTCTGTAAACACTAAAAACATCCTTCATACAAAAAAAAAAACATTTATTGAACAGTTCATCATGGATCTTTTACAACATCGCGCACCTTTTGGCACCTTTATTTTTTAAGAGTGTTCCAGTGTGGTAAGACTCACCTTAAAAGACTCCAGCAGTCCTCCATGGCCTCCGTTCTCCAGCTTATCCTCATCTGTAACTGAGCCTAAGCCTAGCGTGGCCTGTGTCTGCCTGTGTAGTTCATCATGCAAGTTATCCAAGAGTGCTGCTCGTGTCCTTCCCTGCAACACACACATCAGCAAAGTTCATTTAAAAACAGTCTTTTATTTATACAGGGACTCCCAGCTGAAATCAAAGTGTGAAGTGGGGAATGATTCAGTGAAAAATATTATTTTCATAATTTTTCTTATACCCAAGATGTAGTCCAGCAGCCAGTACAGTAGTGTTTGGTGTCTAAATTTTGATTCTTTGGTTTAGCACTGAAGCTACAAGGCTGACATAACTAACAAACAGTAAAAGTCAATAGTCAAATCTTTTCTGTAAATTCATGCCCAAAACTTCTCTTAACCCACTCAAACCAAATTTTCTTCAAGGTCGTACAGACTTGACAATGTGGTTTAGGACACACTATGACTTACTGCGAATTAGACCACACATTCCCCTTATGTGCACACATGGCATAGGCATATTGATGCTTCAGATGTAGGTTATTTTTTTTTATATTTCTAAATAACTTAATCTTTAATTTCTGAACTGAAAAAATATATTCATAAATAAACCAACAAAACTGCGCCCATATGCCTGCGTGATGTGTGTGCATATAAATGCAGGTGGCTTTCTATGGAGGAGTCAGAAATTGACACAACACTTGGGGTAAGAGGAATTTTTTGTAAATTAGGTTTTTCATTGAAATACACTAATTTAGACTGATATGGGCAATATTTATTGAGCTACACATACAGAAGTAGTGTTTCTCAGTATGGCATCAGGCCGCCCTGTTTGCTAACACAACATGCCAGATGTCTCGGCATGGAGTTGTAGAGGTTCCTAATGGTGTCCTGCGATAATCCATCCCTATGCAGCTTGTATATGCTCAAGCAGTTCCTGCAGATTTTGCAGTAGTAGGGTTGAGTGTTGGTAGCACTTCCAATAGCATCCCACTCATTTTCAATTGGGGACAGGTCTGGCAGCAGTATTGTCCTGTTGGAATAGCGCACCCGAGAGTGCATTTAGAAAAGTTAGGGCCACTGGTTGCAGGACCTCATTACCTCAACATTGGGCTGACACAGTGCCTGTAATGAAGACCAAAGGTGATCTGGCATCGTATTAAATTGCACACCCACACCATGACACCAGGCCTTTGGGACAGGTGACGTGTGACAACAATCCGGTCATCTTGGCGCCGACCACGGTGCCTCCACACACAGATTCATTGGTCGTCTCCACCAAGACACTGAAGATGACCTGCTGCCATTCTGAGTCACTCCATGAAAGTCTGGCACGACACCATTGCAGTCTTTGGCAACGTTGACGTGGTGTTAAGGGCAGTCATTGTAATGGTCTGCATGCATGTAGTTCTGCATCATGCAGCCGTCTGCCAATGGTGCTGGCACTAACAGGATGACTCATGGAGGGCATCAATGCTCACTGAATGTTCACAATCGTGGCTGTTGGGTCACTCCGCGCATGTCTCCCAGATCCTTCATGTCGCTGGTGCGTGCCTTCTTCTATCTCACAACCAGTATGGCGCGCAATACGTCGATAAGACCATCCCGCTTCCTGGAGCCCTACGATGAGGCCCCTCTCGAACTCTTCCAACTGCTCAAATTGCTTTCGAACTTTTCCCCAAGCCATACTTCACTTGCAAAGGATACTACCAACAAAACAGCATGAGTCAGAATAGAAAGCATGTGCAACGGGATGACCTTATATAGTCAGTCAGGTACAGCGATAGGGCCTGCCCTTGCTTACGTCACATGCGCAGCCGAGCGTGAAACCTGAATCATTTGCATGTCTCACGATGCCAAACCTACCCACCAAGTTTCATTCCTGTCGGTTGATTCCTTCTGGGTGCAACTATTTTTTTGATAATGAGTATATTTCTTTAAAATAAAAACAAACAAAAAAAGTGGGACATTAAGTGTGCCTCAAGCTTTACTTCACTGCTTTTATTGTCTCAGCTCTCTTTCACATACTGTATGCACATCCAGGCATGAATAATCAAGTTTCAGTGCAACAGTCTCAACAATGCCAAACATATGCAAAGGTATAGTGTGCACAACAGAGTCAGATGAAACATTCAGAATACAGACCACAGGGGGAAAAAAGAGCATTTCTTACTCACAGTATCTGCTTGATCTTACTGTGGTTATTTTGTTTCACTGTAGTTGTGCAAACAAGAAAATAGAGGCAAACAGAGCTGTGCTGGCTTGTACATGCAGTGTAACTCCCACTCACCTCCAGCTTGGCAAACTTGTCAGACTTATAACAGGCGTTTTCTGCATTGATCAGTTTTGTCAGCAGAAAGTCTCGGAACTCAGGACCCTGCAAGGAGAAAAATCAGCTTTGTCACCATCCTGTTCCTCCGCTAACTCACACGCAGGGCTAAGTGAACCTGACACAGCCTTCATCTCCTTCTCACCTTCTTAAACACTGCAGGGTTTGGCAGCGGTGGACCAAACGGGGGCACATCCTCGCGGGCTGTGACAGAAACCTGCAACACAAGCAGAGGCATGGATCACCCCACTTATCTTTTGGTCTGTTGAGAGATAAAGGTGAATTCCACTATATCTTTAAAATTGCTGTATAAGTCAATCATTTAGATGTAAAAATAAATCAGATTCTTTTAATGAGAAATGGTTGCAATGTCTAGCACAAATATAGCCATTTATGTACTATCCAATATAACCAGTGAACCTAGAAATCTAATGATTTTGTTGATAATGATGAAATAATGGTACATCTAAAAATATATGTTTTCTTTAGGGACTGTTGTGCCTTATAATGCCTTGCATGTACCCCTCTGCCAGGCAACATTTGTAATCATTTCATGTAATAACTTTCAATGATCCAGCTTATAGAGCCATTAAAAGGGCTGAACAAATCTGACTTGGCAAGTTTCTCTAAAATGGAGCATTTCACATCAAACCACTCTGAAAGATTTTGCATATCATGCAAAAAAATTTAGAAATCAGTGGAATTCCCCTTTAAGTCTTAGAAGGCTTGGTTTGCCTAGACAATTTCAGAGCTTATAAAATTCTTTGCGGTGTAAATTTGCACTCTGTGGCCATATTATCTAGGAAAATGCAAATCAGTACTCAGTATAATCAGAATTTCAGAGCTAAATGACTCAGATCAGGGGTGAAAACTTGATCAGAAATCAGGACATCTTTAATCCAAGCATTACCTTGTAGGTAGTGTGCTCAGTGCAGGGGTTTTCTGCCTGCACCAGCACGTAGGCGTGGAGGAAGTTGGAGGCGATCATGTCAGGAACAAATGGTGTGGGTTCTTCCTGGAAAACTGCAGCCACAATATCATTCCCAATGTGCCTCTTCCTCTGCAGCTGCAAGATACAGAACTAGATATATCACAAGCATTTTACATTTCTGCAAATAACATCTCCACTTCCCTAAATTGTTGTTACACAATTAAAATGGTTACACAGTCGAGCAAAAACTCCTTTCAACATTTCTTTCTTTACCACATGACCATGTTGTCATGCACAGTTTGTGCAAGTTCCAAGAGTCTAGGAGCTGTGTGAACCGAAACAAAATCGACAAAATATTTCACCAAAATTCACATCACAGTTTGAGGTGAATCATATACACACTGTATTGTCTAAAGTGTCCATCACATCTATAAGAACTTGTTGGACATCCCATTCCAAAACCATGGACATTAGTATGGAGCCTGCTCATCCCCCCACCACCCCAGTCTGTGGCTATGACAGCCTCCACTCTTCTGAGAAGAGCTCGCTTTGTGCTCAGGGGCACAGTCATGCTGTAATGGGAAAGAGCCTTCCCCAAACTGTTCCCACAAAGTAGGAAGCACATAATTGTCTAAAATGTCTGTATGCTGTAGCATTAACATCACCCTTCACTGGAACTATGAGGCACAAACTCTGAAAAACAGCCCCAGATGATTATCCCTCCTCTACCAAACTTTACTGTTGGCACTATGCATTCCAGTAGGTAGTGTTTTCCTGGTATTCACCAAACCCTCATTTGTCCATCAGGCTGCCAGATAGTGAAGTATGATTCATGACTCCAGAGAACACGTTTCCATTGCTCCAGAGTCCAGTGGCAGCATGCTTTACACCACTCTAGCCAACACTTGGCATTGTGCATAGTGATCTTAGGCTTGTTTGCAGCTGCTCAGTCATGCAACACTATTTCATGACGCTCCCGACACACAGTTCTGTGCTGATGATGCTTCCAGAGGCAGTTTGGAACTTTGTGGTTAGTGATGCGACAGAAGATACGTGATTTTTACACACTATACCCTTCAAGATTTGGCAGCTCCCCCTGTGAGTTTGTGTGGCCTATTACGCAAGTGTCACTTTTGGCCATATTTTTGTTTTCAGATAAAAAGAAAAGCCATTAATTATGATGGAAACACATTTCCCTAATAAGTAATGTAAATGTGAATAGAATTAAGTCATATGACTGCTTAAGTCAGCTCAGAAGGCAGCAGGTCCTGAGCCGTTACGTTTGCCAGTGTGTTCAGTCATTGTGCTCATAGGATTTAAAATATAGGTTTGTCTGTAACATCAGTCCTTATTGTTCAGACGTGATTTTACAGATGTTGCATGATGAGTTTTATTCTCTGTTACAGAGCTCAGAGCTCACAGCCTAATTGTCATAAAGTTTTGAGACAATTCAATTATTCAGTTTGCATTTAATTCAACAGCTGGATGGAAACCTGGTGAGTGATGATTTGCAGCTCAGGGGTATTTCAGGATAAAGACTAGGGAAACACTGATGTAAGAAAATATGGAGGGTAGAACATGAACAAGGCTGTATGATAGGAGTGTGTAGTCTACCTGCTGTACATCTCCTTCTGTGAAGGGAAGTTTAGTGGAGACGTGGAACATGATTTCTCTGTTGCGGAACACAGTGTAGACAGACTGAGAGCCTGTCTGCCCATGAGACACGTCCAGACCCCCACGGAACCTGAGGACCAAAACATCACACAGAAATTTAAGCACCAACTTTTATAATGATCCACTGCAGATGATTTCTACATGCTACTCTTATCTTTAACTGAAAATTATAAATCTATTAAATTTAAAATTCAACCCCTTAAACTGCATATCCACTTAATCCCTGCACAACATAAACCTTAACCTCAACCCAAAACCTAAATTTAACACAGCTAATCCTAACCGTAACTAATGCTGTTGATTAACTGAACTGTGAATTGTGATTTTTTTCTTTTTATGGTGTAGGTAAGCTAAAAGGAGCCATTTATACTAAATAAACAAAACGTTTTATTAGGGCTCAGATGGCTCCCTATGTAGTGCACTATGTAGGTCATGAAATGACGGCTTCTACACCCAAAGTGCATTATATGTTGAATAGAAAGCCATTTGTATTTGGTCATTAGCTGTCTGAGTCTCCAACTAATATTTAGTGCACTAGTTGGGTGTAGAAGCCAAAGTATCATGACCTATGCGATGCAGTACATAGAGAGTAGAAAGCCATTTGAGATTCAGCCTTAATAGGTAAGAAGAACATGCACTTAGTGGCCACTTTATTGGGAACACCTGTTGACCTGCTCAGTTACAATTATCCAATCAGCCAATTGTGTGGCAGCAGCGCAACGCATTAAATCATGCAGACACACATCAAAAGCTTCAGTTAATGCTCACATCAAATGTCAGAATGGGAAAAAAGTGATCTAAGTGACTTTGTGGTTGAACTTCAGAAACTGCTTATCTCCTGGTATTTTCATAGTCTATAGAGTTTACAGACTTCGGAGATTTCTGTGGATGGAAACACCTTGTTGATGAGAAGTGTCAGAGGAGAATGGCCAGACTTGTTCTAGCTTACAGAATGGTTACATACCACTCTTTACAAAAGTGGAGATCAGAAATGCATATCAATCCTTGATGTGGATGAGCTAGAACAGCAAAAGATCACATCAGGTTCCACTCATGTCAGCCAAGAATCTAAGGCTACAGTGGGCACAGGCTCACACAAACTAGACTTTTGAAAATTGAGAAAACCTCACCTGGTCTGATGTATCCCGATTTCTGCTAGAGTGCATGCAGGTGGTAGTGTCTGAATTTGGCGTAAACAGCACGAATCCATGGACCTGCCTTGTGTCAATGGTTCATGCTGGTTGTGGTGGTATAATGGTGTGGGGTATGTTTTCTTGGCATTCACTGGGCCCCCTAATACCAGTCAAGCTTTGTTTGAATGCTACAGTCTGTCTGAGTATTTTGCTGACCATGTGCAACCCTTTACGGCCTTAATTTATTTATTTTATATTTATCTTCTAATGACATCTACCAACATGAAAATGCACCTTGTCACAAGACATCTCAAACTGATTCCATTAACATGACAATAGGTTCAGTGGACTTCAGTGGCCTCTGAATTTTGTAGAGCACCTTTTGGATGTGTGTAACAGGAGATTCACAGAATGATTGTACACCTGACAAATCTTTAGCATCACATAATGTGATCATGTCAACATGGGCCAGAATCTTTAAGGAATGTTTCCAGCACCTTGTTGACTCCATTGCATAAAGAATTCAGGCTGCTCTGAGAGCAAAGAACAAGGGCCCTACTCGGCATTAGGCTGGTGTTCCTAATAAAGTAGCCAGTGAGTGTACATGATAAGAATTTATGCTGTAGCTTTGGTTATAATAGCCTTAATGAAAGCATAATTGAATAAAGGACTTAATGAAGACCTTACTGAGTAATAGATTTAATGAAAGGATAATTGAAAGCCTAATTAAGTGTATAAGTGGCATGTGTTGGGTAAGAATGAGTCACCCTTTAAAGTCCTGCAGTTCAATGTTGTCTCCCAACATGCTGAGGAACTCTGCAAACGCTGGCGTCTCTTCATTATTTCCGAACAGCTCTTCTTCTGACGTCTGAGGTAGACAAAGAAAAACCATGAGAAACAAGCTTGGTCTTAAAAGGGAAGTCCACTTATTTTTCAAAATTTCTGCATAATTGAGTCATTAAGATGCAAACAAAGTCATTCAGAGTGGTTTGATGTGAAATACTCTGTTCTGAAACTTGCTGAGTCACAGTGGGGGTGATAGGAGCCAGACATGTGAAAAGTTATTATCATAGTTATGATAGCTAGGTTTTGGCCTAAAGCATTTTTTAAGCCATCATGGTGGAGAGGTATTGTAAGGCAAAACAGTCCCCGAAAAAAAAAAAAAACCTTATGAAACTTGTGATTATGAGTATTTTTTTCACTTTCAACATTATATATAAAAACTCATTTGAGTTTAGGGATCATTTTGGATAGTATATGAAATGATTTTTGGGTTGTAGGTATTGCGACACGTAGTTCCTATTACCACCACTGTAAAGAAGTCGGAGTTGCTAAGTTTCTGTTCAATGCATCATTTCACATCAATCCACTCTGAATGACTTTGCATCTCGATAACTGAATTATGAAGAAATTAAAAAAAAATCGGTGGAATTTCCCTTTAAGAATTCAAAAACTGAAGCTTGAGCCCTCCATATGTTCCCGTTCTTTCACCTTTAACACTCACCTGCCCAAACTTCTGATATATGACCCCGAACTTGAAGGTGTTGTTGACTTCATGCTCATCAAAACTGACTATTAGTTGGGAGCCCTTAGGGGAGAGATAAAAACAGAGACAGGCAGTGAGACAGAGAGCCGGCAGGGGGAACATATGTGTGTCAGGACCTTTTCATAATTCAGCAAGGGCTTCGTGTTTGCCATGGCTGAGAGCCCAAATGGGTCCTGAGATGATCCGGGTGATGCTGAAACTCACACAGACTGACACTGCCGGGCATCAGCAAAGCAGATGGACTTTACAGTGCCCCAGGGTGCACAGACATTAGCTTAGATGACCTGGACGACTGCAAATAGAGCAGAACTCTACCCCAATTAGCCTTTATGACAAAAAAGCAGCAGGTAGGCTGACTCTGCAGTGTTAGGACGTGTATGTGTGTGTATGTCTGAGAATGAGAGAGAGGGAGAGACTCACCCTGGGGTAGAGAACCGGATTGAACTTAAGACCTGTGACATCATCACAAAGCAGCTGAAAGACAGCACACAAACACACACACACACACACACACACACACACACAACTCTCTCATTAGACACATAATTATACACAGCTGTATCATCACATAGGAAAAGGAACAACATGACCATACAGTATAATCGTACATAACTGTATCATCACCCGCTGCGTATGTCATGGTAAGGGTGGGCAATATGACTGAATTATTAGCAGTATTGTGTTCAATTATGTAATGGTATTCTTTCCTGAGCACATCACAGGTATTGTGGGTGTGCAATATGGAAAAAATCTGAAGACATTTTTATGACATATGATATGAAGCACAATATTTAGTTTTAGAGGTTTGCAAACAAGTTTTTGCTTCTGAAATATGGAACTCGCTACATTTTACAATATAGGAATTCTGAACACACTTTTATTTTAACTTTTATCTTGTTTTATGTGTGTTTCTGATTTTTTTAAACATACTATTTCATTGTAAGCCGCTTGAGCTGGTACGTGTACGAGAAATGCTGTATAAAAAAGGTATTTCAATAAAGTAATGCTGTATAAAAAAACTAAAAATGCATAAATATAAAAAAATAGAATGCGCATGAAAAGATTTTATTGATAAAATATATTTAATATAACTGATCTACATCTGTTTTTGTGTGTATTTGGTGCAGTTTTTTACTTCTCTAAAAGCGCTAATGATACTCATTTTGGAATTAATTCTGATAAAAATAACTACTGTCATGTTCTCCCCCCATATTTCAGTATTTCTAGAATAAATACCATTTATTTTCATCAAAAAACAGATTTTTACATCAGCTGTAGAAAGCCTATAAATAACAATCAGTGCCTTAGTAATACAGAGTTAACTGGATGTTAGACCATAATGTCATTATCTCATATATCCTTTTTTTCTCATAGTTTTCAGTGTCATTATTATTGTTATGATTATTATTTGGAACTATTGTTTTTGCTGGCGTATTGTGTCTGCACCAACCTGTTTGCAAACATCAGACAAACTAAATATTGTGATTGTGTGTATCATGAAAATTCTTAAAGTATCACGGTGCTAAACCCTTTTGCTGTATCACCCATCCCTACATAATGGCCTCAAACTTGAGATAGTAATGTCCCGAATAAGCTTCACTGATCTGCAGGAGTTAAAGAAGCGCTGATACATGATGCACACCTTGGCTATCTGAGGCACACTGGGCAGCTGGGGCAGTCCCTCCAGTGGGATCCTGTCGTGAAGAGTCTTCGTCTTTGACCTGAAAGAGTGAAAGATGGATGAGGATTTGTACAGAACAGATGACGAACTGATGCAGAACAGGGGTGTCTGATCATGTCCACAAAGGGCTGGTGTGGCTGCAGAGTTTTGTTTTAATAAAGCAGGAGCACATTCGATTCTATTCGTTTATCTAATTAGTCTCCGTCTTCAACAGTTTATCAGGTGTGCTCTCGAATCGTTGAAATGAAAACCTGCAGCTATACCGGCTCTTTGCGGATGAGACTGGACATCCCTGCTGTAGAGAGTAAATTGTGTGTATGTGTAGGAGTTGTTCTTTTTGTTCTTACATGAAGGAAGTCAATTATTAACTTTGGCTATTGATAAAGTCTCTCTGTATTTATATTGGGAAACCTACATGTGCATATCACGGGGTGGGGGGGGGGTCGAATCACTGTTTTTACAAAAACGAAAGGAACAACTGGCTAAATATTGTTTGATATCCTTAATAATCAGAAGTAAATTTTAGGCCTTTTTATTGTCCGTGGGCAGAGAAGGCCTAATGATTTCTGGGAACTAAAAAAATTTTGGTTCATATTTTTCCAGTAGAATCATACTTGTATTGAAACTCTGCTTGAGTTGCAGTACTGCTCTTTTTATTGTTGAGTGTTAGACGGAAATAAATTCTTGACAAACCCAGTGGAGAATTGGCCAATTAGCAATTGTTTTTCTCTGTGGTATCTAGGTAGATACAGCAAAACAAGCTCTCCTATTGCTTAAGACTTTAACAGCTAAAAGAGAAGACCTAATGCATTAGAAATGCACTAGACAATCAATCAGAATAAACTACTAGAATCCTATAGTGATGTTTTGACCAAGTTTTGACATTTATAGTTTAATTTGAAGGCCTAGGTCTAATAGTCATGGATGAATCTAATTCTAATGCTTTTATGTATCTTTAT
This sequence comes from Colossoma macropomum, assembly GCF_904425465.1. Taxonomy (NCBI): domain Eukaryota; kingdom Metazoa; phylum Chordata; class Actinopteri; order Characiformes; family Serrasalmidae; genus Colossoma; species Colossoma macropomum. The sequence goes on from NW_023494786.1 coordinate 25,201,681, forward strand.
TAGGTTATTGCTAATACTGAGCAGGACCCATTTGTTGTTAGAATAGCATGAATTCTTCATGGCATGGATTCAACAGGGTGCTGGAAATTAGAGATTCTTAGAGATTCTGGTCAATATTGACAGGAGTGCATCACTTATTTGCTGCAGATCTGTCAGCTGTACATTCATGCTGTGAATCTCCAAATCTGTCACATCCAAAAGGTGACTGGGGAGGTCACTGAAGTCCACTGAACTCATTATCATGTTAATAGAACCAGTTTGAGATGACCTGTGACAAGGTGCACTATCATGCAGTGCAGTATCAATGCATCATGGAAGTAGCCATTAGCAGATGGGTATATTGTGACCACAAAAAGGATGCACATGGTCAGCAATAATACTCACACAAACATGATCTTAGCAAGTGTAAACATCTTAAATGTATTCAATATATCTACTATTTCCCATTATGAGACTGTCGTAAGAATATTGTAAGATTATTTATTTCCAGACATTTTTTACTTGTTTTAAGCAATTTTTATCTTATGAAAGTGTCTTGTTCCATTGGCAGATCATTTTACTTGTTTTAAGCATCACTTCTTGAATTAAACAAAATTATCTTCATTATTTCTCAAAAAGGTAAACTAATGGGATTAGACACTTTTATAAGATACAATTACTTAAAACAAGTAAAAAAGAAACAGGTGGAATAATCTTATAATACACTTACAACAATCTCATAATGAGTAATATTAGATTTATTGACCATGTTTAGGAAGTTTTCGCTTGTTAAGATATTATTTTTTGTAATGCAGAGAGGCTGTTGCATTCAAAAGATGCTCAATTGGTAAAACAGCTCTACACATTATGCCCCCTACACCAGCCTGAACTCTTGATAAAGGCAATGTTGAGTTCATGGTTTCATGCTGTTTATGCTAAATTTCTTATGCTAAATTTCTAAAATTTTCCATTCTGATGTTTGATGTGAACATTTACAGAAGCTCCTGACCCATGTCTTTTTTTCTGCCAGTGAAAAAGCCAGTGAATAAATGTGTGTCATACCTGAGCATTATGCGTAGGAATTCCTGCCCCTCAGCCTCCTCATGCTTTAAAGACATGATGAGGTTCCCCAAACTACTACCTGTGCAGTAATAGTTCATGTGTTCCTGAGAGGGAGAGAGAGAGAGGGAGGGAGAGTGAATAAGAGTAATTACACATGCTTCATTTCACATCCTCTGAATTCCTCACCCGGTCAATCTCCCCTTCACACAGAGAAATGGAGAGCTTTATTTTCCAAATGACTGATTTTGAATTAATATCTCTCTGTACTGCTCAGTGGAAGAGTGACTTTGTCATATTTCCATCAAACTCTCCACAGCACATAAAAACAAAGAGTAGTAGGCTTCTCCACAGAGAGAGATTTGAAACTGAAAAGCAGAAAAGACGTTGCATTAAAGGCATACTCGAAGACATGTGGACCTGCCAAACCAGTGGTTCAAACATGCACAGCCCCTACCTCGTCCTTATCTGGTGGGCAAACAGCAGTTTAACATCCTATGTTCTATTAGATTTATCTAACATAGAATTTCCTCCAACATAGTCTGCAACAAGTATGTTCCAGGTGTTTTCAGACATAATGGTTTATTTTTATCAGTCTCCACTGCTAATTTTAGCACTCAGTGCTATCAACTCTCCCTTACGACTGCTAGAACTAAGCAGCTTAACTTAGCAACTGTGTTCTGCCTACACTGCTGTTCAAAAGTTTGAAATCACCATTCAAACTTTAGCAATCAGTGTTTCCATCAATGAGGATCTAGGGAATAAACATCAGGCAACATGCCTTGTATCAAATCCAAGATTTATCAAAACATCTTAAAATACCCTCTTATGTTCATTTATATTATTTCAGTCTACAACTTTTATTCAGCTATGACTGAATAAAATAACAGCAATAAATAATATGACAATGGATTCCAAACTTTTGAACGGTAGTGTATGTGCTAAAGCTTTAGCCTGAATGGTCCTGAAAGACAACATACATGCATACATATAATTGTATACAAAAGTTTGGTAAGTTAACACATCCTCTACAGAGAACACACTTCTACACATTTTCATACACAATTACTTTTTATTTGCCAAATGCAACATATTAGAAACAAAAATAAGGCATAAAAAGTGGCCTTTGCTTTTTATATTTTGCTTTTTTTCCTCCAATATGTTAAAATCATTAAGTAAATAGAAATTGGGCACTAAAACTGGCAGAAAGATGCCATATTTAAGTTCAATCCCTGTAGAGGATGTGTTTACTTATGATTGGGGGTATTCAAACATTTGCATATGACTGTACAAACAAGGGACATGTTACCTTGTCATGGCAACCTATTTATCCATTATTTAGTTTATTTTAATAATATAACAGAAACTAATTGCATTAAAAATTTAATTTATTAAAAAATAAATTATCAACCAGATTCTAAAAAACATATGTTGTGGGCACAAAAATGCTTGTTTGAACATATTGGACCATCATGTTAGACTCAAGCTGAAATGACTGACTGGGTGAAAATATCAGTTCTCTTAAGAAGGCTCCATTAATCAAACACTCAGTACACAGCAGTGGAAAATTTCTAGCAATAACACATAATTTATTGCAAGCTGACACTGTCTGGTAGAGGGATGCATTAATGGTGTCAACTGTTGTTCCTCTTTTATTTTATTGCTATATAAAAAATTGTACCGTCACTTTGTGACCCTACAGATGATGAAAGTTGCCACTTTCAAGAGGAGTTGAATTTATGCTCACCCTGCCCAGAAAGTGTTTGCGGTAAGCTCGCGCAGTGCTGTTGCTCTCGAGCCGGTACCCGAATCCTCCTCCTTCTCCCCCTGGAGCCAAGCCTTCAGCCTCCTCTTCCTCACAGAAGCTGCTGTCTGAGGAGGTGGGGGTTCCCGCTGGAGCCTCAGCATCCTCAATCCAGTATCCCCCAAACTGAGGCAGGATCACCTGAGGGTACGGACTCCCCTTCTCCAGCACCTACACAAACAGCAGAAAGACATTACTGCTAGTACAGCAGGTCAAAATGACCCAATGCAGGCAGTGTAGAGAAACAGGCCACGCTCTGGTAACCAACCTTCGCATGCTCAGCCTACAAATGCATTTATAGCATCTGCTGCTAAGTTGGACAAGCATTACAGAATGCTCATTCAACCTAATGAGAAATTGTAGTGGTCAATTGTTTTTGTCAAAATGCCTAAATTATTCATTTCAAATCACATTTATTTTATACACGTTTGTTCACTGCTGTTTCCAACCTGCCTAGTTCAGATTAAATCCAAGAACATAGTCCAGTGTAGCATTTTAACCCGAATCTCAGTGTTATGTACCATCTCTAAGCAATGCAGTCTAATGCAGTCCAATGTGGATAATTTAGGTACTTGTTCCAAGCATGTCCCAGGCTGTAAAATACTTGGATTTATACTTTAAAGTATCAATTTGGAAGATTTGTACTTTACATGAGTATTTTTGAGATGGAACATTTGTCCTTTTACTATTAGATTTCCAATAGAAAAAATACACTTTTTACTCCATACAGCTCTATTTAGACCTTCAAAATGTTTGCTATGGTGATATTCTTCTTTTTTCTATTGCCAATCAGTTTATTTCTCACAGTTTTTTGTTTATGTTTATTTAAGCACCCAATAAATGACCAGTACTTCCCATTAATTGCCACACCACAGTCATGGCTGAGGAAAATGGTAGGCAGAAGTGCACTGTGTTTCTGCAGGTTGCAGGATGAGTAACAAATAATGCCATGCAATGCAGTGGTCCAAGTTTTTTATGTATATTTTTGTCTCCATAGACTGTAAAAAATGGTTTGTCAATTCAACCTAAAATATGTTTGCAGTTTAACTTGTTTTATTCAACTAAAATAAATACTTTGAATAAAGCAATGCAAATCAAAATTTTACATCAATTCATTCTTAAAAAATGCTGAAAATCACTTCCTGCCCAGTTCCAAAATCACAGTGTACTTTTACTTGAGGAAGATTTTAACAAACTACTCATACTTTCACTGAAATACAGTTCTCTGTACTTTTTTACACCTGTTGTGTTTTCATTAGGTTGAATGGGATTTTCACACCTGCTGTGTTTTTCACAACAGCTGAAAAATGCATTTGTAGGTGAATCATGGACAGACCAGTTCAACTGTAAACAGTTATGTTGTGCTTTATTTGCATATGTGCTGGTATGAGTTTCCGTGCATGTTTGTACTCACGTCTTCTATCCGGGGGTAAGGGATGTAGTCATCCTATTAGAAAGAAAGCAACTGTAAGCTGCAAGACTGTATGACAGACATGTGGTTTATCACTAACAAGCACTGACAGCTCATCTGGAAAGCACAGCAGCATCTCTAAAGCTGGCTTAGGGCTCATCTCCAGTTCGTGCAGGTCAAGAGACAAAATAAAATTCAATTGAGAGTTCTATAAACTGTTCTGTTAACTGTTATGTTGTTTACCCAATTTTCCTCCCAGTTTAGCTGTGGCCAGTTCTCACCCAGCAAGTCTCTCCCTATCAATGCTACAATGCTACCGAGCTGAGGGGTAAAGGCTAGTCATCATCTTATCAAGGAATAGTCTTGGGCTTAATGTGGATAAAAACAAAGAATTATTAAGTTGTGAAATTTGTAGGCCAATCAAAAGCCTTGTGAAGGTGGAGATCAAGTCAAATTTGGTGCAAACCAGCACCAAAACTGTAACAAACTGTCCCCTTGACATGTATTCTGTAAGAGGAATCATATCTTGGCCTGCAAAACTATTCAAGTCTTCACCAGTGTGTTTTTAATAGATTTAGGAATTTAATTGCAACATAGCATTTTGTTCATATTGTGCAGCTGATTTGCACACAAAAAATAACTGGCTAAATAGTAATAGAATTGAGCCCAAACCAGCTTTGGAGGATGTACAGCATAAAACATGCACCACACATACATCAAATCCAAGTCAGGGTGATAGAAAATGAGCAACAAAACACTTTACTCTTTACTATGCACTAGCAATAGAACATAGATTGATGATTTAGCCTGTGCTTGCACCCTGAGGTGTTCCGCACATTGGCATTTCTGCTTCTTCCAGCACAGTTTGAAAGCTATCAGCCTTGACCTTATCAGTTCTAGATGTGGAAGACATTTAACGCTAACTGGTATTTAGCATGAAGGTGACCTGAGGTGTTCGAAAGCTCTGGACAAGGCCTTCATTCTTCTCGAAAGGTTTACAAAGTAAATGACCGCCAGCAAAAGAGCAAAGGAATCAAGGGAGCAGGCACAAAAGCAGGGCTGACACTGTTTAAACAGCAGTAAGGTATGTATACACTTTAGACACATGCACATGCACGTTCACACATACACTCTCTCGCTACTCTCCACACCTTGTGCTTCTTAGTCTCTTCAGTTTTAGGAATCTGTAGTGATCCAGGTTTGCATTAGAAAGTGAAAAGGAATAATGGTGTTAAGCAGAACAGCATCCATCCATCCGCTTACAATTTACATGGAATAGAACTCTGGAGAGTTATCAGAGGACATTAGAAATGCAAGTCTGATAAGTGTTTTTAAAAGCGGATTAAAAACACATTAGCCCAGGCTAGCATTCGCCTTGTGTATTGGGTCTTCTTTTCCATCTGTAGTTTGTAATTGTTCTGTTCATTTGGACTATAATGTGCGGTCTTTCAAAGTTTTGCTTATCTTCCTAACATGGCTGTTTCATCCATTATGTGTGCTGGGACCCCACCCTTCCAGTTACCATTTACAGGAAAAGAACAAATAATCATATTGAAATATATATTTAAAGGTTTTGTTTCTAGTATGTCTGTGAAACTGTCTGGAGTGTCCAAAAATGATTGCCAGTTCATAAATCAGATATCGTCGCTGTCCAAAGAAAAAACAAGTATCTCCAAAATGGTAACTTTACAGGAGAGGCCAAAACAGTTCTATACTTTTCACGCAAGTCAATGTGAAGAGATTTTATTTCAAATCATTTTAGAGCATTTCTATTGGTCCATTCATCATAAAATTCAAAATCACCTGATGTAAAGGACAGCCAAAATGATCAAATGATGCAGAAAATTAAAATTGGCAAAAATGGAGATACATGTTTTTCTTTGGACAGTGATGATATGCAAGAGCTAGATAGCTGTCACTGTGGTCTCTGTTTGCACTGCAGAGGATTCCAAACTCTCCATTATATTAAGTGCACTGTTTTTAGCCAGTTGGTAGGACAGAAAAATGAAAAATAAAACAAGAAAATGGCTCAGGGCGCTGAAGAAAACGTTGGGCAAAATTAACACATTACTTTAAAACGATGGTCACATTTTCTTCAATCAAAAGTTTCAGGTGCGATGTTAGTAAACATGGTCAAAGTAATATAGCCTACTACTAAGTAAGACACTAAATTTAAATCCATTTGACGTGAACTCAAGTTGAAAAATGATTTGGTAAGTTTATTACTGCTGTATGTATTTTGATCATTGTCGTTGCTGTAACCTTTCAGCTCAGCAGCTGTAGGTCTGTATATGTATATTGGTATGTCATTTTGCATTTTGACTTCCATTATCTTCTATACAAGATCACATACCGTCACTGTCCAAGGAAAACCATGTATCTCCATTTTTGTCAATTTTCTACATCATTTCACCAGCTGTCCTTTACGTTGTGTTAAAATTTCATGATGAATGGACCAAGAGAGATGTTCTAAAATAACTTTGAATAAAACCTCTTTACATAAGCTTACATTACATGACTAATGGTAAGAGTGTTTTTACCTTCTCCTATAAAGTTACTATTTTGGAGATACTAGTTTTTCTTTGGACAGCGACGATATATTTAGTGTTATTTGTTGAAAGCTGCACTCAATGTGTTTTTTGAATAGGCTGGTTGTGATTGGTTCAGTTGGTCTATGTGCATCATTGGAATATAGGAACTTGCATAAATAATAATTATGGAAACAATTCCATTTGTGATATGAAGAACATTCATCGGCTAGGTAATGGATGGCCACAGGCAAAAAGCAGCAGGGGTGCTACGGAATCATATTAGTCCAGTATGAGACTCGGCCACTGTGGTATGAATAACAGCACCACCTTCACTGTGATATGGCACTGCTCATCTAACATGAGAAATGCTGCAAAAATTAGCTTTGTTATTATTATTATTGTCAGTAGTAGTGACAGTAGTAGTAGTTGCAGAAGTAGTAGTGGTTGTAGTAGTATAAGAGGAAAAAAAAAATTCCGTATTCTTTATCTCTGAAGTCCAAAGGAAAACAGTGAGAAAAATCTGACTTTCACATTACCTGCTACTGATCTATTTATCTACCTGATACGTAGCTTAAGAGATAATGGTGGGAGTCATCTTCATAAGTGTCTGCACCAAAACAGCTTACAATAAGCAGCCTGAGTTCAGTCTGTGGCTACAGCACTAAAGAAGCACACCAGCATTGTTCAGCCTGCTGCATCTGTAGTAAGGAGGTTGATTACCACAGACAATGATTTTGAAGCCTCTGTACTTGGAAAAGAACACACTCATACACCAAATCAAACACTCAAAACACAAGCCATTGGTAAATTCTGGTAAATTCTGTCAGTATTTTTGGATGAAACATTATTTTGTAAAACACCTTCATTAATTCTTTAATCAAAGATAATGTTAAAGGTAAGGGTTTAATATAAGTGTAATATAATTTTGTAAATCTCTAAAATTCAGTTCCCTCAGAGATTTCAGCACTAGTTTTTCAGAGAATAGGACCTGTGGTAATACAATGCCAGTACAGTAATGTGGGCGGGGTTTTCACAAGGTTCCTCTGGTTGCATGTTTCCCACAAAACTTGAGGGAAAGTGAAAGTAACTGAGATTGCATTTTTTACAGTGTTGCCCCACTGTTTGAACTTTGGATATAATTTCTTAACAGATGTTCTCTAATGTCTGTTTTATGCTGTAGTTCTTATCTAAGCATATGATAATGCATCAAAATGACTGCCTGTGGTAATCAACAATACAGTACAGATGTGTCAAATAGAGTTTAGATTGAAAAACAATGGAGTATTCCTTTAACAGCAGCAGACTAAATGTGGAATGCAGCCTCTGGACGCTGAACACTCTTGGCTTTGATTGTGAGGTGTATGGGCTCTGTGATCATCCATTTGAGAGGCTTCAGCCTTTTAGACCCGGTCGATCTATCCATCATATAGGACTCAGGATAAGATAGAGTCCACTTCAAGGCCATCTGAGTGATGTACCGATCTCCTCTCTCAAAGTAGAGTTCTATGCATTGATTTGCTGTTCTTTAGCCACTAGCTAATACACCCCCACCCCCCAGCGTCCAGAAGTGGTGTGTCGGGTCAGTGAGTCACTGTGGTCTGAAAAACGTGATTCCTAAAGAACAATCCCCACCACTACCCCCACTAACTAAACAGCCACCGCAGAGAAAAGAACTAGATGAATCAAACGAGCTTTGAAAGAAGGCAGAGTATTCCGCCTTCCTGTGTGATTATTCAATCAGGTTTGGATGCACAGCTTCACTGCTGCTGGCGCAGCTGAGGACGGACCACTTCAGTTCTGCCAGCAATCAAGGACAAAATAATCACCCCTTCTGACCGTCTCCATATACACACTCCCAGCTAAAAGCCTAGGAAAGCAGAAAAGCCACCCGAAGGCCGAGCCAATAAAGTTTATACAGTAGCAAATGTTAACCAAGGCTAGAGAAACCCGCATTCTCTTACCTGCATTCTCTCCAGCATGTCAAAGAACTCAGCGGACTGAAAGAGAAAGACAATGAGATGTAAGATTACACATAGCACTGCAGTATGAATACATACACATATTGCTGTTAAACCTTAAAAAAGTACTTAAATGTAGTTTAACAGGTGTTATTAAATACATTCTTTGATTAAAGAAGTACTCCAAAGCTTTTCAAGCTAAACTCTATCTATTGCATCTGTGGAATATGGTTGATTACATTTTTCTTTACTTAGTAAATGAACAGAACACCCACTGACTCAGAATACACTTACAGCAACTGCCCATTGGCTTCTATTATAAGTGTGCTTTGAGTCAACAGGATTTCTATTATTTTACTATGTCCAAGGAAAAGCATTGACATGATTGCCTACAGTATAGTATGTTATCACTGCTAGAACAAAACCTTGTATATTCTTAAGGAGAAGATTTTAACGAGAGTTTGTTGGTCCATTCATCATGAAATTCACACAATGAAAAGAGCCACTGCTGTTTAAAGTGACATAAAGAAATGAAAAATAAAAAATAATCAGGGGTCCAAGCACAATAAATCCAATGAAACTTTTTTATTGATATTTTTGATTGTTATTGCATTTCAGACTCTTGTGAGGGTTTCAAGATACAAGCTTCATGTTGCTGACATGCCATACTTTTGTAATGGCAGCTCAGATGGGATTCAAACACAGCACCTTCTGATAGGAAACGAGGTGTTTTGATGTAAAATGTTGCTGTATAGTGAAACAACCTGGCCAACAGGGATCATCTCACTTGCCTGAGTGGTGGGGAGATCCTAGACTGACCCTCTAAATTTGGTGCTTGGATAGCTTATGGTGTCTTCTCCCCATTTTGTTTTAGTGAAGAAAAAAAGACGAATCCTAGCAGTGCAAAAAAGTGGTGCAAACAGTACTGCATTGTTATAATCTGACAGTAACAATATACTACACATAGTACAGCAAATAGAGCCTTGGCTGCAACCGCTCCCTCTTGTTTATTCTATTAAACCAATGCAAAGTAACATATTGGTTCAGACAAACAAAAGCTACATTCATCAGTCCACATCTCAAAAGCACATCAAAGCAACCTCTGCTCTTTAAAACATTTTACAATGTAACTTTATTGTTAAAGGGTGAGGGTTAGAGGACTTATGAGAAAAAAAAAATTGGCTTGTCAAATGACTTTGGTCATAAGCTGATGTTACTATCTTCAAGCTACTATCTGAGTAGCGCTCAAAGATCTCCCAAGAGTCAGAAGGCTTTAGGCGATACCCTAGTTGAGATGACACTTGGCAGGCAAAGACAGATAGATATCCAGTTGTCCTACACCCCACTCACACCCACACATACAAACTCAGATAATTGAACTCAAGCCATGTGCCTGTGTAACTAAGCAGAGTGTCGCTGGGCCTGCTGGCATTGTTCAAACAAGGTAAACAGAGCTTTGCACGCATCCTGTGAAGTATGGAATAGGCACTTATGGATTCACTTGCACAAAAAAACACGTGGAAAAAAACTGCATGTGCTTTATAACCACATTTAAAAATAAATTAAAGAAATGATCCTTTATGTCTTCAAAAGAGAGTCTGAATGGACACCTCATAAGAGGCGTGGTTTAAAAGAACACAGTCCTAGAATATCACTAGTTCAATAAAGTCATTCCAAAATTCTAGTCAAAATGACAATTAAGTGTAAGTTATTAACTTTCAGCATATTTCAGGGAGATTAGATATAAGATAAACCACTTGCATAAGGAAGGAGAAAGTCAAGGGAAAATATGTGAAAAAACAAGAGTTTCCAAAACTGTTCAAAAGTTAAAAATTAGAAAACAGTCAAACAGTCAAAACTGCCAGCATCAGGTAAGCAGTACTTTCATCTTTGAGAGAGAGGAGCAAATCAAGCTCCACTCTTTCTTCATATCTGAAAAAATCCACACGAGTTTCTGTCCATCCTTCCACTGTAAGAAGAAACTCAACACTGTGAGTCTGCAAGGATGTGCAGCTGTCAAGAAGCCATTAGTGGGAAAAGGAAACAGACAACAAACAAGCTGCTGGTGTTCTCAGAACAATGGACTGACCACCCCAGAGTCCAGACCCCAACATCACTGAATGTGTTTGGATTGTGACTTGGATCATGAGAAGAAGAAAATGCAACCAACTTCTATGACTGAACTTTGTTGGAGAATTTCCCAGATTTCTTTAAAACACTACAAAAATACAGGAAATGAATGGATGCACTAAATATTGATTTTAGTTGTTGAGGGTTCTGTGTAATTTTCTGTTAAATATATGTTTTCTGCTTTTTTATCTGAACTCTGAAAAATGAATAACTTGTTCATAATGGCAGTTTTGACTGGAAATAAGCCAATGAAGTGTGGTCTCTGACTTTTTGTACAGTGCTGCACATCTCAAACCTAACAATGGGTTAATGTGAATATATTTCTTTCAGAAATTATTCAAAACATTATGAAATTTTGATCGATTTGTTCGATTCAATCATTTTGGCAAAATTCATTAATATTTTTAAAAACATTCACAAATGTAGCTGGAGGAACTTTTAATACAGTACTGATATACTAACAACATAAACCATAAATTAAGTAACTTGTTGGATTTTAACATTTGAAAATATCCCTAGACCTTTATTTTGGCAAAATAATGTACATACTGTATTGAATATTATTATAATTGATGATAAGCAGTTCTACAATGTCAGTACTGTTGCATTTAATTCATTGCAATGCATCAGTACGTTTTCACCCCTACACATCTCACTGAGTGGCCACAAGGCCTATACAAGACACATTACATAAAGATGATTTACAAATGCAAAGGAAATCCAACAGGTGTCAGCAAGAAGGAGGTGGAGACAGAGGAGAAAAATATCACTCGGTTAATGTTTAATTGCTATGGATTCATGACCAGCGTGGCTCCACAAAGTCAACAAAGCCTGGCCCACAAGCACCACGACAACCAGGATAACCTTGGAGATCTGATACAATAACTATAACTCATAGGTGGAGGATTGAAGGCAACTGTTGGCGTTCACCAACAATGGAGACCCTGATCAGCTCCTACAGACATACACACTCCCTGCAGAGCAAGCTGCTCTCATAGCTGTAGCCTGAGGAGCAGCAGTGTTAAAGTTTCATAGCTACATGCTGAGTCCTCTTATCTCCTGCAGCACCCCGTGGGCTGTGCTGCTGCTGCACCACTGATTATCAGCACACGTTTTGAAGGACTTTTAAAAAATGCTTCACAGATAGTTAAAACATGCAGCTAGCTCTCACTGTGTACAAAACTGTATATGTGCTTCAGCCTCAAACTCTAAGGGCCTGTTTGAGGACCCACTCTTAACACTCTCATAGCTACATAATTTACATATTAATTTCATAGTAGTTATGCTAAAATGTATAACAGTTCCTAAATAATAAGTGCTATGATTAATAACCGATTAATAAGCTTGACTTTTCAGGGCTTAACAATAAAAAAAGAAAGAACAAGCTACAAAAATATGACAGTGTCTGAATAGTGATTAATAATGAACCTGCAGTTTAAGAGTTTATCAATAATAAAAGAACAAAAAAGCCACCAGATTATCATCATGTCTGAATGATAATGAATTGCAATATGCAGTTTAAGGGGTTACCAACAAAAAAGGAACGAAAAAATCCACAAGAATATGATCATAGCTGAATAATAATTAATAATACGCCTGTAGTTTGAGGTGTTAACAATAAAAGATACCAGTACATGACAATGACTGAATAATAGTGAATAATAAACCTCAGCTTCAAAGAGTTAACAACAAAAAAGGAAAAGAAACAGCCACCAGAATATGACCACGTCTGATAAACCACAGCCTACACTGGCCTATTTGATAACATAGCCTGCTCGGTAACAAAATGCAATGTTGCCTCCAGGAACACGTCCAGCTGTGCTAAGGAAAGATCTGATAGGGAGAGTACCTGAGACATGCTAAGAGCTTCTGGAACGTAAGTGAAGTTGCCAGGCGTCCAGCATGTCTGTCTCCATGCGGGCTTCCCTCTAAAACACCGTGCTGCAGAAAGGCCTCAGGCAAACAGGCAGGAAGAGTAAACTTAAACCTCACCTATACACACATATTCAAGCGTGCGTGCATGCACACACACGCACACACCTCTCTTAAGACAGATAGCCACTCCCCAGCCCCTACACCCACTCGCTGAACTGCAGCACACTGATCTCTCCCAGACGTGTGGGCGGATGTCTTGTTTTATTCACATATACTCCTAAAATACAGCATATAATCTATGTGTGAGAGATATGCTGTGTTCCTGAGCTCTGACACTCGTTTTCCCAGCGTTTTTGAGAGTTTTGGACTTTTGTGTTAGTTCTGTGTTCTACTACTGTCAGGGATGGACTGGCCATCAGGACCAGAACAATTCCCAGTGGGCCGCTATGTGTGTGGGCCGCTGAGGGATTGAGAAAGAGAGAAATGCATGGTCTTTTCTAATGTAATCCTATATAAAATGAATGGAGACCACCCGGTATAAACGGCATGTAGCAGGCAAATGCTGAAGTACACACATGCAGATACATGAGTGGCCTACTGCATTCTCAGTGTGTGGTCATCGGCCAGTCGCTCAAATGCCACCACCTGCAGAGCTAAGAATAATGATAGCAAACAGGAAAGTTAAACTGTGAAGGCTAGCTAGAGAAAGAGATGGAGAAACGCTGCAAAAAGTGTCGGGGGGGAACAGAAAGTTACTTAAACAAGAAGCAAAGAAATGAAAGTAAACGATTAGTTTGGATATCAGAGAGAGGAACCACAGGGCCAAAGTGCAGAAGGGGTAATTTAGCCAGTTCATTCGGTTTATTTGTGCACTAAGGCTACAGACGGCTAGCTTAATGTTAATGTACTAATGCCCACTGGCTAATTAAGTAGCTAACAAACTAGCAGCCACTTCAGTTCTCAGCCAAGCTACAGTATCTTTGATATGTTCATGCTCATGTATTTTAAAGAGATAAATCATGTCTTCCTTTTTGAACATATTATTCAATGTAACTACAGTAGCAGGCTTAGTTGTGAGTTTTTGAGGGACAAGTTGGGGAAGGTCACTGTGGTTCTAGTGGGCTGGTTTAGCCCTCCTATTATTTTTGGGGTCAATTTGACCTCAATGTTTACCAGCTCTAAATAAATGATTGACATTTTTTTTTGCCTCATGAAAACATGACTTTTCCTAATTTAATAGGGACAACTGGGTAAATATAAAATTAACGTGATGATATGTTTTCAATGGCCGGTACACATTTTGTACACATTGGTGTTCTTTGGGGTCTTTTTGACCCGAGGCTGTTTTAACTGTGTAAAACATATGAAATATCACACATTTGTTTTGGTTGACATTGAGGTAATTATAACTTGCAATTTTATATTCTAAAAAAACGTCCCTCTGTTTTAGGAACACTAACCGAACATAACCACAACTGTAGTAGTGCAAGAACCACTGATAGTTCACATGACATAAGGGAGGGGAGAACATAATTCCCACAAGCACTTTGATGTTTGAATGGTTGATGGTTGATGTTTGTCAGAGGTTTGAATTGCTGGGGTCAAACTGACCCCAAGGATAAAAGCTGTATAGCTTAGAGATTTTAGTTAAAATAAAATTCATATCCAGAATAAGTCATATTTCAAAAATGTAGGTCAAACCTCAAAGCTGATATCTTGACCGATAACTACAGTTTATTATTTATCATTTAATAACTTCTTGTTCACAGAGTCCTTGAAATATTGACTAAAATGCAAATACAAAAACATTGTCACACTTGGTGTATTTTGGTATGTACAGAACATGACAGACAGTAACAAAGCTGAACATTCCTAGATATTTTATTTATATATAAAAAATGTATTTATAAATAAAATATCTAGGAATGTTCAGCTTTGTTACATGCCTGTCATGTTCTGTACATACCAAAATAAATGTGACAACAGCACTGAAAAATCACATTATTAAAGTAGAAGAGTAGATTAAAACCCAAATGACCTTCGCATTAAGGGACAATAACTGAATAAGCCTAGAGTTCAAGGGGTTAAACACTTTCTTTCTCCCCACCCCCCCCACTCTCTCTATCTATCTCTCACTCCCTTGTTGAATATTGTGGTCGGTACCATACCTCTCTCCCTGGCAGTCAGCAATGTGTTGGACTCTCTCGCATAAAGCAGGAACAGGACTGCCAGGTCTGCCACACCAAAGGCACCACAACTGGTCCAGCCAGTGTCTGTAGATATTTGCACACACTTCCTTCCTTCTCTTTTCTGCTGTCTTTCTCTCTTTGTCTCTCTCTCTCGAATGCTCTGTAACAAGCAGTCTCTCCCAGCCTTCTACACCGAAGTGTGCTGGAGACTTTATCAGTGTCAGGCATGCTCTGCCTTTTCCTCTTTCCTCTTTTACAACCGGGGGCTTATATTGGGAGCGGTCTCTAACCGCAGCATGTGAGTGAGTCATCAACACTAGATTGCTTTTACAAGACACATGCGTGTGTGTGTGTGTTTGTGTGTGTGTGTGTGTGTGTGTGTGTGTGTGTGTGTGTGCGTTTGTATGTGTGTGTGTGCGTGTGTGTGTGTGTGTGTGTGTGTGTGTGTAAACACACTCACACTTGAAATTCAGTTTCCTAACAACTTTCACTGAAACCACACCCGGAGAGAGCAGGTGATAATGGGGTTGTCACACTTGGTGCATGAGAATGTGTATGTATAATCGTGTGAATTGGTACAGCGTGCGCATAAGGACAAATGTGGAAGCGGAAGGTTCCACTAGTGAGCTGGTGAATAGGCATTTCTCCTTCTCACCCAGAAGAAAGACATGACCTTGGACCTCTATTGTTGTTATTAGTAAGTGCCTTTGAGTAAGACTACCATATGAATAGTGTTTCTCCAGAATGTCCTGACTTCTGTTTGGACCTTCAGGCTACTAAATGGCTTTTTCATGGTTCTTTCGACTGTATCCATCCATTGTGTTGCTGTTTGTCCTCTCCCACTTTTACCCTCTTCTACCTGATTGTTCCATGCACAACTGTCTTTTCCAAATTGTATGTATATTGGTTTGTCTCATAATATGTCCAAAATAAGAGAGGTTTCAAGTGAGAGAAGTTTGATTTAGTGAATAATCAATTTGTTTGTTTGTTTATTTTCTTTCAAGGCAATCGCAAAAGTCTTCACCAAGTTCAAAGACGTCCATATTTCCCTTGTGCTGTTTTTATTGTCCAACGTTTACACTGATAAAGAACCAGAGAAAAGACTGTAACCAGGACAATTCTGATATTTGCTTGTAGAGACACATCAATACATTTGAAGATCTCTTCAAGCTCCTCCTTCATCTGTTCATATTTCTTGACTGCTGGATCCTTTGTTGTTAATAATAGATCCAAATAGTCAAATAGCTGTCCACCACTCATAAATCTTCAGCATCGATGGTAAAGTTAGCAGTCTTTTCAGTGGTCATAACATTTGTTTTCTTCAAATGTGAGCTGAAGACCCATGTTTTTACTCTATTCTTCAACTTATAAACGCCTTCAGCTGTGAGTGTCGTGTCAATTTCATAATGAGGTTTATTAATGTTTCTTCCACCAATCTTGATTCCTTAGTCATGATCTGCTTTTGATCCAGTCCATTGGTGGCAGGTGGTCCTGTAGGTTTGTTCTGAGGACTGAGGAGTTTTTCCTTCACTTGGTGGAAACAGTGGTTAGAGATTGTTGCTATGTTGTAATTGGTTGAGAGCTGTGTCAATTGTTCTTTTGCACATGGTCAGTTGGCTTAACATGCAGCACTTTTTTAAAGCAGCACTTGGAGGGTCTCAGCAAATAGAGGGTCTCAGGTGTCAGTTGTCCAATCACAGTCTTCAAATGTGCTATATGGAAGTAAATGACACAGCTAACTAGATTCATCTCCTACATTTAAGTATGATGCCTTTTTTTTAATAGCAGGCTGAGCTGTTTTGAAAAAACTGTAATATTTTGGCCCATCAAATACAGAGAACCCCTGAGCCGTTATTGTGAATGAGTTACAGTTCTGAAATAAATTTGTTTTTTTTAAATGGACGAGTTGTCGCCGGTCCAGTCACGGTGAAAGCTGAAATGCTGCAAGCTTGTCATTTCTGCTGCACCTGCGTCTGCTCAGCCCCGCTCTGCTGCACCTGATTACTGATCACCTGACGCTCATCAATATTCTCATCACACGCCTGAGTTCCCAACACTATAAATAGTCCAGAATTTTTTACCTGTACTTTCCAAAGTCTTGCTTTAAAGGGCCCAAATCATGGAAAAATGTATTTCCTTACTTTTTTGACATAAAAGAGCTAAATTTAGTTTGTAAAAATTGTTTTGACATGTACTTTCCACCCTTCAGCCCATACAGCACATATATAAAATTAAGCTGCAAAAACATATTGTTCACTTGTGCCACTGCAACACCCACTAACACCTCACTGCCACATCAGTGTCACTACAGTGCTGAGAATGAGACGTCACCCAAATAATACCTGCTCTGTGGTGGTTCTGTGGAGCTCCTGACCACTGAAGAACAGGGTAAAAGAGGGCTAACAAAGTATGCAGAGAAACAGATGGACTACAGTCTGTAATTGTAGAACTACAAAGTGCACCTGTATAGTAAGTGGAGCTGATAAAATGGACACATAACGTAGGTGTACCTAATAAAGTGGCCAGGCTGACTTTAAAGCATATATCTGCCAATTCAGCAGTTTAGTTTTACCCATTCACATTCGCCCATTCAAGCCAGACCTTCTTTTTCAATGAGGTGCAATACAATGTAACCCATCAGAACAGAGCAGATTACACACATCAGTCCTCAGAGCACAGCATCGAAAACAGCCTGATTTATCCTATAGGATAAAGGTTAAAATGGTCATATACAAAATGAATTATTTTATGTTTTTTGGTCCTTAAAACTACAGGATCTCAAGGAAAAAAACACAAATGTAAGAAAAATATAGGATTTAAGCCCCTTAAATAATTAACTGAATACACAGCAGTGACGCTTGATTTACTAACAGGTTTCACTGTCATTTTCAATATGGTTCTTAATTACTTGTAATAATCAGTGATTTATTACTAGTCTGTCAAATGGCCCAATTAAGCAGTAGACAAAAGGATCAAGACTTCAGGGGCAACTTCATTTCCTCTCATTATGATAATGTGTCATGCACTATAATCCTTTATACCTCTATCACTTCTCTCTCTCTCTCTCTCACTCTCTCTCTCTACTCTCTCTCTCTCCCTCTCTCTCTCTCTCTCTCACCCCCTCACTCATTCTCTTTCTCACCCCCGTCTCACACTCTCTATACTCTCTCTATTATTTCTCTTTCCCTCTCTCTCTCTCACCCCCTCACTCATTCTCTTTCTCACCCTGTCTCACACTCTCTCTACTCTATCATTTCTCTTTCCCTCTCTCTCTCACCCCCTCACTCATTCTCTTTCTCACCCTGTCTCACACTCTCTCTACTCTCTCTATCATTTCTCTTTCCCTCTCTCTCTCTCTCACCCCCTCACTCTTTCTCTTTCTCACCCTGTCTCACACTCTCTCTATCATTTCTCTTTCCCTTTCTTTCTCTCTCTCTCTCTCTCTCTCTCTCTCTCTCTTTCTCTACCATGTCTCTCTATCACCTCTCTTCACTCACTTTTCTCCCTTGCTCTTTCTCTCTACTATTATTCTCTTTTTTCCAGCTCTCTCTTTCACTCTCTATCACGTCTCTCTCCCTCTTTCTCTCTCTGCCATGTATGTCACATTTCTTTCTTTTATTCTTCACCTCTTTATGTCTACCATTCTACTATCTCTCTCTACTATTATTTTCACCACTTCTCTCTCCCTCTTTCTCTCTCACTTCCCTCTCTCTCTGCCTCTACTCTCTCTCCACCACTTCTCTCTCTCTCACATGCTCTCTCTCTCTCTCTCTCTCTCTCTCTCTCTCTCTCTCTCTCTCTCTCTCTCTCTCTCTGATTTCTGATAAAAGCTGACTCACTTGAAGGTGACACTAGCCAAGTAACCCCAGTTTCCCAGCAACATCATCTATCACCGACACAATCTGTCTCCAAATGCGCTGTGAAACCTTTAAATAAAACCATGAGTGTGAGCTCACTCGAGGCGCTTTTGAATGCAAAGGAAATGGAGATACAGTGTGAATTACACTGAGCCACAAAGCCCTGAGAAAACAGAACCTGCAGCCCTGCTGAACTCCACTGACTTGGCGAACTGCGGTGACCTTAAGTGAGTAGTTGACTTTGACCTTAAAGTAAATGCATACAGCATCTTTATTCACAACGCTAAGTCACCATGTAAGCATCTACATGAGTCACAAAGACGATATCTTCACGTTTTGTGGCAAGCACCAGTGTGCTTTGTTTATTGGTCATGTCACATGGCATAAGCTATAGCGGTTTCATTGCTAGCACTGTGGGTGCCAACACATTTTGTGGTTTTAAATCACTCAAGTGGTCTGCTAGTGGCCTAGTCAATGAAATATGATTTCTTAATGGCAATAAACAGGTGTAACAGACAGCGTGATGGAAACAAGGTCACAATAGTTGTGACAGGCAATTCTAGGAAACTTCTGATGCCATGACAAACTACACACCTGCCATTGTTCTCTGTTCATGCTCGTAAATGCATTCTTGTGTAGTGACTGTTGCTAAATTAACAGAAACTAGGCATCAACCAAATAAAATTAGATTAGAGTTTCCAGTGTAAAATGATACAAGCAAGACTATGTTGTTGCAGCTCACTGAAATCTAGGCACGCTGGAAACGACAAGAAATTTTCCACCATGCCAAGGTAAACTCAAGGTAACACAACAACAACAACAACATCTACATCTGATCTATCCTAACACCGTGACTTTGCACACACATACAGAATAAATATCATTTGAGGGTTATACCAACAGGGTAACGCTATGTACGTGAGGTAAATAGTGTCGGCACGTTCAGTACACAGCAAGATAAAGCACAATGATATGAGACACTGTGGAGTAAACAGGACAGAGTAAACAGGTGGCACACTAACATCTTGTGAAATGTATTGAAGGAGAGGATGTTCTTCTTGTTGTTAAGAGGAATCACCTCACCAAGCATGTGAGAAAGGGGTACCAAGTGTCTGGCGTGGCCACTGCCCTCCTAAAATCTGATTGGCCACCCCAGACGCCACCCCAAAACTCCTGCCACATCCCTGGCGTCCACCTTGATGTGAGGCAGGTGTTTTTAAGGGGAAAGTTGTTTTGTTATTGGTGGAACAAGTCCCCAGCTACACCCCACCCACAAACACACACATCAGCATTGTGAGTATTTCTGCTCTGTCCTGCCTTGCCATTAAGGGTAGAATGTTTCGCTGTCAGTGAAACGACTCTCCAACCTCTCCCTCTACTCTTATGCCAAGCCTTTTTTTTGGCATAAAAATTTTACTAAGTAAGCTTAGCAACTCTTGTTCTGACAGTAACTTTTTTGTATTATTTTAACCTTTTGTTTAATTAAATAATAATATCTACAAAGTCTATGGCTCCATTTTCATTTTTATGACCGTTAAACGTCTTTTACTGGTTAATGCTGGTTATCACAACTCTTTTTCTTTTTAAAAACAGCCCACAAATCTTGTATTATTGAGAAAGTGTTATTAAGGAACATTTAATGCCTGACGCACACTATCCTGATCACCTGGAGCAGGCATGTCAAACTGGGGACCTTCTGGGCCAAAGTGCTGTGGAGATTAGCGATTGCCCTCATCTAACGCTCTGAATGCAGTTCATGAAGTCCTTGCTAATTCAGATGAGCTAAATCATGTGAGTTTAATGAGGCAGTGCACTGAAGTCTGCAGTGTTTCGGCCTGCGAGGACTGGAGCCTGACACATGTCATCTGGAGGGTAGCGCTGTTTTCATTTAATTCATGAAGCTGAACAAGTTTTGGATTAAACTCTAGAGAAGACCAAACTCACAGTTCAATGTTAAAATGACTAGCATGCAGAAGTATAAGGTAGTCTAAACCTTATTTGGGATACTGTCTTTGCTTAAAATCATTTTACAGAGATTTCAGGACACAGTGTCTCTGCCCCTGAATGCTCACACACACATTCTCAAAACACTACACACAAATTGCGAAACAAATGAAAAGACACGACACAAAAACGCTCTCCTAAAATTGAAATATTCATATGAAAAATGCATCTATCTTGTGAATTTCTACAACAAATCAGGTTTTTCACACTACAAAGAGAAATTGAGAACGCGGTTGTCTCAGTGAGTTTGTTGATGGAAAATGTCTTTGGAAAATGTAGACATGCAGACTAGATACAGTGAAAAGACAAATTTCCTGAATTATTCATCAATGACCCATATTATTTGTATATTTTAGTGTTTACATGATGAAAAACACATTGTAAGTGATACTAAACATACATGACACTTTCAAAAACAGCACACAAAAGAAGGCTAATTTGAAACATTTACAGTGTGTTGATTGTTAGAATAAATAAATAAATAAATAAGCAGCTCACCAACTAACTGACTAAAAAAACAAACAAGCAAACAAATAAATAAATGAAGGTAACTGTGGAGGTCTCTCACCTCCATTTGGGCACAAAAACATGATCTACATCACACACACTGTGCTGTCCTTAAAATCTTCTACAATCTTTAGAATGTGTTCTTTAGTCCTTGCAGTTCCTGTCTCTGATGGTCCTAATGCATCCTCCATAATGTGAAGCAGGGCGGCCTGCTGATGAAAACTGTGCTCACAGACCTTCCAAAATCAAGAGAGAAAAACTTCTTTGTTTGGATTTAGAAGTTGTGAATATGGTGGGAGGTGTTAAACAGAGCCTTAGTTGGTCGTGGAATGAAGCTTGAACAACTTCAACAGGGTAACAAACGCCCAAAACAGAACAGTGACACACTGTTCCTCTCCTCCTCTGTCTCTACACTCCTCTTCTTCCTCCCTTCTTCTTTCAGCTTGCTTAATCATACAGCAGGTAGCGGTGTGGTACCTAGAGCTGCTGTGTTTAAGCTCAGTGGCTAAATGCTGGCAGGTGTAGCCAGTTCATACGAAACTCTACAGTGTGGCTTTACTAAATAAAGCAAAACATGCATACATTAGCTCATTATGTTCTTAGACAGTCATGTCTGTCTATACGTATTTGAATTATATTTATTATATTTTTTTTTATATTTATGGTAAATGACAGGGAAAACCACTGTAATGTTTGTTCCATTGCAGTGGATATTCTGTAACTAATCTCCAAATTTATGTATTTACTGTCTTTATCTTTGTAAAAGATTTTATGAGAGATTAACATGAAATTTGTGATTAGAGCTGGAGAACTGTGTTTAGTATTCTGCAAAAAAGTGTGGGAGCAGTGTGTATTGAGAGAAAAATGCAGTGAAATGTGTCCAGAGTTTAGCTGACACAAATAAAAACACCTGAGCTTCCGATATTCCAAATTGTGTGTCAGCGTGCAATAATAGTGTGTAAGCAATGAAGGAAAGCTGTAATATGATGTTTAACAATAAGATTAGTTAGCGTACTAGTTAGCTTATCCCAACTTAGCTCTTGACAGATAAGCGACTAGTTTCATAACTAACAATAACTATAGGATGTAAGACTTGTCAGAATTATGCAAATGGTCAGTTAGTTGCAGCAAGTTTAGGCTGGATCTGTTTGCTGGAATTGATATTGCATTTTCATAACATATATTAACAGGTTATATTTGTTATATGTGGGTTATTAGCTTGGATTTGAGTTGACTGAGGAATGTCCATTTTTTGACAAAAACTGAGTTTGAATAGGCTGAATAGGATTTTTTTGAATTACCAAGAGATGTTATGAAAGAACACATTTGTGGGTGGAGTATGGATAGGTCACTATTATCATATTACTATGGAGAAAAGAATGTAGGCCATAAAAATGTTTAGCGAACCTTCATTGTGGGTGGCGCAGTGCGGGGGGGTGAAGGTGGACATTCTCCCAGAGGCACATTGGAGATGGTCAGCAGCTCTTGTTTCCTGCAACGCACACACACACACAGTGTAAGTCAGGCAGAACAGCACATGTTCAGTATTGAACAGGCCTTACAAAGCTCCAATGTGGTTTTGCATTCAACCAGAGACGTCCTCTGAAATGTGCACATAAAGACAAACACACACCCACGTTTGCAGAACAAAAACGTTCCAGTTTGAAAAAGAGGGAGATCCACAATGTCAGGACAAACAAAAAGATCCTGACTTTATAAAGAGCTTTTTACAAAACCATGTTTAATTCTTTTAAAAGTGAAAAAGCAAAACCATCTCTTTTTGGTTAGGGTTGGCTTTAGAAAATTGATGTTGCAGGTATGCAACATCAAGGTAGAAGGCTGTGTTTCAAATAGCATACAATGTACTGTATACTGCACCAGTATATACTGTACAGTACATGCTACTCTTCATAGTTGTAAACAGTATGGCATCCATACAACAAATGCTGTATATTGTACTACAGGGTACAGGCATCACTAGTCTGCCAACATCAGGGCCTCAGCCAATCAGACTGATCTCAAGACCCACCCCAAAACAAACAGTAAAACCACAAATAGAAAGATAATAATGCAGTCTCCTCTCTGACAACATATCATACAGTCTGTTTCATGTGTTTATTACAGCTAGTGGTTAAGACATGTTTAAAGGTTTGTGCTCATCACAGCTAAAATTAGCATTTCCTCCATTTTAGAGGTTCAGTGCTGCTATACAAAGCCTCTGCCTTCAGGGGTCAAGGAAGCCAAAGCAGTAGAGCTACTGGTTCACTGGTCAAAGTTGAACTTGACACAAATTTTGCAGTGAAATTCCATTTGCCTTGGAAGTTCGGGACACAAAATCAGTCACTGAGGCAAATTCCACTGAAATGAATGCAATTTTTCATGTAAAACAGGGCCTTTAGGCTGAAACATTTGGGGCTAACCACATTTTCCAGTATATCAGATTTGCCCTCATAATGGAATATCTGGCCAGGGTGGTACATCATCTGGGTATCTTTGGCGCACTATCAAAATTCATGTTGGTCACAGACTGCATACTACTTGCTACTTTTGGGCACAAACATTTCACAAGCAGTATGTAGTTGGCTGTTTTGAACATTTAATATAAGATATTCCATGTAATTTTGGACAGCTTCCACTGAGCCCTTCATCATGAAATGTTCACACGATATAAAGGGCAGCCTGCATTTTCAAATAATGTCAAAAAAATTAAAAAAGAGGACATAAAGGATTTTGTTCCAACAGCAAGGTTACGTTCAACACATATGCGAACAGATAGTAGTGTCTATTTGTTTCAGTCCAATTCCAGCAGAAAATACTCGATTGTAGAGTGTGTAGTTTGAGCTCGATAGCCTATTTCTAGATGTTCGTCTTAAGTGAAAAGCTTTAGTTAAAAATAACACATTTAAAATGCTAGTATTTCTTAAAGAACAAATATCAAAATGGTATAAGCCAGTACTAAGGGTGGGAATATCAGTATCAAAAGAAAGAGTGATACTGTGACATCCCATATAAACTATATGTACAGTCGTGTGCAAAAGTTTGAGTGTCTGTGGTCAAATTGTATGATTTTGTTGGTTTTCTAAGCAAAAAAAAGTACAAGTTCTCTACAGTGAACATACATCTGCACATTTTAACGAACAATTACTGTTCATTTGCTAAATCGAACATATTGGGGAAAAAAATAAAACATAAAATGTGTAAATGTGGCTTGTACAAAAGTTAAAGCATGTTTGACATTGTATGTTTTATTTTTTTCAATGTGTTCAACTCTAACTACAGAAAATCAGGAAATCAGGAAAACAGAAAATCGACAAAACATATCATTCAGCTGGGGTGTTAAAACTTGACTGTATGACCTCATGAGCAAAAGAGGACGTGCTTTGTCCTTCTCAGAATCTGCTGAAGCTGCACAGAGGTTCCTCCAGAGCCTGAGTTGATCATCCTAAAATCACTGCATTACATGCACAGTCCCAGTTCAGAACAAGCAAAGACACTATGGTAGCTAAAGGAGGTAAAAGAAAGGAGAGAGAGCAGAGATGAGATGAGAGGAGGTATTTATTGTTCCTTCGAGGAACATGATCACACACTAAAAGCACTTCTTTTGGCCAGAGACAAACATGAGAGACACTGGCCCTGAGCAGGTTTAAAATTAGGCAGACTAATATTCCCATTAAGTGGAAAAGGAAACCGGCATGCGGAGGCCGAGGCCTGCTGTATGTCATTAAGTTGTTCCTTTCTATTACACTCCAGAGAGCCATAACGTGCGAACGAAATGGGAAAAGAATAACGGTAAAGTTTCACAGAGCTAAAATCTCCTATGTACGAGTTCATGTGATTTGTGTTGCGCACTTTCTCTGAATACCATGTTGAGAAGCATCTATGACCACATTAATAACATGCCATAACTCATCTGTAAGCCATTTTACATGTGGCTCAAAGTGTGTAAAAAACACATTGTAATATTTAGCCATGTTTATTTTGCATTATGAATTGGTAAGATAATTGGGTGGTGGATCATTCTCAGCACTGCCGTAACACTGATGTGGTGGTGGTGTGTTAGTGTGTGTTGTGCTGGTACGAGTGGATCAGACACAGCAGTGCTGGAGTTTTTAAACACCTCAGTGTCACCGCTGGACTGAGAATAGTCCACCAACCAAAAATATCCAGCCAACAGCGTCCTGTGGGCAGCGTCCTGTGACCACTGATGAAGGACTAGAGGATGACCAACACAAACTGTGCAGCAGCAGATGAGCTATCGTCTCTGACTTTACATCTACAAGGTGGACCAACAACGCAGATGCGTCTAATAGAGTGGACAGTGAGTGGACACAGTGTTTAAAAACTCCAGCAGCACTGCTGTGTCTGATCCACTCAGACCAGCACAATACACACTAACAAACCACCACGACATCAGTGTTACTGCAGCGCTGAGAATGATCCACCACCCAAATAGTACCTGCTCTGTGAGGGTCCATGGGGGTCCTGACCACTGAAGAACAGGTTGAAAGGGGGCTAATAAAGTATGCAGAGAAACAGATGGACTACAGTCTGTAACTGTAGAACTACAAAGTGCACCTATACAGTAAGTGGAGTTGATAAAATGGAAAATGAGCGTAGAAACAAGGAGGTGGTCATAATGTTATGCCTGATTGGTGTATATATATATATATATATATATATATATATATACACACACATATATATATTGCTGCTGTCAGAACAAAACCTGGTATCTCCCAATAAACATGGCTATAAAATATAATGTATTTTTAGACATGTTTATGGCAATGTTTATAATGCCTTATTGCTTTATGAATGCATTAGAATGTGTTATGAATATGACCATAGATTCTTATAGACATGCCATTCTTCATTTATGAGCACTAGTTTGTATTTCATTATAATAATGCTGGAAAAAAGTGATGCATTAACTTTACTTGATTCAAAAATGTGCATCATTTCCACATGAATACAATATATCAATGCAGCTCTCTCTTTCAGTTTACTTACTTTTGACAATAACTGCGATAATGTAACACATTTCATGCATCATGCCTTTCATGGAGTTGCAGAACACAGAAAAGGTCATTTGAAGTCTGTGGAGAGTTAACCAGTAGCTATAGTAATAAAGTATTATGAGGACATTCCAGATGCTGTTACCATGCATTTCAGCCAGCAGACTACAGAAACAAGTGCATTTTATCAAATTACTGAACCGCAGACACGGCCTGGCATTCAGCGAGAAAACTAATGCAGTGACACAGCAAATTCGACGTTTGCATCTCTAGAGGATTTAGGCTGGAGGGAGCGAGTGGAAAGCAGCGGTCATTTGCAGGTCACCTGGACGTGATGAGATTGATTGGAGGCTAATTCACATTGAGGCAAAATGGCTCTGCCTTTCGTTTGGCAGAAAAACAGTGTGTTTTTCCCTCTCTTCACTTCACTGCGATTTTTCCTGAAACACGTCCAGCTTCCTGAAAAAGGCTCTGTTACATAGGGTGAAATATTTGCATTTAACCCTTTAAATGGCCATTGGTAGGCCTAAAGTGTTAATTACACACCTCTATAAGAATAGCTCAGCCAGCTTGCATTGAAGTCCCTGTAGTTACTGAACAATAAACTTTAGTATGTAATAAGCCTGAGATTTTAAGGGGTTAAAGGGATGATTTTTCAAAATTTCTACATAATTCAATCAAGATGTAAACAAAGTCATTTAGAGTGGTTAAATGTGAAATGGTGCATTATAGGAGTCACAATGTCAACAAATCCAGTCATTTTACTATGACCAGTATTCAAAACCATACCACTGTGAATAATTCTGACTTGGCAGGTTTCCATAGAAAAGAGGATTTCACGTCAAACTAATCCCTTTGTTTACATCTTCAACATTTATATGCAGACATTCCGAGAATTTGGTGGAATTGCCCTATTACTCTTAGAAGCTAGAGACAACAAAGGTATGGTGTAGTTTAATATTAATTGTTTGTAGGTCAAACAAGCAGAGGAATTCTGGCAAAAGTGCAGGTGTTTTTGTCATGATATCAAAACAAGCTTAAAAATATCAGTAGTGCAGATTCAACACTTCTAAAGTGAAATGTGAATTAGATGCACAACTAACTATATAAATAAATGAAGAGTACAGTTAGACAAAAGTAATAACTCACACTTTGTAAGGGTTAAAAGGTCAGAAAACAAAATATAAGAGTGTTATATAAGAATATTTGGCCTGCTACACTTTGCTTTCTAACAAGAAAGCATTATGCATACAGCTGCCGTCCTGCCATCCAGCAAGCCCTTCCGTCTCAGTAAGCAGCTGGCTCTGAGGACGGGGTCCAGAACACTGCTCTTGTGGCTGCTGCTGGAAACTGCCAGTCATGCCAAAGATCTCCTCCCCACAAATCACACCAATGCCAGAAAACCTTCCAGGCACTTTCTTCATAGCAGTTAGCTTCCCAACACAACACAGCTGCTGGAGAACTAAAAAAATGCCACCTGCAATTTATTTTTTACCCAATTTTCAAAGCTGTTTGCATGCTGTTTACTGCTATTTGCAAGCAGTTAAATAGCAAAACCACTCCTTTTTTTTGGAAGCTACATTTTAGTTCTATCAGTCCCAGATTCTGTATTATAAACTGGATAGCTCCAGTTCTGAACACTGATTTGCCCAACCATGGTTGAAGCCATTGTAAAATATAAAAAATTACTGAATATCAATTGAATTCTGGATTAATTATTTGTCGAATTGGTTGTCAAAAACAGTCAAAACACCATCAAGAAAAGTGCACTTAGACAGAGAATAAACTTCAGTCGCTATGTTAATTGGCAACCATAGTCTGATGTCAAGGAATGACAGTGCTAAAGAACTAATTATGTAAAAGTAGTTCATTAATGTCATTAATTGTTATAAACACCGGAAACATTAATAATGAGTTATAACATATGAATAAACAGGACATTAGTGAATTGTTATGTCAGATGAACATACATATCTGGTATTTAAGTTAAGTAACTAGCAAGATGTGAGATTTAATAGTATAGATGAATATGGGCTCACTCTTCAGCAAGCAACAGGTCACTGTTTCTCTTTTTATTTAGTGTTACAACTGCTCATTAATGAAGGTGTTCATGACCCAATTAATAACCAGTAAAGTCTTATGGTAAAGTGGTATTATCATTCTTTATTCTTTACAAATTCTTTATTGTACATAGGTCATAATGTATTTTGTTGCTGTTACAGTCACATCTTTAAAGTGATTTTGCTTTGGCTAAGGCTTGTCTGTTATTGTTTATTTGAAGAGACAAGATTTTCCTTCAGGTCAAAAAGATTTACACTATGATTAAGTGCATCAATAGAGCTCTGACAACACAGACAACATACAGTCTTGTGAAAATATCTTAGGCAGCCAAACAAATGGTTCACTACCACAAGACACATTTTGTTGATTTGTTCTGTTGTAATGTGATAAAATGTGTAAGTTAGCTCAAAACTGAGGTTTTTTTCTTAAGAAATGAGGAATGTGGCCAATATAGTCAAAGGAAAATGGCTTGTACCCTTCTGCCATTACCTTGTACACAAAGATTCGTAAGTGTTTCTTGGCCTGGAGGTTCTAGGGTTCTAGGTTCTAAGGAAAACAAAACAGAAACAGTGGTGACGCTTTATACTGAGTGGTCCTTTTTTAGATGAAACAAACATCAACCACACCTGTCCGAACCACACCTGATGTTACAAAATGTTCCACCACACATTGTGTGCAATTACACATTTGCACCAGAGAGGTCTCCAAAATCCCCAAAACTTACATTGTACAGCTTTAAAGAACAAAATGTCATTCTTTTCTGGCATCGCTCCAAATAATCATTTTTAACTCTTTTATCTTGAGCAACCAAGAAACTAAAATAAAACCAGATAAACTAAAATAAATTGCACCAAGTTCCACGGGTTTAGTGTTTCTCTGCTCTAAACCACCAGCTCATTACCAGCCCTTACAGTTGGATCAGGTGTGTTAGAGGAGGGGAAATGCCAAACTGTGCAGTGCAGTGGTCCTCGAGGACTGGAACTGAGCCCCCGAAGTACAGTGAGATAGAGGAGACAGGGCTAAGAGAGCTTGTTAGGAACATTTTGGAATATCAAGAAAAGTCGTAAGGCTTGTACCTCTCATTATAAACCAACAAATCACACCTTACAGACACACACTGCACAACAGCACACACTGAGGAGACACACTCATCACAGTGACAGTGTGAGTGCGTGTGTGGTGCAGTGCGGCCGTCCTTGTGTCTGTCTCCGTGGTAATGAGGCAGAGTCTGCGTCACTGTATCACTAAGAGAGGGCAGGAACATGGAGACGCAGCATGACAAAGGAAAAACAGAGAGAGAGAGAAAGAGAGAGAGACAGAGAGACAGAGAGAGAAGTGAAAGAGGTAGGGGCATAGAGGGAGAGAGGGAAGAGCGAAAAAGAAAAAGAGAGAGAACAGAGAAAGGCAGGGGACAGAGAAAGAGGGGAAAGGGAGAGAGAGAGAGAAAGAGAGAGAGAGGGGAGGCAGGGGCATAGTTGAAGAGAGGGAAGAGAGAAAAAGAAAAAGAAGTGAGAGAGGCTGGGGGACAGAGGAAGAGGGGAGAGGGAGAGTGAAAGAGACAGATAGAGAGAGAGAAAGCGAGAGGGAGAAAGGAAGAGGGAGCGAGAGACAGAGAGAGGCAGGGGCATAGGGGAAGAGAGGAAAGAGAGAAAAAGAAAAAGAGAGAGAAGAGAGGGGCAGGGGGACAGTGGAAGGGTGGAGAAAGGGAGAGAGAGAGGAAGAGGGAGAGAGAGAGGCAGGGGAGAGAGACAAGTGAAAGAGGCAAGGAACAGAAGAAGAGAGGGAAAAGTGAAAGAGAGATAGAGTGGGACAGATAGATAGAGGGGGAGAAAGAAAGAGAGAGATGCAGGAGACAGGCAAAGGAGAGAGAGAGAAAAAGACAAAGAGAGAGAAGAGAGGGGGGCAGTGGGGACAGAGGAAGAGGGGAGAGAGAAAGGGAGAGAGAGAAGAAGAGGGAGAGAGAGGCAGGGGAGAGAAGAAGAGAGGGAAGAGTGAAAGAGAGAGTGGGACAGTTAGATAGAAGGGGGAAGAAAGAGATAGAGAGACAGGAGACAAGCAAAGGAGAGAGAGAGAAACAGAGAGAGAGAGAGAGAGAGGCAGCGGCATAACTGAATAGAGGGAAGAGAGAAAAAGAAAGAGAAGAGAGAGGCAGGGGACAGGCAAAGGAGAGAGAGAGAGAGAGAGAGAGAGAGAGGGAGAGAGAAAGAGAGAGAGAGGCATTAGGACAGGAAGAGAGGGAAGAAAGGCAGTTTGTACAATATTACAATATTTGTTTGTACAACATTAATGGTTATTTTTACAGTTTTACTGACTCCAAAATGACTCTTCAAATTCCTGTTATATTCCTAACACTCCCAAACCTTTCCAGCACTGCTTTCTGAATTCTGAACTGAATTGAAGAGAGAGAGAGAGAGAGAGAGAGAGAGAGAGAGAGAGAGTGAGGGGCACAGACACAGAAGGGCACTGAAGCAACAGGAAGCAATAAAAGCAACACCAGACACAGACTGTGTCCTGAACACACTCCCACTGCAGGCAACCTGACCAAATTATCCAACTCCTCTGACAAATACTATGACAAATTCTTTACGATATCAAACCTATATGACAAACAGACTTTAACACGTCAGCATTTCGATAATTTAGTATGTAATGGCGTAATTCATCAAAGTGCATAATGATGAGATGTGGAAGTGGATAATATATCTCATCTCACAGCACAGCCTTCTGCTCTTCCCTCATCAGCTCACATTCAGCGTGCTGTCATATATCTATTTCTTTAATTAGACTTGATTCAATACTAACCACATCTGCCTGGCAGTTATGATTGCCTAATGTTCCGGCTACATGTCTCCATGTCTACTGTATTGATTACATTCTAGAGAGAGAGAGAGAGAGAGAGAGAGAGAGAGAGAGAGAGAGAGACACACACATCATGAACACCCTTCATGCAACAACCATATCACACAGTTTGAAAGCGAGAGAGTGAAAAGAGAGAGAAATGGGCAAGAAAAAAGTCATCGGGTTGGTGGAAACACAGACACTTGCTAATTAAACTCTAATTATGAATCTTATCCCAGACCTGATAAGTGTTTGTTATGAAACTCAATAATGAACTTGATCTTTTCCCGGACCAACAATTACGGCGCTCCAATCACTCCGCTAATGGACTTAATACTCCACAGGCAAGAGTGACAAACAGAAACAGTTCAGTCCTCAGACTAGGGCTGAGGGATATGACAATATCTTTATCATAATAAATCATGTCACAATACACTTTCTCAAAAACATCACTCAGGTATTGGTCAGTATACCTGACTATACTATATCCAGAGTAACACAGCACAATGAAATGACTATTTTCAATGGAATTTGCCACGTTGAGTGTTTTTTCGATGCAGACTTCCAGAATGAATACATTTTGTGAGCAAAATTTTGCATCATATTCAACTTTGGGTTTTGCATCAAATTCAACAATAGAGTTACTACTTTGACTGTGTTGACTACTGAAGGGGAGGGGCTTTGTTAAGCAGCACCGAAACTCCAAAATGGAAGAAACACTAGTTTAACCGGAGTCTTAGCACAAACCTTTGTGGGTCATTCTCTATTTGGAGTGAGAATTCAGGTGGATAAATCTTTCATCCCAAAACTGAAAAATCTTAATATGTCCCTTAACACCTCATATTATCGTATATGCTAAAAGGAGAGCTTAATTCCAAACATATTTTACAGTCACTGGTGTTTTATGAATATGGTGTAACACCAGTGACTGCAACTCCAGTGACATTCTGGTTAAGACAGAGGATTTTGTAAATTGGCTGACTCATTGGTTGTCAGATTACTTTGTGTAACTATTTAAAATCAGTAATAAAAATGATACACTGCATTATTTTGACAAATTTTTAATGACCCAGCAATTAAAGCACATAACACCAGTGACACATAGAAGTTTTGTGCTGCCTGATAAACAAAATTATTAATAAATTAATAAAATATAGTGAGCAAGTGTGAACTCGCCTTCTCATGCCTTGAGATGCTTCTTCTCTGATGAGTCTTGACCCAAGAAAGCAGTTTAATAGAGCTGAAAATACTAAGTTAAAATGTAACATAAGAGTCCTGATAACACCAGTGACTAAAAGAGACTCAGTGACTCCTTCGTGACAAATGATTTTTTTTTTAAAAATACATATTTTATAATGTAGTATAACGTTAGTGATATAAAAAGTAAACATTAACCTGTTTTATACAAATTCCTAAAAACAAACCTCTTAAAAATATTGTTTTATATTAAAAACGGTTTCTCAAATATTGAAAATTGGTTTTGTGATGAGTTGTTTTACACATGTACAGCGACTATGAAACAGGATAGAAAAAGAAAAATCAGAGAAATCATAAGGGGAAAGTATCATTTGATCTTAGGTGAATGTACATACTGACTTTTGGAGCTGTGCCTAATATTTTAAGCATCTTTTTAAGCCCTGCAACCTTTGTGACATGGTTTCCCAGTCCAAATGGAGAATGACCCATGTACATTACTTCCCCACTGGCAAACAAATGCAAGAAAAACTGCATGATACACAGTCAGTCAGGTACTATCTTTACTTTTGTGGTTTTACTGTGTGTTTTAGACAAGTTAGCCAGCTTGCTAACTGCAATGTTAGTTCCTTAGCTAACCGCAGCTACACAAGTCACCTCACTGCCACCCACCATGCCAGTTATCTACATTATTTGGCACAGATCAGTGTGCAGCACTCGTGAGCATATAATTACTTGATATAATCACATTCACTTGTGTGTCTTGGCTGTTTATGGTTAGTAATGTCTGCAATCATCCAGACCAGCCTTGATCATGGCTTTTTAGTAAGGCAACCTGAACTGCAAATGCCTAGTGTGACCTTTTTCTTTACAGTTCAAATAAGTTACAGGCTTTAACTGCTTGCATCACTCATATGGTTTTAGAGGACAATATTATCCAATTTTATACATAATTTGCACACGCTTCTTGTGTCAGCTGACAGTGCAGCTTTGACTGTGAATGCGACCAAAGCAGCTTGAGTGTCACAAACTTGATATGCAGTTTGAGGAAGCATCTAATTATGCTAACATCAGCCTCATAAAGATCATTGTATCCAAGAACCCAAGATGAGTTCACCTAAACATTTGACATAGCTGACTTCTGTTCATAACTGACTTCTGTTTTTTGGACTTTCTAGGTTTTCAAACAGCATTAGCCAAATTCATAATTATAATTAATCAGTTTGTGTTTTGTTTGGAGTTAAAGCAGAAATAGTGAAAAACTTTTTAATTGATGTTTACTCATAATTTCTCTCTTCATTATTTTTTTAAATAAAGTATTGAAAGGACTATTGAGTTTTCTCCATTAGTCTCCAGTCACAACAGCTCTGTTTTAGAGAGTAACTTAGAGGTAATCACTCTAAAAAGTGGTGTTAAATAACAACACACTAACTTGCGTTACCCACTTAACACTTTTTGTGTTATGTTGCTTTCTGATTTAACACATTCTGTGTTAAAAGTAACACAAAATGTGTTATCCAAAGCTGAGTATAAAAATATTTTAACACATTTTGTATTAAAAGTTACTCAAAATGTGTCGTCTCCAACTGAACACACCGATGTATCTAGTCAGAGACAGAATGTTAGCTCCTTAGCTAACTGCAGCTACACACAAGTCACCTCACTGC
This sequence comes from Colossoma macropomum, assembly GCF_904425465.1. Classification (NCBI taxonomy): domain Eukaryota; kingdom Metazoa; phylum Chordata; class Actinopteri; order Characiformes; family Serrasalmidae; genus Colossoma; species Colossoma macropomum. The sequence continues at coordinate 25,235,760 of NW_023494786.1, forward strand.
CACCAACCGTGCCAGTTATCTACATTATTTGTCACAGATCGGTGTGCAGCACTCATGAGCATGTAACTATTTAATATAATCATGTTCACTCAAGTGTCTTGACTGTTTATGGTTGGTGACTTAGCTAAATGGCTAGCTGGCTAACTGCACCAATTACTAACATCAGCAATCATCCAGACCAGCATCGGTCACTACCGTTTAGCAAGGCAACACAAACTGTTTTTTAACACATCTGTTTTAAGAGTTTAGTGTTTTAATTTTTTTATAAATCTTCTCATTACAGTTTGAGAAAAGTCATTAATTATTTTAAATAAATGTCTTTTTTTAAGTATCTACCCCAACACCAGTCAGCATTTCTACAATAGCACCCAACTGCATGCTTCATGAAAAGGCTAAATGGGATTTTTCTTAATGTTCTGTAAAGCTTGTCCAACCTAACAACAGCTGCATTGAACAAATGCAGCACTGCTGTTTTGTTGGTGTGTTATATCTGTTCCAACATGTTAGCAAACTAAGATTATAATATTGAGCTTTCTAAGAAATTATATATAATTTAGTTCTTATAGTAATTATAGTAATTATAATTATTCATTTATAATTTATAATTATATATAAATTATTAGTAATGTTTAATATTGCGTATCATAAAGTCTTGAAGTATGACTATATAAATTTTGTGCCCACTGCTAACATAAAAGTGTACATTGGAGGATTTGTTCATATACTCTACCTGTTTCCTCAAAATAACTCAGACCTGTCAGTCTCGTCCTGATGAAATTCCATTATAAAAGCCAGAGTCAGTGGTCTATATGTTCTTTATCTGTCCTGAGCTTCAGAAGAGCGCAGTTACTGGATTACTGAGGCAGCTGTGTCACAGCTCTGTATGTCACTTTAAACTGATAACAGCAATGCTGAGGCAGTCTTATGATTATTATTGCAGTAAGGGATTGTAGAGAAAATGATGATACAGCACAGAACAGAAGACTGAAGAACCAGTGTGTTTTAGGTGACTGGGTTTCTGTGTGTTTAGTGATGGGGTTACAGGGGTCTTCCTGTGGGCTTACACACTGACGTGTGCAGCTATTTATAGAGAGAAATGTGGTGTCCAGCCAGTGACCATCACATGTATTCTCAGTAACATTATTAAACACACACACACACACACACACACACACACACACAACACACAGTGTAATAGTGTGCAATAATAATATGTCCTATATGTCTATATGTAACAATTATATGGGTGGGCACCTGACAGCTGTACTTATGAGCTAGTTGGACATCTTATTCCAAAACTACACCCATTAAAATCTATATATCTAGATATTTAGTCACTATTGGACTTGTATCTTTAAAATGGTAACTTAACTTACAATGTAAGTTAATTACAATTAATTCCAGATCATTTCTATTGGTCCTTTCATCATATTGTCCCCTTGGAATTATAAGGTTCTGTCTGTGTTCTGAGCAGTTTTGAGAAACTAAGCTTCAAAGATTTTTATTCCAAATAGCAAAACTGACATGTGGAGCATGTATCTTTCATACATGACAATGACAGACATCATAAATGTATTCTAAATGTACAATATCAAAATCCTATTAAATTTGTAATTGAGTGTTTTTGGAACATGTCAAATGCAGATTGAACCTTCTATTCCTAAAAACTCACTTTCTTCCTGGAATTATAGGTTTCTAATCTGGCAAAACAGGAAAAGAAGCAATGATTTTCAAGGAACAGAAATAGTTTACCCATTATTTATTTTAACACAAAATTAGTGTTGTAACAGAGTATCTACATCATCAGAAAGTTAGATCAAATTTATGCTTTCTATCACATTTTATGACATTTATTTGGACTTTTTATTTATTTTTTATGACATTTATTTATCATTTTAAATGTAATTGAAATGTAAAGGTCAGTGCTAAGTGTTTTTTCCAGTGCAGACGTCAGTTTGAGGTAGAAACAATTAGTTTAAGTTACAATCAGCTACTGTAATTAACTGTCCCAGCAAGTAAGTGTAGCAAGTCAGTCTAAAGGCAATATGAGGTTTTGTTTCATATCAGATATGTGACTTTAAAGCACCAAAATGTCTTAATTTGGGAGAAAGAAGAGCAAGAGAAGTGTTAATATTGTTATTAAGACCCCATCAATTCAAATATTTACTATTTAATTACTTTCAAGGATTAATAATTATAAAATTTAAGACCTTTTCAGCAATATGTTTTCATGTTTCATAAAGTTTTATAAACTTTACCCACAGAGCCTGATTGGTCCTCTTGTGTGTATTCAAAGTGCTGATTGGCTCACAGATAGAACCTTATAGAGCTAAGTTAGAGTTTGACTTTGAAGATAGATTCTTTTTTGTTTTCTAGGTAAAGCTGCTGAAGTTTTCAAATTATTTTATTTTATTTATTTATTTTATAAGTCCTTATATGTACTAATAACGTGTCCTATATGCATTATATATGGTATATATGTAAGTACTTATGTCATAATATTATAGCTCATATGTATTACAAGTACCCATGTGTATATGTATTATGTATATGTAAGTACCTATATATAATAGGTACTTGCATATACAAAATACAGGTATATAATACATCCCATATGTGTCATATATATGTAATTACGTATAATGTACTAATAATAAATTCTGTATTTATTAAAATCCTAATCCAAACCTCAACCTCAGTAACCAAAAAGAAATGTTTTTGCCCCTTAAGTTTAAAACATGAAACTCAGTCATTTTGCTGCTTTTGGTATTATTGGTACTTAAACAAACATGTACCCAATAACACACACAAACTCACTGACACACGCATCTGAACTAATTAAATTTACTTTGCCAACTGACACAAGAATCAAGAGGAAATTTAATTGGGAAATAATGACGAATCAGAGCAATTCGACACATAAAGTACGAGATCAATACAGAGTGCTGTTAAAACACTTTCCGTAGTTAGTCGTACTGAGGTAAAGGGAACTGGTGCTGCTGCCAAAAGGCTTTAAATAAGGCTAAGCAAGGTTGCACATCTACACAGATAAAGCAATTTGCTAAGAGTCAAAGCTTTTTATTCTTGGTTTGAGTTGTTTAAAATGTGTTTTCCATTTTCCCAGATAGCATGAAAAGTGCACAGGTATAATGCACACTGCCAGTAAATCACATAATTTACTCTTTCACAAAACCAAGCACATGCTGAGGTCACTTTGTTTTATGGTGCACTTTTCCATGACTCAGGATGAATGATAAGGACCCATAAAGCAGCAGGGATGATTACTAGAGATTACGGTTGCATTCATTCTAAAAAGGTATATGGAAGCAGGTTGTGATTTATTTTTTTTTATATACCGATCAAATTCATGTGTCTCTAATGCACCTCTAATACTTTCTAATATACAGAAATAAAAACAATTTTCAGAGAAGAGAAAAATCATAATGTGAGCAGACTAGCTACAACATCAGGCAATGTTGAGGATGCGGTGAATTAAATGGAAATGAAGCTTTATTGAAATGCTAATAGACCAGTATGGTGATGTATCGTGCCTGCTTGTTTAAAAGCCTCTTGAAATCCACCAATAACAAGAAACTGATTGGACCTAAGTTGTGTGCACCTGCTCCCTGTTTAATTCTATTGGGCTACACCCAAACGAAGCAGCCAATCAATGCATCAATTAATGAAGATGTTCAATTGCCATTGCCCAATGGAAAAACAAGGCTTGCTGCCATGGCAACCACTTAGCAACAGACTTCTTAAAGCAGAGAAAGGAAAACAACTCACAGCAGGGCAGGAGCGAGAGGGTGAGTTTGGTACGACTGGAGTCATTACTGTAAATTATGTTTTCAGTACAACACACACACACACACACACACGCGCGCGCACACATACACACACACACACACACACACACACATATATATGTATATATATATATATATAGTTGTTTTTCTTTTGCAGTTTTTGACTTCATTTGAAAATACCTGTTGCCCTTTACATTGTATGTAAATTTCATGATAAATGGCTTAAAAAAAAATGATTGAAAATGAGTCGGAAAAAAGTCTGCTTCCATTGACTTACATTAAAAGTAAAGTAGGTTTTTTCTCCTGTAAAGTTCTCATTTTGGAGAAACAAGGTTTTGTGCTGACAACAGCGATATATATAATATACATACATACATACATGCATACACATACAGACATCTACACATGCTTGTCTTTCTTCAGGGGGTGTTTCTATTGACGTCTGTATGATTGCAGCTAAATGACTGGCCCTATCATTGGAGGATTAGGAGTTTGATCCGTGGCCTAGGGTCCCTTAGGGTCCATAACTGGCCTTCCTCTCTCTGGGTGACTAGAACACTTCTCCCTATTACACAGCATAATGCTAGCCAGTGTGAGCATCTGTTAGCTTAAGTAAAAGAACTGGCAGTTAGTGATCAATGACATTGCATTAGAGGCAGTCTGATTTGCTTATCATATGTCTCAGAGGAAGCATGTGCCAGCCCTTCATCCTCCTAGCTAGGTAGCTATCAGGTGGAATTGGCAATAACCAAATTGGGGAGGAAATTGAGTAAAAATCCCAAATTAATTAAATGAATTAAAAGCGGCAACACTGGAAATAAATAAATAAAGTACCCACAGAGTCCTCATTTTAACGTTTTCCTACATCGTGCGTGTATGCAGGCCCAATAAAGCCACAAAAAAGGTAGATACACAAACATAAGCCCATTTTACACTTAAAACCTGGCACATAATCGAGATTATTTTAGCAGTGCTGTTTAAGCTTTGTGTCATTAACACATGCAGCCCTTAAAAGCTATTTTAATGCTAAGCAAATAGGAAGTGACGTTTTCAGCACAAATAGCCATCAACTTCTTTATTTCTCAGTCATGTACAAAATAGACTCTCACAAGTTTTTTCTCTTGTAAAAAACATATTTAAAGGTTCCTGTTTGTTGTTCATGATGCAAAGAGTTTGCACAGAAGCAGCCATGCATGCATGTAGGGTGTCTTCGTTTTACCCAGTAATGTATTGGCTCTTTTGTTCTTATGCAGCTAATGTCAACTTTATCAAGACTCTGACTCCAGCTAGTGCTCACACTTAAAGACTTCTCATTTAATTACCATTAAATCCCAGGGTAAAAGTGCAAGTTGGTTGGACAGACAAAAAGATGGTGAGTCTCTTGTTGACTGCTTCTTCAATGTCATGCTACAGGGTAACATTCATGTTTACAGGGTAACATTCAGATCTCTTCATCTTTAAAGCTTCATCTTTCTATTAATGTTTGAGGGTTGGGGTGAATTACCAAATATTGCCAAGTAAACATCATTCTAAAAAAAAATAAAACAGACAGAAATTGGATTATCATTGAGTGCTGAGAGAGTCACCCACTCCTTCTCTCTTTCTCTCTCCTCTCTCTCTCAGCTCACTGGCTTCTGAATGGAACATATTGATTTTGGCAGTCAGGCTGTGCCAATGAAACAAGAGAATCACTGGCTGCCGAGCCAGATTCTGTCCATATCAGAGACCCAATAGCCACAGAGAACCTGTTGATATATAATCTCTCTCAATCGTTGTCTCACTAATTCAGCAACAACAGCATCTCACACGTTCAGTCTTTAGGCGCCAGTTACAGACATATTCCCATCTGATCTGTATCGTTGTGTACATCCTGAGCGACTCACAGTTTAATCATGTTACAGATCATCGCTGTTCATCTTTACTTTTTCATATCATTTGAACACAGCAGCTTTCCTATACATTGAGGCAAAATTTCATGTTGAATGAACCAATAGAATAGAAACTTGGAATAAAACCTCTTTCCAATAACTTACATTAAAAGTTAGAAACATTTTTGCCTTCTCCTGTAAAGTTGTTGTTTTGGAGGTACATGTTTTCTTGAGTCTTGCCTAATTAGCACAGCTAGTCTGCAGTAACATTGTACACATTTCCATGCATAGTTCTACTGTGGGACCTCCAAAACAGATAGACATTGCATTTTATGGCTACTGTTAAAATGGATTACACTATTACACTTTGCATTCATGCACTGCAAAAAATATGTAAATGTCTAAAGTTCTCATTTTGAGATTTTATTGGAATTATTATAGGACTATTTAACTTATTTCTAAGTCTTTTACTCTATCTAATAAAATGATCTTATTACATTGGCAAATAATTTAGCTTGTTTCAAGAAATAATGCTTAAAAACTAACAAAATTATTCATCAATGGAATAAGAGAATGTCACATGAAACAAATACTGAAAACAAGTAATTTCTCAAGCCTGACAATAAGTGAAATAATCTTAAATATTCTAATAAAGTTTTCAGATTTACAAAAACCTATTGATTTAATATCATCTTTACAGTGTAAATGTGAGCTGTGGTGTCATCTTGAATTCAATGTCTGACTGCCTGTAGTTTCTGGATTGACTTTTTTTTCATTAGATAAATCAGTAATATTAGAAGACATGGAATGGCAAACTGTACAGTGGACCTGTATTACATTTTGGTCTTTGGTCTTGCTCAGTCTCCCTGAAGCTCTTACGTCAGACTGTGATTCTGAGCGATTCTAAGATTTCAAAAACACAGCACTATGTCAGCATCCTCAAACAAAGGTTTTTTAAATCAAATGCCCTCTGGATGTGCTTGGATTCTCTAAGACTTTTAAGTGCATTTATCCTTTAGTTTACATCCTCGAGTCTGAGTGGAGGCGGAGGGCAGGCCAAACGTTGTGGTGTACAATAGACAAGGAGAGAAAGCAGGGTGGAAGAAAAGTGAGTTCTAAAAATATCTCTAGAATCCCACATTCTACCGCTCTGTAAATAGGTGCTCTGCTGTCTGTCAGTGGGAGCGTCTGTGGGTACTTGTTACAGAGACACTAATGCCACCTCATCCATTCCATTAACTGATACTGCTCAGTGGCCTGGCAGAGACACCCAGGCACAGATAACTCGATAGTGCCAGGCACCAAATAATTACGTAACACCTGAATGTTCAGCAATAATTCTCCATACACAACATACACTGAAAAAAAGTATGTACTCAATTTACTTGATTCAAATATGTACATCATTTCTACATGCATAAATATCAATATCAACAGTTTGATCTTTCAGTTGACTTACTTTTGGCAATAACTGTGTTGATGTGATAGATTTCATGATGCATATATTTGAGTCAAGTACATTTAATGCATCACTGTTTTTTCAGTGTATGTACATCTGAATAGGCAATTATAGCTCTCTAGACAGGAACATAGCACAGAAATATCAACACTGAATACACAGTGTGGTCCAAAAGGCTGAAACTACTAGTTTTGCATAGAATTGTTTTTTCATTATAATGACATTATCAGCATAATTTCAGTGAAAGTAGAATCTTTGAAAATTTTCTTCATGAATTTCAGAATTTCTTATTATTTATTGAGCCCCCCTTTTGCTTTAATGACAGTGTGCACTCAGGCTGGCATGAAATCAACAAGTTTATGCAAAAGCATCTGATAAGTAGATCAAATCTACCTGAGAGTCACCTGAACACAAAAAAACATGACCTTTTTGTACAAAGACATTGACAAGGTCAGTGTAACAAATTTGCTTAAATTTGAATAGTGATCCACAAACAGTGCAGAATATTTTACTTGTCATAACATTTCTTTGTTTTAAACATTTCAAAATTCTTAAACTGTGTTGTTTAAATAAAAAAGTTCCACATTTTCAATATGGGCTCAGATATTTGGACCCTACTATATAAATGCAATCTCTAAATATATGAAGGGTTTTGTTTCAAAATGCATAAAATGCCCTTTTATTAATTTTCTTTATTTTTTTATGATAGATGTTGGTGAGAATAGCATTCACATATGAAGAAATTATATCACGGAAAGTGAGACCGTCTTAAATCTAGTTATGTCTAATATTTTCAATTTTAAGTAATTTAAAAATTGAATTTGTGTAGCAATCTCAAAATGAGGAAACTTGAGATATATTGACTATATTTAAGATGATTTCACTTGTAAGATAGAATTTTTGCAGAGAAATGAATGATGATCAGGTTGCCAGCCTGAGCTGAGAAAGAACAGGATCCTAACTGGACCTCAGATGGTCACTAACAGGCATACTGCATGTGTACACGGAAGTTTCATATCTAATCTTAACCGTCACTGAAAGCATGCTAAGTGTACATATCACAGTCGTCCTCTGACTCATGAGCAGCATGTTAAAGAGGACGGAAGTCACTATGAATAACCTTCTGTAAATGACATGAGAACCGTGCTGTAAGTCACAGGGCTCATCATATCACTTCATTAAGGGGATCAACTCTTTTTGAAAAACAGACAGAATGTTTTTTTTTTCCAATATAATATTTTTTTTCAAACCTGAACTCAAACTGAAAGTTTCAGAGAGTAAACAACAATACATCCAGAAAAATAAAATAAATCCAGTAAAAAAGACACCTGAAATACTGTATGATTATTGCACAAGAATTGCATAAGACCATTTCAGTCTGGTAAACCTTAATTCAGGTGTACAATATTACATTCATATGCCACTCAATTTGTTGATTGGCCTCTGCCTGTGTGCCCAGACAGTCAATATAATGCTTTAGCATGTGTTAAATATTAACAGTTTGTATGATGTTCCACAGTGAGGGAGAGAATAAAGTCAACCAAGAAGCATTTACACAAGAGCACTTTAAAAAATGTTAAAGTTTCTAAATTGAGTGAACTATCTACTCCAGTAAATGAATAAATATACTAAACGATGCCTATAGCAGGCTGTTCCTTTAAACTGAGCTGCCAGGTCAGAAGGAAACTGGTAAGGGATGCCACTTTGAGGCCAACAATAACTCTAAAAGACTTACAGATGTCAATGATGGAGACAGGAAAAAATGTGCATCAGTCAACATTTTCCAGAACACTGCACAAAGCTGGCCTCTACGGCAAAGTGGTGAGAAGGAAGCCATTACTTAAACATTACCATCTCAAAGGCCACCTGGACTTTACAGCAAAGCACCTGAATGATTCCGTAAGAATGTACTAAAATCGTGGTGGTCAGGTGAGACGAAAATAGAAGTTTCTGATTTGAAGACTAAGCATTATATCTGGTTGCAGATGCAGTACAAAGCATTTTTCAGCCAAGGTCATCCAAACAGTGAAATATGGTGGTGGCAGTATCATGGTACGGGTTTACTTCTCAGCAACAGGGACTGGAAAGCTTGTTAAGATTGAATCAGAATTACTTTATTAGCCAGTTACACTTGCACGTGTTAATAAATCGTCTTGATGCATTTATACATTGTCAATTACCAACTGCTTACTGTTGCAGTACTATTGTCTTAATATGCATGGTTTGTGAATCTTGCAAATGTTATAAACTAGTCTATCATATTTCAAATACAATATTATGTTTAAAAAAGATGCACACTTCAGTTTGTAATTTCACAGACTTACACCTGTACAAAAGGGGGTTCCTCAAGGGTTCTTTAGCAAAGGACAGAGTCAGACATACAGATCTATGACAACTCAGAGACACATTTGAATGCTTAAATGGTTCTTTGCCTGATTGAGATCATGAAAAACATCTTCCTTTAAAAAATCTTTTAGAAAAATATGGTTCCACTATTGTTATGAGTCAAAGAACCCTTTATTAGTACAATATAGAGTCCTTTTTGCTAAGAATATCATCTTAATAGGTACTGAATAATACCTCTGCAAGCTCTTGGGACAAAACCTTTCATTTACATTTCTGTTTTTTTTTTGTTTGTTTTTTTTTTATATATAATTTGAAAATATTAGCTGCTTTTTACATTGTTTCAGATTTTAATGATGAATAGACCAACAGAAATGGCCCAAAGGTAGTTGACTAACTTCCTTGACTTTGAAAAGTTATGACCTTTTTTTAAGTTGCCATTTCGGGGATATGAGGTTTGGTTTTGACAGAAATACACATTGAGAGTGGTCTTTGTATATTCAGTTTTATGCCACTATTGCAAAAACATGCCAATAAAACCACTCCAAAGTAAGCTTGACTGATATAATACAGCATTTTCTCACCGACGTTGACCAACTAACAGTTTTATTATACACTTTACTGCAGAGTCATATACTAATCTTAAATCTCTCACTGCCTTTAGATTGGCTTCCATGAATCTGTTTGCCCACCTCAACAGGGTGAAATAAGTGTATGTTTCCTCTATTACACATAGATGAATGTAAGTTATAAAACTGCCATCTATGAGGGTGCTTTGTCCCTGAATCAGGAGCTCTCTAACACAGCTGCTTATCATAAATGCTTTCCCAGAGGTTGGAGTGAGAGAGAGAGAGAGACAGAGACAGAGAGAGAGAGAGAGAGAGAGAGAGAAAGAGAGAGAGAAAGAGAGAGAGAGAGAGAGAGAGAGAGAGAGAGAGAAAGAAAGAGAGAGAGAGAGAGAGAGAGAGAGAGAGAGAGAGAGTTTAAGGCCCTCAACTCTATGCTTATTAATGGCAAAGCAAGAGAAGAAGAAGTAAATAAATAAGAAGAAAAAGGTCAAAAGATCAACATAAAGGAAGAATGAAGGTGAAAAGGTTGTACCAAAAAAAGACTAGAAATGCGTAAGGTTGGAGGAGAAAGAAAAGCAGATGGAGAAGAGGGAGCTATGGAAACAGTGTGAGTCAAGGAGTAAATAAGGAAGGAGACAGCGTAATGAGAGGAGTGAATGATGAAACAGGAGAAAATTAGCGCTCGTAAAAGAACGACAAAAAGGAAACTGACTAGCTTAGTTCATTCTACGCTCATATACATTTATAATCATAAAACACAGGAACTCTATTTTTAATCCCGCCAAGATGAATGGAAAGAAAACAGCACAGACCAATTAAAAGAGACGGCAGTAGGTGCTATGAATATTACATCCTAAACCGTCTGGAAAACGGACGTGTCCCGGCAATGACACCGTGAAAGGTCACAGGCAGGCAGTCAAGAATTTCTTTACAGAAATGAACATGCAATTGTTCAAATGACTAATAATAACACACTCCACTATGCTAATCATTTTCAAAGCTGTAATAAAATATGCTTCACTCTTGTTTGACTGGCTTTACACCTCTGATTTAAAACATGCCAGCAATTACAAAGCAATCAGCCCTCAGACGAACAGACCGAGCGGCGCTAGCTTTTTCTGAGTCACAAAAACCTTTTTTTATTACTATACTCAATGGCCCAGGTGTTTTCCATTACAATTATACCTAACCTATCACACGCACCAGTGAAAAGGCCCATTTATTTTCATCAAGGAGTGACTGTGTGTTGTGTTTTTTTGCGCTGAGGATGCTACGCTGAAAAGAGGAACGTTTCTGAACAGGTCAGAAAGGTGACTCCAACATTATGCTTAAGGCCTGTATGGTAGTCACTTATCAAATGAGCCCATGCAAATAGGGGCACATGTGGCTCCTGTAAACACAAACCATTCTGTGTGGTGCTTGTTTAAATATGAAGTAATGATTAGACAAGGAGAGGAACATTTGGCCTAAAAACTCAGTGTTTGCACTGCACGCGCCGTCTGTCATCAGAATGCAAAACAACAGTCCCAAACTCCTCCTACGCTCCAAAAAATAAGAGTTCCTAAATGGTTCTTGGCTTGTAAAGTATTAGGAAAAAAAACTTTAACTGGAGATTCTTCACTTTCATCCATCTCAAACTACACTCTCAGAAAAAAAGGTATGAAACTGTTACTGGGGCAGTACCCCTCTTGTCACTGGAGTGGCTCCCTTAAGGGTACATCTCAGTACCTTTATACAGGAATCATAATTGTACCATTATCTATTGAAATGATATTTTCTAAGCTGTATTGACTCCACACACCCCGTCTCGTCTCCAGGCTTTTTATTTTATTGTTCTGTTTTAAAACATCAGGTAATGGAACGGCACAATTATGTACTTTTCACCTGGAAAAAAAATATTTAAGGTGCACAACTGGACCCTAAAACCACTGTTGTACCTTTGAAGGTATATTTACATTGCTTGTACCCTGATGAACTAAAAATGTACCGGCACAGAACCTTTATTTCTAACAGTGTAGTCCTTAGGGACTCCCAGACAGTCCACAGTTTTGCGAGTTGTGGATCATGTGGATCATCTGGGGGCTCCTGAGGTAAGGACATGTTTGAGAACCACTGCATCAAAGAACCATCCACTGAAAGGCTCTTTAGGGAAAAGTAGTTCTTCTAAGGCATCACTCCAAAGAACCCTTTTGGCACCTTTATTTTGAAGAGAAGCTTGCTGGGAACTGGTGGTGCAAGGTAGAGCAGTGGGAGAATTACAAAGGTTTAAAAAAGTCCAGCCCGCTGGGGGACTGTCCTACAAACAGCCTCCCTCATGTCCACTGCCTGCTCTGGCTGGCACCCCACTGGAAAACACAGCTGAACAACACTTGCCCTTTCAACTCTTTTCACCTATTGTTGCCTTTTCTCGCTGCTCTCCTCAGCCGTGATACTCACTCTGGACGCTCCACAGAGACACTCTTTGTGAGCATCTCCATCTCTGGAGGTAGAGTGGCCACTTTTCTATGAGGGTTATCCATTACCACTTGTTTTGGAGTGTCAGGTGCACACCTGTCCACTCAATCAAGTGCCTATAAATGTCTCTTCCTTTCTCTCTGCAAATGTTTTGCCTATTGTCAATTTCACTTCCGCAAGCCCACAGGTTCTGCGCAGTTTCGGGCAATGAAAAGTACATATTAGCATATATACAACAACCTACAACCTATTCCAATGTGTGTTTCAAGTCCCATTCATTTAAAACAATGGTTTTCAACCCATGCCCTACCTCTTATCCTGCATATTTTGTTGATTTCCTTGCTTTAATACACCTGATCCAATTGGCTAATTTGTGTTCTTCTTGAGTTGAAGTACCATGGGTTTCTTGGACAGGGATTAAGACTGGACTTTCCTTCTTCATTTAGAATGCAAGTCCAGGACTAGGTTTAATCACGGTTCAGGAAACCAACTTTAAAACATGCAGGGCAGGGTTACTCCAGGACCATATTTGGAAAAGCTCCTGCAAGTCAAGCTTAAAATCACTGCCCAACATGTGCTTCATATCCTGTCAATCTAAAACAGTGGTTTTCAATCCATATAATATTTCTGGTCCTACATATTTTGGTGATTTCTTGCCCTAGCACACTTCTCAAGCCCTTCTTGAGTTGAAGTAGATGTTTTAGAGCAGGAAAAACACTATGGGTCAGATTCCCAGACAGGTATTAAGCCTAGTCCTGGACTTTCCTTTCAGTGGAGAAACTCAGTTCAGAATGCCTTGAGATCCATGACCAGGCTTCATCCTTGTCAGGGAAACTGACCTTAAAACATGTAGAGCAGGGTAACTCCAAGAGTTGGAAAAGCTCCTGCATGTCAAGCTGAAAACTTTGCAGACAAACTATACTCGGTCCTTAAGACGGTTCTTAAAGAACCAGCTTTGTCAATGAGATGTGCACATGTGAAGAACCTAAAGTTTTAAATAACCTCTGCATAATGTAAAGATTCAATGCCAGTTAAAGGTTTTTCCTAGACCACGTCAATGACCACTGAGGAACCTTTCCTTTTAAGAGTGTCAGTCATCTCCCAAGAAGATAAACAGAGCAGACAAGGTGCTGAAAGAACAGAGAAGTTCACCCACCGCTCCTTCTCTGCTTTCACCCTCTCTCTTTCCTTGTGCCTCCTGGACTTGTGCAGTAGTCCAATGAGGATAACCGCGGCCCGGATGCCGGCCTTCTTGGACTGAACGTTGGCTCCGGATTCGGACATGCTGTCTGGCCCTGGTGCTGGACAGCTAGCCTCCGTGCCCCAGCCTTCAGACCAGGGCTGTGCTCCACTATTGTAACACAACCAACCTCTGCACCACCGGCTGTGAAAGTGTGCATCTCCGTCCACCTCTCTCTCTCCTTCTCTCCCTCTCTCCTTCCCTCTCTTGCTCCCTCCTTCCACGGCTCTCGCTGCCTGTCCCAGCCTCCACCTGATAGGAAGCCTCTAATGCTGGCCCCACCCCCTTTCCTCCCCCTCTCCCTCCCTCTGCCCAACAACCCTCCCCTCTGCTCCACTCTGGCTGTACTTGTTTCCATCTGTGTGCTTTTCTGGCCTGCTGTCGTCTCTGTAGCCGGGACTTTCCTGCGTGATAAAAGAACCTCTCTGCCCTCTCTCTTCTCTTCTCTTCCCTCTAACATGCTAGTAATGCAACTCAAATCCAGTTTTTCATCTTTACTGCCGCTCACTTTCTTTCTCTTCTTTCCATTCAGATCAAAGCCACTGGCTCTGACTAGAAGCATTGTGTGCTGCGGCATCATAAAGAGTTTTCAAAGAAGGCGGTTCTAGACAAAGGTGAACGTTTCTGACATGCATTCCCTTTCACAAGCCTTGGGTGAGTGTTGTGATGTATGTATGGGTCAGAGGCTAGCTACACTGTCCTCATGTGTTGGCACAGTTTGGTAAACACCAGCCTGTCTTACTCGTTCTTCTTCCTTCTCTTCGGTGCCCATTTGTCTGTTATGTTCTCTCTATCTGTTTTTGTCTTTTTTTCTTTGTTGGGGGTTTTAAATGATGAAGTCCCCCCTTTCTCTCTGTCTACAATCATGTTCTGTTTCTAAATCATTACTTCTCTGGTTCCTCAGAGGTTTTTTGCCTTTAATCTTCTTTATTATGTTTTACTCACTGAACAACAGCCACTCTATCTACTGTTGAGTTTGGGACAGTGCCACCTGAGCGCAAGCATGTGATTCTTTCCTTCTTTTTCTTGCAGAACCTGCTGGTTTTTAAACACCACCACCTCTAACATTAGGACACATACAGGAATACATCAAGACCATCGATGAACACATTCTCCCAACATCAATAACCTACTGTAGGCTTTGTTATATCACCCACATTCTGAATAATTCAGCAGTAACTGACATGGACGAACTCAAGATTCAAGATTTTTTAAGATTAATTGCTGCCAGTGGAATTTGATATAGCTCCAAAAAAGGTCCCCCAGTTGTTACGAGTAAAGCCTATCAAGTGCAGAGGAGCCAGGGGAACAACCAAACACAGGGCACAATTTAACACAGACAAGCAGTGTGTGATTCTGGTCACATTACCACATTTCCTAGCCACGGACTTCCATTAAAATTCATAGCGATTCGTGAGCGTTTTAAAGAAATCTGTGCCAAAGAGTGTTTCAGGGCATGTAAGTAATTATTTTTTTGGTAAGTGGGCTGTTTGTGTAAATCAAAATCCAACCTTATATTACTCAATTATTTAATCATCTTGGTGCCTACAATGTAGCACCGTTTTGAAGCATGTGACAAGCTTACAGCAAGTGCCATCGAGGCTTAAGTACAGCCTCTGTGCTGCGGGGTTAGTTGTAGCATGGTGTGTGATGTTTTTATTTGCTGTCCTTCAGGGAACAAAAATAAATTTGTCATTGTTTGACAGTTTTCATATATAATTTGATGTGTGTGTATCTATTGATTGTGCCATCTGTCTGTCTTATAAATATATAATGTAGTATGGTTGGAAAATATACTTGTTTCTTAAAAGATAGAATTATACTGAATTAATTTAATTTGCACTGGTTCATCAGACTTTTCTAGTAAGTGTTACAATTAACCCTCAGTCTGTTACAGTTAACCCACCCATGGGATAAACTGTAGCATTGTACTTTCGGTGGAATTGTACATGAACAGTAGGTGCTAGAAACAATGTGCAAGCATTCATTTGTAGCAGAGATGTTGCTTATATGAAAACACGATTATTGTAATAATCTATTGCCTATGTAAGGAAGGCATTGGAGTATGTAAGAATACAGTTTCTCCGCAAATACTGGCAATGTAGGGCTAGCGAGTTAGCGAGCTTATTTTGTCTTGTTGACCCTCAGCCAACCACAGACATCATAGTTTGGCCCTCAAGATAAAAGGCTTGTCCAAGTGAGTGGCAGCCTAACTGTAGGAGAGGTGAAACAACAACCACAAGGTGGATTCAAACCCTAGGAATGACTGGGTATGCCTGGTTGTGTCCATGAGCAAGGCACTTAACCCCAGATACCACTGCTCTGTTGGCAATGTTGTACTGCTTCCAGACTAGGCATAGTTAGGTGACAAATTTACCTTGCATGCTCAATAAACTACATAATAATCTCTGTGCTGTAGCAATTAAAGGAGATAGAACTGTAGCCAAGAACCATTTAGGAACCTTTTTGTTTAATAGTGTACCGTCTGTTGAGGAGTTGAAGAGTACAAATACAGCAGAGTGATGCAGTACAGTATGTGCAAACATCTCAGTAGTGTACATTCAAAAAGCCAACTTAGACTGATTACATTTCTTAAGGTGGTTGCACCCTTACCGCCAAGTCAAGGTGGGGTGCAGTAAGGTTTTGGCAGAGACATGCAGGGTGAGTTTCTATGGAGACATTCTGAGTGATGGATATGGGTTGAGATGTCTCTTAAGAATGATAAATGGTATTCCTTTGGGACAGCCACAGGGAGAATAAAACATGATCCACTTCTGTCTATTGTTCTACAATTTAAAGGCTGCTGGAGGGAGGAGGAGGAGAAATAGGATACAGTAGGGCAGCATAAAAACATTAACAACGTCTCTGAGAGAAGGCCGGGCTAGTAAAGACCCCTGGAGACGTGCACACACACATTTATGCACATGCACAAACTCACACCTTATCTCCCAGGGTCCCTTTAGTGCGTAATGCATACACACCTCAGCCCCCCATAGGAAATCACCTGACAAACTCTCCTTCTAAACATTCTCAGCACCAAGCACAGATACACACACTTCGTAATGCCTCAGTGCATACCACACCACATACACCTACCTTCTCTGCTCCCAACTGTCCTGTCAGCTCCCAAAAGCACACACACACACACACACACACACACACACACACACACACACACACACACACACACTCCCCTCACCCACTCCACAGTCTGTGTCAACTCCCGTCACACAAAAGGTGTCCAGTAAAGCTGCATCATACATCACTTAGACCCGCTCTACACAATAACTGTCAGCTGCTCTATAAATGTGACACCTACAGCGGCAGCCAGACTCAGCAGGTTCACACTGTTCCTGCCTACCACACATATACACACACACACTCTCTCTCACACACACACACACACACACAGAGTGATTATACCACCTCGGTGAAGCTCATATCCCAAAAGTGCAAAATCATTTGCTCTAAAACAAAGCACAGCTCCCGTCACTGCAGGAGTACTTGGTAGACATACACACAACTCTCGCAAATATACATACTTTACCATTAGAATGATCTTTTAGATTAATACAGTCATGTACAGTACCCTGCAGAACTCAGAGGCCACCCTTTCTTTAATTTAATGTCCAGTCAAAGCGCCATTAAGTACGAGTTATTAATTTTTCTGTGTCAGGAAAAAATGAAGAAAAGATATATTTAACAAAAATACACGGAAGCCTCCACAGCTACTTTATTTAATGTATCCACTTTCTGTCTTCACAACAGCATACGCTCTTTTTGAGAAACTTGCTTTTAGTTTTTCAAAGAAAGCTGCAAGGATATTTTTCCACACCTCCAAAGTTCAGTCTTAGAAGTTGGTTGCATTTTCAAATTTTCTATTTTCAAATAATCCCAGTTACAATAATAGACTTATAATTTTTGTTGTTGTTTTTGTTTTCTGTTTTTGTTTTGTGTGTGTGTGTGTGTGTGTGTGTGTCTATTTGCTTTTTTCAGTAACAACTTCTTGACAGCTATACATCCTTTCAGAGTTCAGTTGTCTTTTCACAGTTGAAGCATGGACAGAAAAAAACTGTTGATTTTATCAGATCTGAAGCAAGAGTGGAGCTTGATTATGATTTTTTTATAATCAAAATATTAAATTAAATTTCTATCAGTGCCCACCAAAAAATTAAATCTTTAATTTATTTGTTAAAATTTGTGCTTTTTACACTTTTATACAGTACGTTTAAAAGTAGGTATTTTTTACTATCACTCTTGTATAGTTTTGGCTCTATACCTTAATTGAGTACGATTTTGACACAGTCAAAATATCATTTAAGTATGGATCTCTGTACTTTTTACATTCCCAATTATTTCAGCCTAAAGTTGATCTTTAAATGCATGAATGTTTTGCTTAAAGTTTTCTTTACAGAGAAAAGATTAAATACATTGAATTTACATGATTAAAACATGTACATTATTTTGCACATTAATAAATTACATCAACACAGTTACTGCCAAAAGTAAGTAAACTGAAACACAAAACTGTGTTGATACTTCATTCAATTGGAATATCGATGCATACATTTGAATCAAGTAAAATAATTACAATAATTAATTAACATTATTTATTGTTTCAGTATAAGTAACTCAATCATTAGTGTAAAATACATTTTCATGCCATCCATTTCAAAGGTTAAAGGCAATGTGATTTTTCCTAAAACACATTATGATTCTCACATTAAGAGTATTATTTTGTGTATGTCACACATGACTTGACTTATGTGACGTTTTAATTCTCCTGTTTATATATTACATAAGCCCATGACGAACAAACAGGAGATGAAAATCAACTCCTGGGATGAGTAATGACCATTATAAAGTCTGTTTAGAATGAATAAATCAAACATCACATCCACTAAATATTTATCCAGCGGCTGAAGAGAGAACTCGAACAGGCCATAAGCGAATCTAACACGCCCATTTGTAACTTCATTATCTGATTTATTTTGACATTCGGTAAACACAGCTTCAAAAGACTATCAGCCTCAGTAAGAACAAGGGAAGCGAACTGTGTTTGGGAACAGATATGGAATCCAACTCTGAACTTCTGATCCTTTCTTTAAAGGGCCCATTCAATGGAAAATTTTATATAGCTCCACCCCTAAGTTATGAGGGGCGTTTCAGCATGAACTGCTTTCAAATAAGACAGCCAATCAAAGCACAAGATCATTTACATATATCTGTCTAAAAGACATAGAAACAAAAAAAAACAGCCTGTTTAATATCTAAGGCATACAGAGAGGCTGGAAAATGGTCATCTAGAAGTGAGTTATGACTCTTGTGGTATATAAAACCACACCAATGTTGTAAATGGAATTTAGAAGAAAAAAAAAAAATACAGCAAAATAAAGGATGTGGGCTCTTTAAATGTCAAATTTTCCAGCAAATCAGATAGTGGCTGTACTGTTAGTAAGTAACAGTGCTGGCTCCCTATCTGGAGTAGAAACCCAAGGCCAAGGTGACTGAGGGTGCTGCTGCTTTCTGATCCAATCAAACACACGGTGGCCAGAAATAGCCAGGCACAGCACCGGGCAAACACGCGTCTCTGGAGTCCAGCCCAGCGTCCAGCAGCTCCGCTACTACTCCAGCGCTATCAATGTGTTTCACACACACACACACACACACACACACACACACACACACACACACATAAACACTGAGCAGAAATGGCTGCCAAAAAACCTCTCACACACTCACACACACCCACCCTCACACCCCGGCCTCCGCTGATATGGTCATGCTGGATGTGATAGTGAGTGTAAACATATTTTACATGGCACATCTATAGATATCCAGCTGCAGCATTAGTGCTGCAGCAGAAATCTCATTAACCCCATCGAGATGGCCCTCTTTACGTGTTTAAAGGAATGGTTTGGTGAAAAATCAAATGTACACACTGTTCTACCTACCTCAGATGTACTCGATTGGCCAAGATATGTTTGGTATCCAAAGTATCCAAAGTTCGCTTGACTTCCCTTTGCTGCACATACATCACACACGCATATGGACCCTAGAATACATTCACAATTTCTGTTGTTTCTATTCATAAACATATATCTTTAGTTTGAACATTTTCTTTGCTCATTTCAGTAGCTCACAGCTCACAGTCTAATAGTTTACTGTATGCTTGTACAAGGTCACATTCTCAAGAGGCAGCGTATTTGTTGTTCTGTTGTTGTTGTTGTGTAATTGAGCTAACATTAGCATGGTGGCAAACATGTTGTTGTTGGTAGCATGGCATACATAACTGGACATCAAATAAATGAATGTGAATTTTAAACAATTTTTTTTTATATACTTTTATGATTGAACACATCTGGTCAACGGCATGTTTTGTTGATTTCTTAAGAGAAATTAAGTTTACACATCCTCTACACTGAACAAACTATATAGCACAATTTCGTTCACACATTGGGAAAAAATAAAGCATAAAATATAAAATGTGTCATAACTTTTGCTAACACATTTTAGTTTAGTTTTTATTTTATTTTCTTTCTGAATATGTTAAATTCAGCAAATAAACATGAAATGCACATTGTGTGGACAGTGTGATCTCTGTAGAGGATGTGTTCACTTATTTTCACTTAGAAAATCAACAAAACATGTAATTTGACCATGGGTGCCTAAACTTTCGCATATAACTGTGTGAAAAATTTCTGTCTATTTAAATGCTAATCAAGTTACTTGTTACTTCTCAATTACTAATAAATATTGAGCATGTCCCTCCCTGTCACTTACCATAATATAGCCCTACTGACATGCACATGACTAAAAAATGAATTAATAAGAAAATGTATCATTTTACTGATGATCTGACCACAGCAAACAGCACACAAAGGGAGAATAACCACATAACGACATAATGAGTGGATTAGGGTATCTTTACAAGAGATACTTTCACATTCTCATCTATAGGAGAATGAGGCACGGCAGGTAGTCTCTAATAAAGACTCTCTGCACTCTTCTATTCTACAGTGTCTCTAATGAAGAGCTGGTGGGGTCAAGAACCCAATTCACAGCGACAGCACTTCAAACGCCCTCAGGGCCTCACTCACGCCTATGCTGTAGTCTATGTGTATTTGTGGGAGTGAGAAAGAATGGCTGAATGTATGCATCATTTGCACTTTATATGCACTTTATTGCACTTTGGGTGTGTGTGGGTGATAGACAGTGTCTTCAAAATACACACAGCACCAATAGCACGCTGATGCACTGCTGGCTATGCTAACTGAACATTAAAGAAATAAAGAGAATAGGTTGACCAAACGTGTTAACATGGTTAATGGGAATTCGATTAATTTTTTTTAAATTTCTGCAGATATTGTATGTTAAAAAATGCTCCAATTTAGAGTTACAATAGTTCACAACAGTGGTGGAACCAGACAAAACATGTAATCTCTCCAAAAGCTCCATTTCAGAAAGCTATTATATGAATAGGCAATGAATATAGATTTTTTACAATAGTTTTGAGATTAGATATTGGCAGAAAATGTGTTTTAAATGCAGGGCAAAGGTGGACACACAAGCAAAATAGTACCCAATGAATGAAGAACGAAATAACTTGGGATAAAACACACATATACAGTGGTATGCAAAAATCAAAAGATATGTTTTGTTGATTTTCTAAGTAAAAATAAGTGAACACATGCTCAACAGTGAGCGCACTTAAATAAGGTATTTTCTGCTAGTTTTAGTGCACAGTTTCTGTTTATCTGCTGAGATTAACACACTGGAAAAAAATAAAACCTATAAAATGTGCCAAAATGTTTCACACACTTTCTTCCCTTCTTCTTTTTCCAATGTGTTAAATTCATGAACTAAATACTGTTTGTGCATGCAGAAGTGTGCTCTCTTTAGAGCCTATGTGTCAAACACAAGACACAATCCTATCCAGCCCGCAAAAGTATTTTAATTTCTTTTAATATTAGTCCGTTTCACAATGCGCTGCACTATAGTGTCCAGCATGCACTGCAACATAATGTGTGCTTTGACTCTCCTACCCCAACAACAATCTATGGGACAGCAGTTACAGCTCAGTTCTACACAATTCCACACCTGTCATACCACCAAACACACTAGCTGCATTTCCGTTGCAGTTCAACCAATATAAACACCTAACGTTAGCTCAGCAGCTCAGAAATTGAGCCCAAGCATTAATGAACTTGCAGCAAACAAGGATATCAGGTGTCTAGTTCAAGCACATAGGTAGGTTTAAAAGGCTGAGCCCTTAGGGACATTACATTTTTGATTTAAGCATTTAAGTATTTAAGTATTCATGTAATATTTCAAGGTCTATTATAAGCGTCTGTATTTTACTGCTGAAGTTTTTGTGTAAATGGTCAGTTTGGGTTATAACAGAACATTAATTAAAAATAAAATACAAACATTTTTTCTCTGGCCCACTGATTTGTTGAGATTTTTTAATATGGCCCCTTTAGTGGTTGAGTTTGACACCCCTGCTTTAGAGGATATGTTAACTTATTTTCACCTAGAAAATCCATAAAACATCGAATTTGACCAGGGTTGCCCAAACTTTTGCACACACACCATAGAAACCAGTTCAGCATAATCAAACATTTTGGCTAAATTGCTCAATTCATCTCATTCTGAACTTTATATTGTTCAAATTATAGCTTTAAAACTCTGTTAAAGCAATAGTTTGGCCTAAAAATGAATCAGATTACACAATTTTCTCCTTACTCCAAATGCAGTTGATCATCCAATAGGCTGTTGTTGCTAACAAGTAATGAAACCTTATACCCCACTAACTAGCATTGTGCTAACTGCATGCCTAAATTGTCACACACTCGCCTCAAACTATGTCCAGATATTAAGTCATTTCAATAGACTTGCTTATGTAGTTTTCAACACTCTATGACTGCATGTTATATATATATATAAAAATGAGGATTGCTGCCACTGTTTTTCTCCAAATGTCAGAAACCACATGCAAGTCTATCTAAAACTGCTTATCCCCTTAAAATCCCAGACTTCCTACAAGTCTTATTATTTAAGAACTACAGGGACTTCAATGCAAACTGGCTGTGCTATTTTTAAGCTATAGATATGAGTAATAAAGCTTTGGTGGGCCCTGGCCGTTTAAGGGGTTAACTGGTTTGAGGTAAGTGTGTGATTGCATCATTTCTTTGAACTATTGCTTTAAACTTGTTTACGTGTTTACTAAAGGAGTGAGCGTCTGCTGAATGTCTGACAAAATAGAGAAGCGCTGTGGTAGAGCCCCCCCACTGGCCGCTGTCACAGCTCCAGTCATACAGTTACAGATAAATGCAACATATGAGGACACCAGAGCCGGCGCCCCCCGCAGAGCCTCGGAGGAATGACACGTTCTTGATCCTGTTCTGCTCTGAATGTCAAAGAGCTAACACAGATTCTGCCACTTCATCATCCCGCAGCAGCCGCTCACCTCAGCTTTCGAGACAAAACTGTTCAGGCTACTACACAGGACCCCGACAGGCCATCCATCATACGGTGGTTTCAGCAGAACCTCAGCCCTGTCTGGAGGCCAACGGGACAAAACGCTCCCTTTCAAAACTTCAACATGACCACCAGCTTTGATCTACTGCAGGCATGTTTGTTTTGCAGAGACAGAGAGACTGGTTAATGATTAGACTGCAGTTAGGCTACAACTTGCTATTAACTCTCTAATTAGCATAGTGTGTCCAGGATAATGGTGAGGTAGAATGGAGATAAGCTAGAAAGGTTAGGGTTAGGCTTTATGTTTCACAGAGCAAGATCTACATTCTTACATATAAAGGTATAAAGGTTTCCAAATGGTTCTTGGGCATAAGGTTCTAGGAAAACCTTTAGCTACAGGACCTTAACATTACATGGTTCTTTGGTTCTTTGGTTCTTTGAAGACCGGTCGATGGAAAGGTTCTTGGCAAAGCAAAAGTGGTTCTATCTTCCAAAAAAACCTTTTTGGCAGCTTCTTTTTTAAGACTGTTTAATAAAAAAAGGGTGTGTTTCATATAATCTAGTAAACGTTTAATGCTGAGGCATAAAGTGGCCATTTCTGCCTTTTAATCTACTCTTCTCCTTTAATAAAACAATTTCTCGACCCTCTAGATCTGTTTAACTACATGCTACTACTCAGGAAGAAGATTTTAATAAGTTAACGGGGACAAAGACACTGAGTGTATTGCTGACGATACTTTAGGTAAGATCCCACAGCCTTATTATTCACATATTTATGTCAAGAATTATTATTTAATAACGTGTATGCATTATTTACTAAGTACTCTGTAAGTTACGTACATGTACAACTAATATAAGTTATGTGGTGATAAGACTAAAAAGTTGATGTATGGGTCCACAAACAGAAGTTTGGCCACTCCTGTTCTAGATAGTTCTTGTATTTTATCTTTTTCCCTGAGTGATGTCCACTTATAACATTGTACCAATAGTCACAGTTCATTTTACATGACCATTTTTCCAACTTTTCATCCCTTAGAATTAAAGTGTTTTTGTTACTGTGCCATTAAGACTGAAATAATCTCTTCTGATTGTTTGTCCTATTCAAAAAAGCTGTCCAGGCAGAAATACTCTTTACATCTTCAACCTGAATTCAGCTTTCCAATAAGTGGTTCCTTTAAGGGGTAAAGAGGAGATGTGAATGGGCAGACACTGGACAAGAGGGGTTTCCTAATTGGAAAGAGCACACCGGAAAGCCGGCAGCAGACAGACAACTACAGTCACCCCTCTAACTGAGGCCTTTTCTCATCTATATGCGGGAAGCTAATTGCTTGGCCGACCTTTTGGGCCTGCCAAGAGGAAAATCATCACAGATTCATTTTACAGGGCTCCAAAGGTGCAGGATGTGTAATTGTTCCACAGCATCTGTATTAGAGGATGGCTTTTTAATGTATTCACAGGACAAAGCCTTTTCAGAAATCATCTGCATCTCTCTCTCTCTTTCTCTCTCTCTCCCTCTCTCTCTCCCTAGGGAGAGGAACTGGTGCAGACTGAATGACTCAGGCTTTGTTTTGTTCTGCCATGTGCATCCAGCCCCAGCTTCTAAGTCCTTTCTTCCTCTTCTACTACAAACGTCATTTATTTAATTTGGGCCATAACCAGTTTGGCTGGTGGGGGTGATGGTGGTGTAAGAGTTGACAGGGTCCAGCCTGACAGCTGCTTCACCCCTAACTCACCCACTCATGCAGAAAAATGCCCAGCAGAACAGACGGCCACACCACAAACAAAAGGACATGATGATCATGTCCTGTGAACACTACATTGCAAAAATTATATCTTGGCATGAAATTATTGTATGTCTTGTTAATATCCGATATTTCTCATAATGGGATTGTTGTAGGGATTTACTCCAATCATCAAAAAGTAAAAAAGTTATTCAGAGTGCTTTGATGTGAAAAAGTTCATTGTAAACTTACTGACTCAGAGCTCTTTACAGTGGTGTTGATAGGAACCAGGGGTCACTATGTCAGCAACACAAATATAGCCATTTGCTTTTCAAAAGACCAGCAAACCTACATGTGTATTCTGAGTTCTAACATCTGATGTTGATGATAGTTAGATGGTAAATCTGAAAAAAATACTATGTATTCTTAAAAATTGATTTTGTATAATAATTCCTGTAGTATCAGGTTGTGCATACATAACCACTTCATATAATAGTTTTCTGTGAAAGAGCTTTTAGAGACTTTAAACACTTCAGACATCTGGTTCCCATCATCACTACTGTGAACCATTCTGACTTGGTATGTTTTTCTCGAATGGAGTATTTTACATTAAACCCCTCTTTAGTTGTATCTAGTGAAATTGTCTTGTTCCACTAGCAGATAATTTTGTTTGCTTCAAGCATTATTTCTTGACACAGGATGGTTTCACTTTTCGACTTGCTAAGATCCCATTTCTGTGCTGTAATGAAGGAATATAATATTACAAAAAACAGAAACAGGTAGGCAGAAAAAAATTGTGACTCATGAAAAATAAAAAATGGGTTGAGGTACAGAGAGAGGCTAATATGAGAACAGCCTATTCATCATCATTTTTAATAGCTTCGGGGTGTGAGTGAGGCCGGTGGCCGGTTGCGCTCTCGCCTGTGACGCAGGCATCATCTGCTTCAGTTTTAATAGATTTCAAGTCCTTTATGACAACATATAAGGGCTCCACTTGACCCAGCAGCATGTTCCCCTGCTTTCTCTCTCTTTGTTTCACTTTTAAGATGAGCAGATGGAGAGAAAATTATAGAAATATGAACATCCAAGAGATGCAAAGCCAAGAAAGGAGGTACCTATAATGCAACATAACTTTTACAGTTCAGCCATACTCCTAAATGGGACTGTGGAGTTGACTATGACATCTGCATCATTTAATCAGTCATAATCTCTCTATTGAAGCCCCCCATGCATTGGGCAGTAGAGCAATGGAACTGCGTTCTCTAGTGATGGAGCTCCATCCAATAGCTTTGGGATGAGTTAGAGTGCACTGAATGCAATCAAATCCTAACAGCAATGTTCCAACATCTAATGTAAAACCTTCCCAGAAGAGTAGAGGCTGTTACTGCAGCAAACTCCCTATTGATATCATTGATTTTAGAAGAAACGTTGGATGAGATGTCTACAAACTTTTGATCATATGCTGTGTGTTGCCCATCTATTTTAAAAAATCTGACGTTTAATCACTTTTCTCGTATTAAAAATGTTTTGAAATTTCTGTTGATATGTGAAAAACATGATCAAACTCACATTTTTATTTTATTTCTGTTATAAACTAACACTTTGAGCGCAAAAGTTTTATAATAATAAGACAGCTATGTGCTAACATGTTAAGTATATTTAGCTTCATGTTCATCAAAGAGCAGATTTAAATATTAGTTTGACAGTTTTCTTTTCCTTTTGAGCACTGACACAATAAAGGGATAAAATATGTGGGCTACTATTCACATAGTAGGGTTTTTCTTTTTGGCAAAGAAAATGGCTAAACAGCTTTCTGTTGAATAAGATGTTATTGAAAGCATGCTTATTTTTATTTAAAAACTTTGTATTGTATTGAAAAGCTAGATTTGCCCCAGGCTTTACGTGGGCAGTGTATATTACTATACAAAAGTCAGAGAATATCCTTCATTTGTTTAATTTCCAGTCAAAATGTACAAGTTCAAGTAAAAGTTATTCCTTTTTTATGAGACATTTCTGAGGAGGTTAGATATGAAATAATTAGCTTGCATAAAATAAGTGAAAAAAGTTTCCGAAACTGGAGGTTAAAAATGTATTACTAAATTGAGATACTGAGAAAATGGGACTCCTAACAACCATGCAAGACCTGGTAAACCTCCAAAACAGTCCCCATCAGATAAACAGTACTTAAAGCAAGCTTCACTTTTGCTTCAGATCTGAAAAAATCCTGAGCTGTCTTCTGTCTATCCTTCCACAGTGAGAAGACATCTCAGTACTATGAGTCTGAAAGGATGTGTAGTTGACAAGCTCTCACTGAGAAAAGGAAATAGACAAACGAAGAAAATTTGCAAATGAAACAAAGAAGCTGCTGATGTTCTCAGAATAATGGAGTCCAGACCTCACATCACTGAATGTGTTTGGGATTACTTGGATTGTGAGAAGCTGAAAATGCAAAACCAACTTCTAAGACTGAGCAAGTCTCCTTGCTCCTCTTATGAAAGCTGTAATAAAGACAAAGCTCAAACACACTGAATACTGAAAAATATGATGTTATATTTGGATGCTAATTCTTCTGTGTAACTCTCTGTATTTCTTCCATTTTAGCTGAAAATTAAATAAATGAAAGGTGCTCTCTGACTTTACAGTACTGTATATGTACCCACTTGCATCTGTGTATGAATATTTATGTGCAAAAATTAGACCAGAAAAATGTGAAAAGACAATGTCCTTATGAAACGCCAGAGCTGATAATTGCTATAATACACTCATCAGATAGAGTTATTAAGCTAAGGCCTCAATTTCTTTGTTAATGAGGATGTTTCAGATAATGAGAGAAAGGCTTGTTCTCACCAGCTGGTGGTCATGTGACCAGCCTTAACCCCAGGGAAAGGAGCAGGAATGCGCTGGAAAGATGAAAAGACATAAAGTACACACATATGCACACACACACACACACACACACACCTCACAGAAATGAAAGGTCACCAGAGGTCAAATGAAGCGGAAAAAAACACTCTTCTATTCACTTTTTCTCTTTTCTGACACTGTCTAATCTTTTGTGCTTGCTTTTTTCTCACCTCTATTCTTTTGCCTCTCTCTGTCTCTCACTCACGTCCTTTTCAGATGCTAAATCGCCCTCTCAGTGGCCACCCAGTGCAAGACGGCCTCATCAAAATTCATTTTTCACCCTGACCGGGACCGCTTTCAATCATTACGCTGGATCTTTGTCTCCTTCTTATCATTCTTGCGCTATCTCTGATGAGGTCGAGCCTTTTTCTCCTCGTATCTGCAGCCTGTGCGCCTTAAGCCTCTGGCCTCAAGGACATCAGCTCATTTGCGGCGTGTTTGTTAGCACACAGCTCTTTCAGCTGGTGTTTCCAACAGCAACAAGGCTCCGGCTTTTCTTAGAAGCGCGAGCCCTCAGAGCCACATGGCGAGGAATGAACCAACGCAGAGCCTAAAACAAACACAGCAGGCTGAAGTATAACCAGCATTTGCCCCAAAGGACTGATGCAAGAGGCTCTGTGCTACTGTGGCGGATGCAAAACACAGGCAGCAACAAACATCTTGCTCGGCTTGACTTACGACCTACTACGGCTGGGCTATACAATGTTATAAAGTTAATCATTAGTGCAGCATGGGTCATAGTAATATTACACCACAAAGGGCTGCGACATTACGTCTGGCTTTCAGAGCATGCCTAATGTATTCAAATCAAGCTTTATGGTTATAACAGTGTTATTCTGCCAATGTGCTTTCCAACAGAACAACTTCATTTTCACACTGTGATGTAGACATTTTGACTGATCTCAGCTGCTCCCTGTGGGTGTTTTGATAGTTTTATTTCAAATGGCATGTCGTTTGAGAAAAGTACAGCCGTTTTGGTCAAAATCTCCCAGCTAGGAGGGAGAGAAAATATAATTTTTGTGATAAATTGTGTCACAACAGGCTTTTTAGTATATCATTGGTATTGTTAGTACTACTAGAACACTGAACAACTGCATGCATCCTATAGGGCAAATTAGCATTATGTCACAGCAACAAAGAGCTTTATTCTGGATTGATATGATGGTAGGACTGCACTGATACAACAGGATTCTGTACCAATCCCAATACTTATTATTTAACCAATGTATTGGAGAAAACAGACCATTTTCAAATCTTGTGATGAAATATCAAAATACTAAGATAGTGTGTATCTTTACATATTCATTATTAAATACTCGTTGTTATTGATATTGTCAAACTTGTGCACTACAATCTCCCTCTTGCACCCCTCTTGTCACTGGGGTGATACCCTCAAGTCCATCTCAGTACCTTTAGTCAGGGAACATAATTGTACCATAATCCATTTTATTTATATTTTCTAAGCTGTACTGATTCCACACACCCCGTCTCGTCTCCAGGCTTTTTATTTTATTGTTCTGTTGTTTTAAAACATTAAGTTATGAATAGGTACAAATCTGTACTTTTCACCTGGAAAAACTTATTTAAGGTTCACAACTGGACCCTTAAAACCACTGTGGTACCTTTGAGTTTACATTTGCATTAGTACCTTTATTTTAACAATGTACTAAAGCTGTTTTGGTGCGATTAAATTCTACTGTAAAGTGATCTTCCCCTCCGATAACTTCACAATTATGGACTACATGAGATTAATTTTTCGTCATTTAATCATGAGCACACACCAGCTATTCATTTTCACTGCAGTGTTTAATAAAAAAACACAACTCTATTAGTGGCCTCTGTTGTCTCTGCTATGATAATGCCAGAAGCTATTATGTTAGCACCAAGCTAATGATGCATTCACCTGGTTTCAAATTACTTTTAGCAGCTCTACCATCTTTTGAAAGCTGGAAAACAGGAAGAACTGAAACCTGAACCACTATGTTGTTTTGTACACACATTAGCTCGTTCTCTGATGCTGTTTCCTGACTGTGGACGGGGATGAGGGGAACTTTTTTACTCTAAAAAGTCTCAGAGTCAGGACTAGCTGCTGTGAGGTGATAAACATATTTTTCACTGTAGCAAAATCACACTGTAGCATGGTGGAGTTACATTTATTTGTGGTTTCATGTACTTACATTAAACGTAACATAAAATAAGGAGAACTGAGGGGCTTTGGGGTGGATAAAGCAGAAAGCAAAAGGTAGTTTTCCCAACAGACCTTTTCATTCACACTCTCTCTTTCTCCCTCTTGCGCTTGTTAAAGGCACATGGACCCTATTTTCCCAAAAGACATTAGACATTACTGCCTCAAACACAACAGTATTTTACCATTATTGACTACATTTTGGTTCCTCTGTTCTGTTTGTATTTACTGCTACTTAAAACGAGCTGCTTCTACCATTGACTGGACACATTATCCACCCAGAAGTACAGACATTCAGATTTGGCCTATAAAAGAGAGAATTAGACCAATTTTAGCAAGCCTGTAAACAACAACCAGTGTATAGTACACATAGTAACAAGTAGTAGGATGGATGTCGACCCATTATGACATTATCTTATTTGATTTATTTATTGTTTGCTTTTTCCCTGCAGTTCTTTATTAAATATCTTGTTTTTTGTGCCAAAAATAGTCATAATTCATTTTTACATAACCATTTTCAAGCATTCAAAAGCTGGTAGAGCTGCTAAAAGTAATCTGAAACCAAGTGAAAGCATTGTTAGCTTGGCACTAACATAACAGCAGATAAAATGAAATTACCTCTATTTCTGGGCCTTATACCGTCAGTATTAATGGGTGCTGCTAAACTGCTGCATGTCCATATTCCTTGGCCATAGATTTTGAAAAATATATTTTGTATCACTACTCCAATCTTTGTAAAGGACCTCTATACATTTCTTACTGTATTTTGACTCACCGTGGTATTCTTGATAAGTTTTGTCAATAAGAATATTGTATTCCTTAGACAATCCATTGATTAATCAAAAATGGGTCACTGTCACTTTCAAAAGACATTTTATACGACAACTAGTCTTTGTAAAAGAGTCAATTCATCTTCTGCAGGATTTTGTCCAAAATGCCTGTTTTTTTAATCATAATTCTCTTTCTTTATCAAAAAATTCATTTATGAGAACATTTCATCACCTGATAGGCCTGATCATCACCTGATGTGCTATATCAATTACTATTCAGAATTTGTTTCAGATATTTGTGATTCAGCCAATTCTGCTGTTTACATGAAATATATGATAGATCTTAAAGATACAGATATTCAGATATTCAAAATCAGCAAACTACTAGAGCAAATTCTAGTGAATTAGCTAAGACTAGAAAAACTGATTATGAAATGAAAGAAAGAAAGAAAGAAAGAAAGAAAGAAAGAAAGAAAGAAAGAAATGCCTAATGCATTTATATAGTATTAAATTTCAGCTTTACTGTATATGTACATGATAGGGACATGATCAAATAAACATGGTTAAAACATAAATTATTTAATTATGTTGAAGATAAAGATTAAAGCAGGACACCTTTTTTTAAAAAACAGAAACAAAAAAAGATTCCAGGCCAGGTCATATTGACCCCCTTTATGCATTTGTTTTGGATTTTTTGGATTCTAGGGTTAATAGAGTTTACATACTATAATAAAGAAGTCTGAAACTCAAAAAAGAGCAAGAAAAATTCAGTTTATTGTGATATGGTCCCTTTAAAATGTGTCAATACTGTTTCCCAACCATCAGAAAGAAAAATATCCTGATGCATATTCTGTATTCTAAAAATATCTCCAAGTATCATGTTGTTCCATTTCCACCATGTCGCTCATCTTTAGCCCTGCCTTTAGCCTTTTCACATCATAATCATAGTCCTAGCTGGAGTTTTGCTACACTGAAAGCTAACTGCACCATACTGATATGTGGCATTAAAATGATTCTCACATTTTGCCCCCACTGTTCAACCCCACTCCCCACAGTGGCTAAAGTGTTTCCAAATGTGATTTCGCCTCATTAATGCCAACATCTTATCTCGAGCACCTGCCCAAACAGTTGAAGCGCAGTCACTGTGATCTCCGATTGATCAGTGTAAACAAGCCAGATTGAAAGAGTAAAGCCAGCACTATCAGATCCAGATCAGAGCCTTTCCCCAGAAGGGTTTCTGTTACCCCCTGCTCAAGCAGCCCTGCTCTGGGGAGTCAGGAGGACACCCAGGAGCACCTTCCCGATGGGCTGCGGGCTACTTTACGGCCTCTTAAAAGCCCCATTAAAACCCAGCTGCCAGATGGGCCCTTATCAGGGCTGTGTGTGCCGTGTCACTGGGGAAGTGGAGTAGTAAATATTTGTCAGGAGAGGCAGGCAGCTGCTCGAGAGGAGCCTTGCGCTGAGGAGAGTTTAAACAGTCCACTCACTCACACTGACCAGTTCAGTTATGGAAGAACGACAGGGGAAGGCGTGTTGTTCTTGGGCCTATATATAGTAGGCAATTCATTATCATTTGCTATCACCAGGCCTCATGCTAGAGTCAGTGATTGTCAACACTGCAATCATAATGCAAATTGAGTGCAACAAATACACATGTAGCAGCTGTAAAGCTAACCCTCTGCATCTACAATAGCCTGAAAAGCAGTAGGCCTGCATTATAGAGCAAAAGACAGAACATATTATATCGTATTAGTTTTCTATGGAAGTCCATTCCCACTGGCAATTTTTCTCTAAATAATTATTTATTTTCTCAAATACCTCAAAATAATGACTTTTCTCAAGTACCTCAAAATAATGACTTATTTTCTCAAAATATTGATTTACAATGTCAAATTATCACAATATCATAACAATGATCACTCATCCTCTAATAATTAGTTACTTTGTTAACATTTAATAACTCATTATTTCAACATGGTATCTCAAAATCTGAAGAAAAAAGGCATTATTTAGAGATATCAAGTCAATATGTTCAGAAAGTGTGTCATTATTTTGAGATTTTAAGTCTGATTCTGAGAAAATAAGTCATTATTTCAAGACATTAACCCCTTAAATGTCCAGGGCCCACCAGCAGACCCAGTATTTTATTACACACCTGTATATACCTAAGGATAGTTCAGTCAGTTTGCATTGAAGTCCCTGTAGTTACTGAATAATAAGCCTTAGTATGTAATAAGCCTGGGATTTTGTGATGTTAAAGTAAATATATAAAGAAAATATGCCAATATTTAGCCATATTAAGTTAATATTTTGAGAAAATGAGGCATTAACCCCTTAAATGGCTAGGAACCGACGGCGGGCCCAAAGTTTTATTACACACTTCTATAACCTAAGAATAGCTAAACCAGTTTACACTGAATTCCCTGTAGTTACTGCATGACTTGCCTTAATCCTGTGATTTTAAGGGGTCGAATTCAATATTTAAAGAAAACAAGTAAATAATAAAAAAAAAAACTAAGTTAATATTTTGATACGCTGCTGCCAGAAACAGAGAACGAGGGGAAAAAACATGATTTTTCTCCTCGAACTGGTGGGAATGAACTTATGTAGTTATTAGATAACAAAGAAGTTTGACTATATACTAATGAAATATTCTGGAAGAAGGTCTTTCATCAAACTCTGAGTCACTAAACATGTTGTGTTGTTTTGGTTGCTGCCAGTTTTACTTATTTGCATCATCATTATTATCAATTCAGTTTTTTTAAGTTTAAAAACACAGCCTGCTTCAATACGTTTATGCATTACCATAAATAAAATAGCATTTATCATGTTTAGGCATGTTTGCAAAAGCTGATGAATTAGTGAAAATGCTAAAGGAATCACTGCAAAACACTCACATTCATCATGGCAACAAGCTTCTGTATCACCAGACCAGTAGTTAGCAGCCCTGCTCCTAGAGAACCACCATCTAGCAGAGTTTCAGCTCTAATGCTAGCCCGCCACACCGAGCTCGAGCTAATTGTTGTCTTCAGAAGTCTTTACTTAGCTGGATGAAGTGTGTTAGCTTTGGTTGGAAGTGAAAGTAGATCTTCAGCAGGAGGAATTGGCCCCACTGGCCTGGAACAAGCCTAGGTGTATTAAAGCACTTTATTGTTGCTATTGTTCTGAGTATATGGGCCTCTTGAGACTCTGTCTCATGTGATCAATATGACAATAGCTCTGCTTCTGCTTGGCAATATTGTTCTTCAACAAGAGAATTACTGAGCAGTTATGAGGTTCAGAACCAGATCTGAGTGACAGTGCTCTTCTTTTCTTTCCTTCTGATGTAAAGCATTCTTAGGTTTGTGAAAGCTGCAATAAATAAACATTACTATTATTAGTAATAGTAGTTGTAGTAGTAGTAGTAATAGTGCTAGTAGTGGTAGTAGTAGTAGTAGTAGTAGTTGTTGTAGTAGTGGTAGTAGTAGTTGTAGTAGTGGTAGTAGCTGTAGTAGTAGTAGTAGTTGTAGTTGTAGTAGTAGTAGTAGTAGTAGTAGTAGTGGTAGTAGTAGTAGTTGTTGTAGTTATAGTAGTAGTAGTAGTAGTTGTTGTAGTTATAGTAGTAGTAGTAGTAGTAGTAGTTGTTGCAGTAGTGTTAGTAGTAGTAGTGGTAGTAGTAGTAGTGGTAGTAGTAGTAGTTGTAGTTATAGTAGTAGTGGTAGTAGTAGTAGTAGTAGTAGTTGTAGTAGTCGTGGTGGTAAAAGTATTGTTGTTATTGTTGTTGTTTTAGCGCCCTTCATTTACCCCTTAAACTGCATGTTTATTGTTTACTATAATGCAGTCGTGGTCATATTCCAGTGGCTTTTTCATTCATTTTTGTGGTTAATCCCTTAAACTGCAGACCTGTTCATTATTTTTCAGACATAATCATAGTCTTGGGCCTTTTTTGTTGTTAATTCCTTAAACTGTGGATGTATTATTCATTATTATTCAGTGATTTTCTTTCTTTTTTGTTAATTTCTTAAATTGCAAGCTTATTATTTATTACTATTCAGTCACAGTCATATTCTGGTGTCCTTTATTGTCTTCTTTTGTTTCTCATTATTCAACTATTCATCTTCAGACTTATTGTTTAGAAAATGTTGTAAATCATGCTGTAACTACTATGAAACTAACATGTAAATCATGCAGTTATGAGAGTGGATCCTCATACAGAACCTTAGAGTTTGAGAGGTTGAAGCACCATCTGTGTAGGAAATGAAGTTGTTTACAGTAGTAATATTACCTAAATGCACCAAAGTTACTGCTATAGCATTTCTGCTCATAAACACATAAGGCAAAATAGCAAAGAGCAGAGAACAGCGCCCTCTATAGATGTTCTCGAAAAATCGCAACATGAGATAACTTTAGTGACACTCTATATGACACTGTCTCCCTCTAGTGGTACTGAACAGAGTTGCTGTTGTCAATTTTGATGCTCTTTTAAAACTTGAGCCTTAGACCTGTTATTCTGGTTATTCATGTTATTCACTCTAAAGTAAAAGCTATAAATTATTTAGTGACTACTTTGAAACCAAATTATGTAATAATGACAGTGAGGAACTGAATTCTGAGCCCACATATAGGACCTTAAGTTTACAGTGAGGATCCAGGCTAAGACTAACAGGCTATACAACTACCACCAGGTAGGCTATTAATCTACTCAACAACCAGTAGTTCACTCTCAGTGCATCACTCTCAGTATGTCAGTCACCGTTACAGCCACAGACTTAAGTCTTAGAGTCAAATAGTATAATACACTCGGCTATTGTAATATTACATTGTATTACATAGTATATTACTGTTATTGCTGTTATTCACTTTTTTGGACAATTTTTCACTAGCCAGTTCATGGACAGTGTTCGACTTTCACTTGGCACTTGTTGTAGACACACACAGGTGTATGCAAAAGTTCGAACACAACAATTAAATGACATGTTCTGATGGTTTTCTAGGTGAACATCAGTTAATACATTCTCTACAAAGAACACACTTAAATATGACATTTTTCTGCAATTTGTAGTCCACATATTTTGTTTAGAGTTTAACATATTGAAAAAATAAAATATAAAAGGTGCCATAACTTTTGCACAGGGCATATTTTATTTCTTTCCCTCAATATGTTAAATTCAGCAAATGAACAGTAATTGTGCATTAAAAGGTGCAGTAGTGTACAAAAAAATAATTTACCAGGAGTGCCCAAACTGTATACTGTCACTGCACATACTTATTTATGCATATTTAATAATATAATTCTATAATGTACTGCTACTATTTGACTGTAGTTCTCTTTCCTTGCACTACAAAAGTGCACCTTCAGCAATAGACTCATTCAGCTCCGCTGTAGTAAGGAACGGTATAGAAGATTGTTTGTATCAACAGCGATTGCACAACACCTCGTCACTCTGCTGGGACATTATTGTATACTGAGTCGCTGGCAGGACAGGCTCACTGAGCACCAACTGGACATTATATCTCTCTTTACTGTACACTGACATTTTGTTTATGAATCCATAAATATCGCATATGGCACTGCCACTTGTTCATACGTCCAGGCATGTTGAACCACTATTACCAAATGTTATTGTTTACAGTGTTTAGTCATTCGGTTGATTCACTGGACGTGACATGCATCACTACATTGTTGCCTGCATAATATTTATGCGATTTTACTTTTTTTGTACATTATATGCACATTATATTTTTTGTTCGATTATTTACTATATATCTTTACTTCTTCTATTTATGCAGCTGTATATTAGTGCACAACAATACTTTTGCACTTGTTTTGCTCTTTACTGTACCTTGTGCTATCTATCTATCTATCTATCTATCTATCTATCTATCTATCTCAACTCCAGTCCTGCATTTTTTCCTGCACACATGCTTTTATGTCATATTACATACTATTCATTCTGGAATTGCACATATTTTATATGTTTAGTTTTTTTATATTGTCACTGCCAAAAAAACATGTACCTCCATTTTTTCCATTTTGTTTTTCTACATCATTTGAACATGGTTTCCTTTACATTGTGTGAAATTGTAATGATGAATGGAGAAATAAAAATGACTCAAAATTAAATATCTTTACAGTAACTTATATTAAAAGTTAAGAATGTTTTGTCTTCTCTTGCAAAGTTGCCATTTTACAGATACATCGTGGTTGTTTGCCAACGGCTCTCGCAGCACAAGCAATTCAGTGTTTAGATGTTCTTGGCATATTGTACAAATGACAAATAAAACTTCGACTTGGCTTGAAAGGGAGTTAAAGGTGGTTGTTTCAAAAAACGTGTGTAACGTTGTTGTGGTACCACCACAGTGTGTTCTTTTAGACTCTATGGTATGTTGAGAATTGCTCAGTCGCATGCAAGCAGTCCGCGTGCCACACCTCTTCCCTAAATGCAAAAACCACTTATGAACCAGAAGTTCTTCTGTCTCGCCACTTCCTTGCAAAGACAAATACAAAAAAAATCTTCTACTTAAGAACTAATACACTGACAGTGCTGGCTCACATGCACACAGCATCTTTACTTCATTCAAAACCTGGTAACCAAAATTAGATCTGCATGCCTTTGGCTAGAACTAATGAGGAGAAAAAAAACAAAGCCGGAAAAAGGGAAATAAACAGTAGAGGAAAAAGTGTATCCTTTGGAATATGCATGAAAGATGAAATACAGAAGAGAGAAAAAGCTCACAGTCCAGGAATAGCAGAGGCCAACAGGAAAACAACGATGATTCTCTCCGACAGTTAACATTTTCACCTGGGTACAAGCATGCAGGCCTGAACTTTCTACTGACGGGTGGTGTGTGTGCATGTGTGTGTGTGTGTGTGTGTGTGTGCGTGTGCGCGCGCACCTTTGTATATAGATGTCTCTGTGTGCTGCTCCTGTGTGTGCTCGGTCTTTGTCTGAGATGAGTAATGGGTCTCTGGTTAGTAATATGTCTGTGAGTGTGTATGAGCTCTAGTCTGTAGTGTGTAATGGGTAATAGCAAGCCTGTGGCTCTAATTGCCCCCTTTAGGATTCCTGGCGTAACTGATGGGACTGGAGATGCAGGGGCAGAAGCTGAATTCAGGAGCAGCTTCTGTGCAGAAGCCTTGCACTTCAGATATATAGTCAGCTCCATAATTATTGGCACCCATGATTAAGATGAGTAAAAAAGGTCATAGAAAATGTGTGGTTGATTAGCTCTCTGTCACACTGACACTATGAGGAAAAATATCTAACCTTTAATTAAAGTAAATTTGGGTTATTTTACCATTGTGCTGGCAAACAGGGCACAAATGTTGATATGTAATTCGACCTGAAATATTCAGGAACATCAGTAACACCACTGACCATGACTGAAATGACATAATTACTACAATCTGAGCTTTTCTAACATCAGGTTCTCTGACACTTTAGTTTCAAATCCACATTGTATGTACAAAATGGTAAATATTGCTTGAACATTAAAAACAACGTAGTTATTTTATTTCAATTTTCAAATGACTTAATGTTTCAATAGTAACGCTGACACAATCCTTTTGTGACACATGAAGCTGTCAGTGTTTTAGCTAAATTTATCCGAAATATAAAAAGAACTTTTACTAACCGTGGACTTCTCAGGATTAGTCTTTCTTCCTTCCCTTCATAAATCATATAATGGATATAAAAACACACACCCGAAAATTGCCCATACCCACTGGACAATAATCAGCATGTTTAAAACAACTGGAGCTGCAGTAAACCTGCCTGAGAGACATATGTGTTTTTCACCCCTATACATAGTTATGAGGATGGTTAGAGAAGCAAAGATTTCTCCAAGTGCCAGAAGAAAGTATTTTCTTTCATCTAAGCACAAATGTAAGTGACTTGAGTTCATTAAATGCTACTGAAACTTTGACTGGTACTGGGTTCTACAGACAGAAATAGAGCTGTTTAACAACAAACCTCAGGTGTGTTTAGGTTGAAAAGAAGGATGGTTCACTATTGTTAATTATGGTGAAGAATTTGTGATGTTTAGGGGCTGTAAAATACACTACACTCTTAAACCTACTATACTGTAAAACACTACACTGTAAAACACACTATGCTGTAAAACCTACTACACTGTAAAACACTACTCTGTAAAACCTACAATACTGTGAAACACACTACGCTGTAAAACCTACAATACTGTGAAACACACACTATGCTGTAAAACCTACAATACTGTGAAACACACTACGCTGTAAAACCTACAATACTGTGAAACACACTATGCTGTAAAACCTACTACACTGTAAAACACTACGCTGTAAAACCTACAATACTGTGAAACACACTATGCTGTAAAACCTACTACACTGTAAAACACTACGCTGTAAAACCTACAATACTGTAAAACACACTATGCTGTAAAACCTACTACACTGTAAAACACTACGCTGTAAAACCTACAATACTGTAAAACACACTATGCTGTAAAACCTACTACACTGTAAAACACTACGCTGTAAAACCTACAATACTGTAAAACACACTATGCTGTAAAACCTACTACACTGTAAAACACTACGCTGTAAAACACTACGCTGTAAAACCTACAATACTGTAAAACACACTATGCTGTAAAACCTACTACACTGTAAAACACTACGCTGTAAAACATACGCTGTAAAACCTACAATACTGTAAAACACACTACGCTGTAAAACCTACTACACTGTAAAACACTACGCTGTAAAACCTAAAATACTGTAAAACACACTATGCTGTAAAACCTACTACACTGTAAAACACTACGCTGTAAAACCTACAATACTGTAAAACACACTATGCTGTAAAACCTACTACACTGTAAAACACTACGCTGTAAAACCTACAATACTGTAAAACACACTATGCTGTAAAACCTACTACACTGTAAAACACTACGCTGTAAAACCTACAATACTGTAAAACACACTATGCTGTAAAACCTACTACACTGTAAAACACTACACTGTAAAACACTACGCTGTAAAACCTACAATACTGTAAAACACACTATGCTGTAAAACCTACTACACTGTAAAACACTATGCTGTGCTGTAAAACCTACTACACTGTAAAATACACTACACTAAAGATGTACTACGCTTTAAACATACTAGACTTTAGAAATGTTTTACACTGTTACACTACATTGCTAAAAACACACTACACTGTTAAAAGAACTACACTGCAGATACTACACTGACACTACACTGTGAACCACATACTGCACAATACTACACTGTAGACATTATAATATATAGATACATTACAATGCAAATTGCACCGCACTGTAAAGCCTACAATACTGTAGAACGCACTACACTGAAGACACATACTATACTGTTAAACACACAAAGGACATTTTCACAATGTACACAATCTATTACAATAAGTATCACAACAAACATAAAGTATCACAATATTTTTACACACAAACTTAATGCAATGCTAGAGCCATGTTTGAAATGTGCAATCAAAACTCTGGGCACAATGAATTTTATTCAGTACTGTGGCATTAGAGAAGAAGTCACAGGAAACATTGCACTTTAAAGGCAAATGCTCTTTTAGGGAACAGGCAGCAAGGGAGAACCGCCGCTCAGCACTGCTGAAATGGCCAAGATAACAGGCAGGTCACTTCTAGCCATGGACTTTCACCTGACAGCTGGCACTAACACTGCACTAACACTGCATAGCCCACAGAATAGCACAAACAACACATGTGCACATCTTAGACTGAACCAACAACAACAAAGAGTAGCAGGACGCCACAATATTTTACATACTGTACTGCACTACATCCAATTAAACAGGACTATATTACACTCATATTTTGATAAAACATGCACTTGGTCATGTTTGGTCATGCACTGTTGCTTATCATGATAACAATCAAATTGTTGTGTTATTGCTGCAGAGCACAATACTGTGCAACACTACACTGTATATATCTATATAAAATACTACATAGACACTCTACAGTGCAGTGTGTTTTATGTTATCAATGGGGTCAAGGTCAGGGAACTGGGATTCATGGGACTGCAGCCTTGGTTCACATTGCATTGTGTAGACACATTTCAGTGCAAAACACACTACACTGTAAAATCTACTTCACTGTAAAGCACACTGCATTATAATATATGATATACCGTAAATCACACTGCACTGTAAAACAATGCCATTAAACATTACACTGCACACTACAATGCAAAGCACAATGCCCTGTAAAACACACTACACTGCAGGCATATAATGCACTACATAGACACATTACAATGCAAAATACACTTTACTCTAAAACACACTACACTGCATACCTATAATGCACTACATAGACACAATACAATGCAAAATACACTTTACTCTAAAACACACTACACTGCAGATACACCAAACAGGCATAACATAATCACCACCTCCTTGTTTCTACACACATAATGTATTATATAGACACATTACAATGCAAAATACACTTTACTCTAAAACACACTACACTGCATACCTTTAATGTACTACATAGACACATCA
The DNA here is from genome assembly GCF_904425465.1 of Colossoma macropomum. Taxonomy (NCBI): domain Eukaryota; kingdom Metazoa; phylum Chordata; class Actinopteri; order Characiformes; family Serrasalmidae; genus Colossoma; species Colossoma macropomum. Next base: position 25,277,103 of record NW_023494786.1, read on the forward strand.
CAAGGCAAAACACACTACACTGTATAACACACTACACTGCACAAATAATGCATTATGTAGATGCACTACACTGTAAAACTCACAGCACTGCAGATATATAATGTGCTATATGGACTCAATGCAAAACAGACTACACTTTAATGCACTGTTGAGCACTACACTGTAAAACACACTATACTGTACAACACTTTATACTGTTAAACACACTACACAGTAAAATAATACTGTACAACACTATTCTGTAGACACAGAATATACACAGAATATAATAACCATACAGACACATTACAATGCATAAGCCACTATGTGGTAAAACTACCATAAAGTAAAAGTTTGTATAAAAGAAAGTAAATAGCGACTTTCTTTTTTCAAAATAAAAGTTTTTATTTTGCTGTTTTGCTATACTATTTAAATGTAATTATGTAATTACATAATGAATAGTTATTTACATAATAGATTGTATGTATTTACAATTAACCTTATATATTGACAGGTTCAGATGTGCAATCTTTCTCTTTTTCATCAAAAAGTCACAATAAGAAGTCAAACGCGATTCGGCACAACAATAGCTGTTCTTCAAATTTCAAATAATAAAATCTCCTCTTTTGTTTACAAACACAAACGTGGTATAGACTGACAGTTTCGAATCCTCACTTCCCACAGAATTGCTCCATTTATTTCTGTGGAAAATAATTACAACATGATTCTATTATCACCAGCGACAAGTGCAACTTCCAGGGCTTAATCACTGTCGAGGAAACCAGTGTACATGAAGTAATTTTCCACACAGAGCCCACCGCAAAGCATTTTACGCATACCAAGCAATAAACTGTGCTATATGAAGAACAACGGCCAGGCAGAGTCCGCTAATAACACAGCCATCATAACACGACATCCCTGTCAGTTGTGTGCAGTTAATAGGCGCCCATGGCAGGAGATAATTATATCACAGCCCTGCTGATGTGATGCTGTATGACAGCGTAAGCAGCTTTGCAGGCAGCGCTGCGTTTAGGTGTCAGACATTTCACGTCCCATCACCAGCCCACTAACTGCTTTGTTTTCCATCAGCAGGAGGTGCGGCAAAATCCTCTGCTCTTCTGGCTTTCTTCCGGGGTTTTAGGCATCAGCAGCAATAATTTGATGTAAACTTATCTTCTTAAGAAGTCTAGTGTTAGTTATAATAATATTTTAATGTTAATATGTAATTATATTTAAATAATTGGCATATTATCTAATGAATTATATTTACATTTGATTTATGTTCTGTATAGACAGATTTCAGTCTGCACTTCTGATGGTTTCACATTTGTTTTGATGTCGAATAATGACATAAACACAGCAAATAGGTAGAATTTTCTTTCTTTGCAAAGAAAGACACAAAAATAACTCTTAAAATGGTTAGGCCCAAACTTTCATGGCACATTCTATGACTGTTTGCATTGTACTTTAGATGTAATAAGCATTTTATTCAAAATAATAAAATATCTCCTCTTCTATCTCCAAACGTAAATGTAGAATCAACTGTAAGTTAATAATTTGCACTTTCTACAAAATTTCTCCACTTGTTTCAACACACAAGTTCATTAAAATGATTAATGTAAAATTATGACATGCTTTTCTTTTATCACCACCGACAACTGCAACTTCTATGGGTTAATTAGCTAATTTAATCTGAGAAATCTCGTAAAACAATCATTAAACAGTTAAAAAAGGGGGACGTATAACTAACTTTCATCAGGTGTTGTTAGTTTCAGTCTTTTCTGTCTTCTTTCTTTCCTCTTTTGCTGAAGCGTAAGCCCCAAAGCAGTTAAACCACTGAGGAAATGAATGAGCTGCAGGCTATTGTTGCTTTTTAAGAAGCAGAGCATGTCCTTAAGCGCACCGCTGAGAATACACACACAGAACAACATTAACACCAACACACTCGCTAACTAAACTCACACTTCAGGCCCTGAAGCAACAACACTCACCAGATTCTTCGAGGCATCTTGAGCAACGAAAGTGTGAACACCAACAGCAAGCAACACTGATCCGTCTTCTCTCTCTCCCTTACACCATCCACCCACTCTCTCTGTCTCTGTTTCTGTCTCTCTCTCTCTCTCTCGCTGTCTTTCTCTCCGTCCTCTCTCTCTCTATCTCTCTCTATTCTCTGTCTCTATCAGTCTCTCTCTCTCTCTCACTCTGTATCTCTGTCTATTCTCTCTCTATCAGTCTCACTCTCACTCCACTCTCTCTCTCTATATATCTCTCTTTCTGTCTCTCTCACTCCACTCTCTCTCTCTGTATCTCTCTCTATTCTTTCTCGGTCGATTTCGCTCTCACTCCACTCTCTCTCTATTTAGCTCTCTTTCTGTCTTTCTTTCTCACTCCACTCTCTCTCCATGTATCTGTCTTTCTGACTCTCTTTTTCACTCCACTCTCTCTATG